>NW_023270447.1:44475046-44793754 GCF_011800145.1 Mirounga leonina | reverse complement strand
TAAATAAATAAATAAATAAATAAATAAATAAATAAATAAATAAATAAATTTCTAAAACTTCTAGAATAAAATATACTAAAAAACCTTTGCAACCTTAAGTTTTGCAGGGAGTTCTTAGATACAACAGCAAAAGCATTAACCATGTAAAAAAATAGATTTGTCTTTATTAAAATATTTTGCTTATCAAAAGACACTGTTAAGAGAAGGAAAAGTACAGGGCGCCTGGGTGGCTCAGTCGTTAAGTGTCTGCCTTCAGCTCAGGTCATGATCCCAGTGTCCTGGGATCGAGTCCCATATCAGGCTCCCTGCTCCGCGGGAGGCCTGCTTCTCCTTCTCCTACTCCCCCTGCTTGTGTTCCTGTTCTCACTATGTCTCTCTCTGTCAAATAAATAAAATCTTTAAAAAAAAAAGAGAGAGAAGGAAAAGTACAGCCATGCACTAGGGAAAAATATTTTTAATTTTTTTTATAATTTATATTTTTAATTTATTTTATATATAGAGAGAGAGAGTGCATGGGCAGGAGGCAGTGGGAAAGAGGGAGATGGAGAGAATCTCAAGCAGACTCCCCTCTGAGCTTGGAGACTGACCATGATCATGACCTGAGCCAAAATCAAGAGTCAGATGCTCAACCAACTGAGCCACCCAGATGCCGCAGGGAGAATATATATATATATATTTTAAGATTTTTTCTTTTTTTTTTTTTTTGACAGGAAGATAGAGAGAGAGCACAAGCAGGCAAAGTGGCAGGCAGAGGGAGAGGGAGAAGCAGGCTCCCCGCTAAGCAGGGAGTCCCACACGGGACTCAATCCCAGGACCCCAGGACCACGACCTGAGCTGAAGGCAGACACCCAACCAACTGAGCCACCCAGGTGTCCCCATATTTTCAAAGCATATATCTGACAAGGAACTTATGTCCAAAATATATAAAGAACTTTCAAAAATCAACAATAATAAAACAAACAACCCAATTAAAAATAGGCAAAAGATTTGAACAGGCATTTCATCAACAAAGAACAGTTAAATTTACTATATGTGAATTAAAAATAAATTTTTAAAAACTTAAGGGATTTAGCTAGACCATACTCACATAACATTTTATATCTTTGAATAAGTATGTTAGCAAATAAAAAAGGAGGAAATCAGTGGACTGAGGATCCAACTCAATAACTTGTTTTAAACCACTAAATTATGCCTGAAGAAAGTAGAAAGAAGAGAATGAGAAAGAGAAAGAAAAATCATGAAAGACAAAGCAAACATGCAATAGAGGTCAACACAGCCATAAATTGGTACTTTGAAATGAACAATAAAATTGAATACTGTGAGGAGAATGACCCATAAAAGAGGAGCTTAGATATACATTTAAACAATGTCAGGGATGAAAAGGGGGGATATGACTATAGATAAAGGAATCATTAAAAATAACATAATAAGAGAAATTCATTGAAATAGTTTTATCCCAATGAACTAGAAACTATTGGCCAAATGGATGTTGGACAAATTCCTTAAAAATCCTGACACTAGACGAAATCGAAATCTGAACTGTCCTATCAAAATGAAAGAAATTAAAAACCTTCCCAGGAAAACTCCTGTCCCTAGTATCTCCAACAGTGACTTCTGTTAAACATGTAAGGAAGAAAGGATGCTAATAGTTCATAACTCTTTTAGAAAATAGAAAAAGAGAAACCCATCTAACTATTTTCACCTTGATACCAAAACTTGGCAAGGATATTATCGAAGAAGAAAAGTTGTGACCAGTCTCATGCATGAACAGAAATGCAAAAATTTTAAACAAAACCTTAACACAGAGTCCAGCTTGATAGTAAGAGGACATAGAGTACAACTGGTTTGGTTTTATTCCAGTAACGCAAGGTTAACTTAGCATCCTCAAATCAAAGTAATTTACCTTATCAACAGAATGAAGGAGAAAGTTTCTTGGGATAAATCATTGAGCTACAGATTTTTTTATTTTGTGCACTTATCTGTATTTGTGTTATACTTCCTAAGTCAAAAATTATTTTAATGAAGACCCTCAAGGCAGAGGACGCTACCTTAAAATTCACACATCTTTTACAACTAGAGATACTGGTCAATACGAAATTTTTAAAAGTCAATTGTGGGGTCAAGCTTGCAAAGAAGAAAGAGAAATCCTCCTGTTCTGAAACAGCAGAAACTGAGAACATAGTGGTAGCATCTAATGAATCTGAGGCAGCCCAGCAGGTGGAGATTGGGGACCTTCATGCCCATACAAGTCCAAGGGCTTGGGTGTTACTGCTGGTGCTAGTTTAGGGTTTGCAGGAGATTAAGAGCTCAATTTTAAGCCACAGATGCATGTGAGACACTGAAGTCTAGGAGGCAGTTGGCTGTTAAGCGTCGGAAGCACAGGGGAAACAAAGTAAGCTAGAGCCCGACACTGGGGAATCTGGCTTGTTGGTGGGGTTTAAAGACTGTCTTCAGAGGCATGAACCCCACAGCACTCTGTGCCTCCCTCCACAGTAGCCCTCTCCCCATTAATAATGGCATTTTCAGCTTATATATCTGCCTTTCCCTCTAAACTCAAGGCGGGAAACATTTCTGTACCCTCAGAAAAGACATTCCACAAACGAGCTATTGAACAATTGGTGACTGTGGCAAATGGCAGGAAGCCAGGGGAGGAATCAGGCTCCAGGCACCGTGGAAAAGCAGGTGAGCCTGGGAAAGTGGGCAGGATGTGGTAAGGGAGGGATAGCTGTCTAAGGAGCCGGCTGGGGAGCCTCTGAGAAAGGAGTGATATTAAGGACCTGGAGTCGGCTTCAGAGGAAGGGAGGTTGGTGTCACCTGGGTCCAAGACTGCCCTCTTGCTTCCAGGGTCTGGTTCTCAGGAGGTACAGTTTGAGTGATGGATGGTTAAGAAAGTCCCTCCACTTCCTACCACCCAACCCTCCGGCACTCTGGCCCTGTGTTCCCACGGGGGTGTGATATCAACAACCCACGGCCTAAGGTAGGACCCCAAATCTTGCCTCTTTTCTCATCAGAGCTGCGTCTACTCTGCTGGAGCAAAGCAGGGAGTCTCTGCACCATGAGTCCATAAATCTGTGCTTTCAAATGCTCTGGGCCACCCCTCTCCGGTCTGTGAATGATCACTTAACATCTCTCCTTCCAGAGGCAAAGAACCTCCCAGCTGATGAAAGAAACATCTCCACCGCAAGCAGAGCCCTTGCCCATGCCAGGTGCTTGCTGCAAGAGCTCTTGCCTGGCTCGCCCTCCTTTCTAAATGGCACTGGGTATCATTGCCAAGTGATCCTCAGGAGCACTCAGTCATCCCGGAGCCCTCGGTCGCATACCGGGACAGCTGGGAGCCGGCAGGGAGGGGAGGGGCACACACCAGGCTCACCGCCCAAAGGCTGCTGCTTGATTAGCTACTTACTTTTTATTTTCATGGAGGCCAAAGCACCACCAGAAGCCTCCCAAGCCTGACTCTTAGAAACTGAAAGGAGAATGAGAAAGGTCAGTGAGCTGGCTGCATGCTCCTTTTCAATCACCTGAATAGAGCTAGGGAGGCATAGTTATAATGTTGCCTAAAAAGGAAGAAAGGCGGACACAAAATAATCACTGGGATAATATGTGGCTGACTCTAACAGGCAAACAACTTCTGCATGGAAAAAACAAAACAAAACAAAACAAAAACCCTGGAGGAAATTGACCAAGATAGCACATTGTATCTCCCAAATAGTCCAGAATGTGTATGCCTGCTCTATTTTCCAAAGAAGTCCATAACCCATCTGCCTCGTCTACCCATATTTTGAAAAATACCAATGCACATTTCTTTTGAGGTAGAATACTTAATACCATGAGAAATATTCATGATATAGTATTAAATGAAAACAGCAGTCCTTCTAATATGTGTATGTGTGTGTGTGTGGATTCCTTTTGTAATGAAACAATCTGAAATTAATGGCGTTCCAAAAGAAAATGGCTTACTTTTGGCCAACCACTTCCTTCAAACATTCTGTTGAATCTCCCTTCCCTGCTCCTGTGATATTTTGGAAAGGTGCTGTAGCTTTTCTGTTATGAGCATGTTCTCCTCACTTAGAACTCCTTTTCAGGAATTAAAGGTCCATAGGTCCTTCCTCCTACCCTTTTCTGCTGCTTCTGGTTTCTTCAGGGCTAGGCAGGGGGGATGGCCAATGCACATTCTGTAAAGAAATAATATGGACATATTTATTATCCCATACTCTAGTTTGGCAGACTGGGCTAGCACCTCTAAGAGCAACTCCTACTAGGTGATTTCAGTGTCTCTATGTACCAGGCATGGTATTCATTGGTTGATAATGTGGAGGTTGTTTATAACTTTGGTACGAGCTGTCTCTCAAATTGGGGGCAGAAGCCAGATTGTAGTGGGCTGTATGGTGAGAAGGGACAAGAGAATAAAGGGTAGGAGCAAATTTGTTCAAGAAGTTTGCTTTTATAAGGGCAGCCATAGGAAAGGTTTTCTCTAACGAGGGTGTATTGGTTTGCTGGGAGTAACAAAACACCACAGACTGTGGGGCTTAAATAACAAATTCATGGCTAGAAGTCTGAGATCAGGGGTCAACAGGTTTGGTTTTTTTGGAGGCCTCTCCCTTGGACTTGCAGATAGCTACCTTCTCACTATGTCCTCACATGGTCTTTCCTGAGAGCCCACACACCTCACTGTGTGTCCAAAGTTTCTCTTCTTCTAAGGACATCAGTCAGAGTGGATCGTGGTCTGCCTTACAGGCTTCATCTTAACTAAATCACCTCTTTAAAGGCCCTATCTCCAAATACAGGCACATTCTGAGGTACTGGGGGTTAGGACTTCAACATATGAATTTGGGGGGGGACACACAATTCAGCCCGTAACAGAGGTCGAGGACATTTTTTCTTTTTTTTTTCTTTTTTAAGATTTTTTTTATTTATTTGAGACAGAGAGAATGAGAGAGAGAGAGCACATGAGAGGGGGGAGGGTCAGAGGGAGAAGCAGACTCCCTGCTGAGCAGGGAGCCCGATGCGGGACTCAATCCCGGGACTCCAGGATCATGACCTGAGCCGAAGGCAGTCGCTTAACCAACTGAGCCACCCAGGCGCCCGAGGACATTTTTTCTTTTAAAGAAAAAAAAACAAGGGACAGAATTTTTTTTTAAAGATTTTATTTATTTATTTGACAGAGAGAGGTGGGGGGGGTAGAGAGCATGAGCAGGGGGAGGGGCAGAGGGAGAAGCAGGGAGTCCGATGTGGGGCTCGATCCCAGGACCCCATGATCATGACCTGGGCTGAAGGCAGATGCTTAACCGACTGAGCCACCCAGGCGCCCAAGAGACGGTATTTTTAAGTGTGGAAAGAGCTCACAGGTGAAGAGAGTAAAACCCTGAGGCCAAGGGAGGGAGGAGTAGGACACAGAGCCCCTACCCACTCACCCCGGGCAGTGGGGGGAGACTCCTGCCCCTGTAAATGGAGGGAGGGATTGAGGAGGAGCAGGTGCAGTCTGCTTCTCTGTAATTTGATGGTGAGAAGCCAGGGAGTCCTCAACCGGCAGAGGACAAGCATGTCTGGGAGCATAAACTGGAACCATTTTGAGGGCGGTCTGGCCACATACGTCAAAAGCTTTAAAAATGTGCCTATAAATTGACCTAGAAATTCCAATTCAATGAGTTGATCCCAAGGAAATAATTAGGGGTGCGCACCAGGATCTGGTAATAATGACTAGTCAAACAGAACCCCAGTGTTGTTTATGACTTAAAAAGGGCAGAAAACAACCTCAATATTCAAACAGGGAGGAACAGTTAAACGAACTAGTATACATTCTTAAGATATAATACGCAGGGTAGTAGGACCCTGAGAATGTCTGCAGCCATTAGTTATACAAGTATGCCTGTTAAGATGGAATGATGGGACAGGATAGCCTTATATGGGAGGAGATGAGGGGCAGGCAATTACACAAAGAATAATTATGCTTTTAAAAAGGCAGTAGATACATAAAAAGAAGAAAGAGAGCCCATGTGTGTGGGAGGGAAAGGTTGGCTATGGTTATCTCTGGACGGTGGAATTTAGGGAGCTAATTATTTTCTTTTTGCTCACCTCTAGTTTCTAATTTTTGCCACAGTGAACACATTATTTAAGCAGCACGGGCTTGGGGGGCAGCAATAAAATTTTTTATTTTAAGGCAGCACCCGGATTTCTTTTTCAGGGCTATTTTCTACAAAGACACCAAATTTTTATTACTTAAGACTTGTTGTATAAATGATGCTGGCTCATGGCAAATAATAAAGAAGACAGGAACGTGCTCCCTGCAGACTGAGATGCTCACGCGGCATCCCTGGGGCCTAGGGTAGCATTTTGCAGACAGTAGGCCCACAAATATATGATAAGGAAGAATGATTGAATACGGTGCCGGGGCAGAAAGGGTTACTAGAAAATCACCCTCAGGGCAGCCTCCATTTGAGGTGTAAACTCATGCCTTAGTAAATAACAAATGACCACATGCCATCCATCCCTGATGTGGCTCCGGAGTTGTCAACATCTAGAATATTCTGTCTGTCAAGGTTTCGAGCCTGTGAGAATGTGGATTCCAACTCCCACCCACTGCTCAGACTGCTGATCAAACCGGATTCCAGCCCTCATCAGAGGCGAGGCATTTGCTTTCTAGAAAGCCTCGGAGGCCAAAAGGCTTTGGTATTGATGATGTACCTTCCTCAGAAATGTATCATCTTCTTTTCAGGCACGTTGTCATTACTACTATACCCTGAAGGCATTACTGAGATGTCATGGAACAAAAGCCTTTTAAATTCATGTTATGGGCTAGTCTGGCGATTTAATCTCGTTCTTAAATGTAAATGTTTCGGATGCTATGGAGGGAGAGAGAATGGAAGAATATTATCGAAATAGGGGATGAGTCTAATGTCTTTTATCCGCCAGAGACAAGCCAAGACTGAAGATATTTATTGGTTCAGTACTTCAGCAACATGGTATTAATTGTCTTTGAGTGTTTTGATAGGTAGTTAGCGCAAGGGTATTAATGAAAACAGCCCTACTTCATTTTAAAATTAACTGCTTGGCCATTGAGCAATAGGAGCTGATAAATGATGGCAATAAATTTGTGATGGAGATTTATGTGCTCGTAACTCAGAGCCGACCTGTAGGCATGCTCAGATGGGGTGGGGAGATAAGAAATACCAAAAAAGTAGCTTTATCCAAAAGAGCATTTCTCCCAAATCACTGCTGGACCCATCAGCAGTCATGTCTTTTGGGGATGCCCCAGGTCGGTGCAGACTTGGCCTCCCCGGTACTGGGGACTGGGCCCAGGCTGTCCCGCCTCCTGATCTGTGACCGTCTGGGTACCCATCGGGCCTACTGCACCCATTTTGTTTGGCCGGCTGGGGAAGAGCCTGCCTTCATTCTCTTGTGTGTCTGGAAAGCAGCTCTTCCTAGGCCTTCTTGGCTGACATGACTGATACTTCCTCAGAGCGGCTCCCTTGCTAAGACAATAGAAAAAGTCCACCCAGATGGACACAGCAAGGAGGGGAGGAAATAGTTCTTGCTTGGTTGTTGTCAGGCTTTGGGCTGGGTGCCCACTTTACACAATTCCCTTTAATCTCTACAACAATCTTGAGAGGTAGTTCTTATTAACCTATTATGAACTTGGTTTTGGAGAGGAGGAAGCTGAAACTCCTAACTGAAGCTTGCCCCGGGCCCGTGCATTCGGCTTCTGGGGAGACCATGTGACAGGGAGAATGTGGGCGTTAGGATCACAGAGTGAGAGTTCGAATCCCAGATATGCCACTCACTAGCTGGGTAATTTTTTTTTTTAAAAAAATATTAACTTTTCTACACCCGCTGTTTTTTGTCTTTGTTTTTGTCTCTTGTCTGTCACCAAAGATGATAGCACAGTCATCCTAGGGCTCTCGGCAGGTTAAATTACATAATGAAATGGAAGCCGACTTCGCTGGTTCCTCAGATTCCAGAGCTCCTGTAAAGGACCCCTAGGAACTTGGGACCCTGGAGAGACACGGAGGCCAGGGTAGGGTGCCAAATGCAGAGGCCATGAGGAGGCAAGCAAGGAACTGAGGGTGGGGCGCACTGGGGAGCAATGTGGGACTTGGATTCATACAGGAGCAAAGCTGGAGCAGTTACCGCTGCTGCAGGAAGGTCACAGCAAGGTCAGGCGCCAGGACTACTTGAAGGTGGACTAATATATCCCTGCCATATGGGAATGTTGGAAAAGCTCACCGCCCCCAACACACACACACAAATTGAGAATGAGGCAAGTAAGGCTGGTTCCTGCGAGTTAAACTACATACAGCAACAGCCCCAACTTAAACCTGAGCAAGTTCAAAGGTCTGACAAATATATGTCTGAAACCTAATGCTCTCAGAGACCACGAGCCTCTGGAAGGAAGATAAGGGGTGATAGAAAGTCAAAGTTGGTGGCCACGGGATAACCCAAATTGAGTTTCCTGGGGGTGAGCAGGACACCGTCAGCCATTCTCGCTGGACATTCTCTAAAGCAGAGTCATCCTGTCTCAGGGAGACGGGTGGAGACGACCATGACAAAGATCCAGGAGAGGAAGTTCCTTCCCAGGCTGTAGAATTGACAGGACTCTCAGCGCTGGGGAGGCTACTGGCAGTAGGACGAGGGCACTGGAGACTATTTGGAGACCGGATACGATTTAGCAGTATATTTAGGATTCAGGAAAGCCAACGTGGAATTGGAAGATGAGGGCACAAAGGGGCCAAAAAAAAAAAAAAAAAAAAAAAAGATTCCTGCCCTCAAGAAGTCCCATGGGGAAGATAGTGAATAGGCATTTGGGACACGATGTAATTCGTTTCTGTTCCCAGAACAGCCTCGAGGAGAGGCACCTGAGCCATGAGGGAAATGTTCAGAGAGGAAAGTTCCTTGGAAAATGTTCACAGAGAAGCTTGCACGAGAAATGAGCCTTAGAAACAAGCAGCGGCTAATCGGGATGACAGAGAGGATGTCCCGGCCACTGTCCTGCTTAAAATCTTGTTCCATTCAGTAACATGGCATTTACAATGAACCGCATTCACGATTTACCTCCTACCGCCAAATCCTCAAGCTCATTCCTTGTCATGCCCTGCCTCACGCTTTTGGCTACAGCGACATCAGCTGCTGTGTCGTCTAAACAGTCGTACTGCTCGCTAGCTTTTGCTTTAGATTATACAATCCTCTCTGCCGGAAATACTCCACCATCCCTTAGGGAGGTTAGACCTTCAAGAGTCTTTTAACAATCCTTTTCTGCTTCCCCATCTGGTCTTAGATGTCCCTAATGAACACCCCCGTGGGTATCACTATCCCTGTGCTTATGACCTTGTATTAGATTTAACTATGTGTCTTTTCCTCACTAGACAGTGCGCTAGTTGAAGTCAGGGACTATGTATTTTTTATAGTCAAAACATCCAGCACTCAGCTACTACTTCGTAAATACTTGTATTGTGTTGTATTTTAATTTCCAGTATATTTAACATACAGCGTTCTATTAGTTTCAGGTATACAATATAGTAATTCAACACTCCCATACATCACCCGGTGCTCATCAAAACAAGTGCCCTCCTTAATCCCCATCACCTATTTAACCCATCCTCCCACCTCCCTCCCCCCTGGTCACCATGAGTTTGTTCTCTATAGTTAAGAGTCTCTTTCTTGGTTTGTCTCGCTCTCTTTTTCTTCCTTTGCTTATTTGTTTTGTTTCTTAAATTCCACATATGAATGAAATCATATGGTATTTATCTTTCTCTGACTGACTTATTTCACTTAGCATTATACCCTCTAGCTCCACTCATGTTGTTGCAAATGGCAAGATTTCATTCTTTTCTACGGCTGAGTAATATTCCATTGTGTATACCACATCTTCTTATCCATATACTTGGGCTGCTTCCATAATTTGGCTATTATAAAAAAAACTTTTTGTATTGATTAGTTACTAAAGGTAGGCAGACAAATTTGAATACTTCTTTTCTCCTTACAGTTATCAGCTAGACACAGGACACCCAGTCAAACTGGAATTTGAATTTAATTTTGAGTTTCAGTTAAACAACAAAAAATTTTTTATAAGTATGTCCCAAATGTTACATGGGACATACTTACACTAAGCAGCATGTGTCCCCAATATTTCATGGGACATACAATAAAAAATTATTCAGATAAAAAAAATTATTTATCTGAAATGCAAATTTAACTGAGCATCCTATATTTTTATTTGCTAAATCAGGTAGCCCTATTTCTTCTGTTAAACTTGTAAATACTGAAAAGCACAAAGGATGTGAGCAAGAGCCCACTCATGCTGCTGATGGAAAAAAATGTTCAATCTGGTAAACAATTTAGCAAATATTTTCAAATATAATTAGATAATTGTATGAAGATAATAGGAATTCATTTTGGCATTTGCAATGACTTAAAGTTAGAAACAACTTAAATGTACATCAATAAGGGGCTTGGTTAAATGAAGCAGAATTTTTTTATATTATTTTATTTTTTTTAAGTAGGTTGTATGCCCAACATGGGGCTCAAACTCATGACCCCAAGATCAAGAGTCACATGTTCGACTGACTGAGCCAGCCAGGCACCATATGAAATAGGATTTTATATGCAATGTAACATTGAGATTAAGAGCACAGGATCTAGAGTCAGGATGCCCAGGTTCAAATCATGACTGCATAGAATCCTGGTTCTAAGATGCTAAGAAGGGTTACTTAATTTTTCCATGCCTCAGTGTATACATGTGTAAAATAGGAATAATAACAAATGTCTACCTCATAAGTTTTGGGAAGCTTAAATGATTAATATATGTTCAGCCCTTACAATAGGGCCTGATAGACAGCAACGTTCAGATAAAGATAGCCATTACTCTTATGATCGTCATCGTTCCTATTGTAGAATACTATGGTGACATTAAAAAAGACTATAGGGTTTATTTATTGACATGAGGCATTCCCATTTTACAAGTGAGGAAACGCAATCAAGACAGCATACCTAAAGCATCCATTAGCAAATAATTTTTGAACACCATCCCTGTTAGACCCGCCATTGGAAGTCAGCAGCAGCGACACAGCAAAGAACAAAGCCGAAATGTATAAAACCTAAAGGATCGTGAACAGACATTACAGAAAATGCATACAAATTAGAAGAAAATTAACAATCGGATGAGAGCAATAGAGGAAAATATGTAACAGAGTGTAATAGGAAAGACCTAATAAGAAAGGGCTATTTTACTTGAAATCTGAAGGATGAGTGAAGTTAGCCAGGGCAGGGCTCAAAGAAGAATATTTTAAGCAAAGGAAACAGCGTGTGTGAAAGCTGTGGGGAAAGGGAAATCAGACAAGTTTAAGGAACTGGAACAAGGCCATTGTGGTTGGAGCCCAGTGGGAGAATGGAGCAGTGAAAC
Organism: Mirounga leonina; assembly: GCF_011800145.1. NCBI lineage: Eukaryota > Metazoa > Chordata > Mammalia > Carnivora > Phocidae > Mirounga > Mirounga leonina. The sequence goes on along the minus strand of NW_023270447.1, from coordinate 44,782,362 downwards.
TGGAGAATAAGTAGGAGTTGGCTCATATTGAGCTTTGTAAAATATCAAAAGTCAGATTAGGTAGGGTTGAGTTGTTGGGTCTATATCCTTAGGTCCTCCAATACAATGGCATCATCTGGATTTTTGTTTTTCTTGCTCAAGATTCTGAGTCTTGAAGAAGAACAAAGTTGGAAGACTGACACTACCCAAATTCAAGATGTAACTACGAAGCCACAGTGACCAAGGCAGTGTGGTATTGGCGCAAGAGTAGACAAAGAGATCAATGAAACAGAACGGAGAGCCCAGAAATAGACTCATATAAATATAGGCAACTGACGTTTGACAAAGGGACAAAGGCAAAACAATGGAGCAAAGATAGTCTTCTCAACAAATAGTGCTGGAACAACTGGACATCGACACACAAAAAAAGATGAATCTCTACACAGACCTTCATAAAAATTAACTCAGAGTGAATCATAAACTTAAATGTAAAATGCAAAACTATAAAACTCCTAGAAGATAAGATAGGAGAAAATCTAGATGACCTTGGCATTGATGATGACTTTTTTTTTTTTAAAGATTTTATTTATTTATTTGACAGAGAGAGACACAGCGAGAGAGGGAACACAAGTAGGGGGAGTGGGAGAGGGAGAAGCAGGCTTCCCGCGGAGCAGGGAGCCTGATGCGGGGCTCGATCCCAGGACCCTGGGATCATGACCTGAGCTGAAGGCAGACACTTAACCGACTGAGCCACCCAGGCGCCCCTGATGATGACTTTTTAAATACAACACCAAAGGCATGATCCATGAAAGAAATAATTGATAAGCTGGGCTTCATTAAAATTAAAAACTTCTGCTCTGCAAAAGACAATGTCAAAAGAATGAGAAGGTGAGCCATAAATTGGGAGAAAATATTTGTAAAAGAAACACCTGATAAAAGATTCAGAGCTCTGGGTTGGAAAAATCTCACTGGCTGAATTAAAGCCATGTGTCTCCAGGGAGAGGACAGGAAGGATTTCCCCCTTCGGCTCCTATCTCTGCCATGGTACTGAAAAGGTACCATGTGTCCTTGGCTGCCCCAGGTTCCTCCCATCCCTACTGAATCCAGAAACCCCACGTCAACTGCAGTTCCCATCACAATCTCCAGCCTCCAGATAGCAGTGGCCATGATGAGGACATTGGTGTTTCCCTCCTCCAGGTATTTCTCAAGACTTTGGCAAGGAGGATGTCCTCTGTGCTCTCCTGGGAGACAGAGTTGGGGAGTGAGAGGGCAAGTTGCACATGATAAATTCACTCCAGCATTCCTATCTCTCAGAGTCTTTGGATTCTTTCCTTTACTTGATATCAAGGAATTTATGACATCTCAACTCTGTTTAATGTTGGCCACCACTGAATCCAGATTTCTGTCAACCAACTGAACAAACATTGGTGTCTACTCCCAGCTGCTCGAACTTGCAACAGAATTTGGGGTCTCTGCTAAGTGCATCCATATCAATGACTTTAATTTGGTCTAAAATGATATTCTTCTTGTCTTTAGTCAAGAGCCTACAGAATTCATTCCCACACATACTCCCCAGATCTTTGAAGGTGTAAATTAGCAAAGTTTTGCAAATTACTTGTTATCTATGCCTTCTGCTCCCAGGTTTGACTTTTTACTACCCACCTCCTCCCATGAGTCTTCTAGGTCTGATCCCGAAGACAAGGGAGGGTTGCTGCAATGCAGATCATAAAAATAGACTCTTTCAGTGTAACTCTTTAGGGTAAGGAAGTTATAGTACCTTTGGGCGAAAAGTAAAAAGAGTGAACAGTCAAGGGAGTTAGTCTGCTTTGGCTGGCATGGGAGGGTCAGTTGAGTTCTCTGGGTCATCCCACATAGCCTCGTCTCAAGTCTTGTCTTAGCCATGCCTTAACTTTCTCCTAAGAAGTATGACAAGGCTGAGAACTTAACTGATGTAATTCTACAAACCTCAGAATCCAACTTAAATTTGTTTACCATTTTCTCAGTTGTGTGGTTTTGGAGGTTGGAAATCCATTGAGCACAGCCCCATAGTAAGTTCCTGGGTGTTAATATATGCTTTGAATTGAGGATTCCAGGGCTTAAATTTATCATTCTCTTTTAATAAGCTAACCAGAGCCAGTAGGAGCAGCCACTCCATCCCACAGTCCTTGAACTCCTTCTGTCTCTTACACTGTCTCAGGACAGTGGTTAGGGGGGTCTTGAAACCTTGCTTTTCATGAACCCTTCAAACAAATGACCACAGGTGATAGTTAAGATGCCCCACTGCTGTAAACCATGGGCTTCCAGGTTCCTATCTCTGAATCCTAAAAAAAAATGATCATGATCATCAACTCCCCACTGAGGCATTATAATCAATCCCAGATTTCTCCCCTGAAACCCTTCTGACTTGAGGAGACTGTGGCACACTCCTTGGTACAAATTCCTGTATCACGAAACTGTGGGGAACAGAAACAGATTCTAACTACCTTTCACAAAAGAGGAATTCACTGAAAGGCATTGGGTAGCTCACAGGTCTGGAAAATTGTCAGGAACCAAGAGAGACTAGGCAGCAAGAAAGATTGGCCAGGATGTGGTCACAACCAGTTACAGCAGCCATCCTGTGGTTGGTCTCATCAACCCTCTGCCTTTGCTTCACTCACTCAGGAGTCAAATATCTGGGTAGAAGCATTTAATTAGTGACCATAGATCATATACCCTCCCTCTAGTGGGGGAGAGGGTAGTAGAGAGAGGGAACACTTCCCCTTAAGGCTTCTACCAAAATTCCGGAAAGGGGTTTGGTTTTGAGAAGCCAAAAACATGACAAAGGATCAGTATTGTGGGATGGTGTTTCCCTTAAGGGGGTGTTACTCGGCATAATGTTGGGAGGCGGGTAGGGGAAGCCTGACCCTTGGTCATTATTCATCTCCATCGGCTCACTGAGATGTTGCCACCTGTATGTGGCCTTATGTCATGAGCCCATGCAGTCACCATGGAATCCGCATCCTCCTACCAACAAGAGCTCTATGCCACATCCACTCTCTGTGTGTTTGGGAAACATCCCTCTACCCACCATCGTGCTGTGCTATGGGAAAATCTGTGGGGACATGGCAGATCTGTTTTCCTACATGATACAGGTGGCTGTTTCTACACTGGTGTATTTCCCCCTTTCACAGATTCTCCTCAGAAAAGGGAAGAGGACTCTTGACTTCCTCAAACCTGTCTGGAATATCTTCTGTCCCCTCTCACCCAAGACTTGACCACAGGTGGGGTGTGATGCAGGGTACATTTCTCAACACCCTACTATATCCAAGCTCTCTATGTTTCTCCTGTGACTTTCTGACCTTCTCCATCCCAAGAGTCTCTTGTTGTTGTTGTTGTTGTTTTGTTCTAATGGCTGGATGGTCTGGCTTTACGTCTATATTCCTGAATCTATTACTTATGCCCTGGGTGTCCCTTCTTTTCTGCATTCTGTTTGGCCTTCCCTCTTCCAAGGCAGAAATCATAGAACATTCAAGCTGTTTGCCAAATCAGGGGAAGGTTTATAAAATAACAGGAAATACTGAGAGGCACAAAAAAAGAAAAAGAGGGGCGCCTGGATGGCTCAGTCATTAAACTTCTGCCTTCAGCTCAGGTCATGATCCAGGGTCCTGGGATCGAGCCCTGCATCAGACTCCCTGCTCCGCGGGAAGCCTGTTTCTCCCTTCTCCCACTCCCCCTGCTTGTGTTCCCTCTCTCACTGTGTCTCTCTCTGTCAAATAAATAAATAAATAAATAAAATCTTTAAAAAAAAAAAAGAAAAAGAAAGTTAAAACATAATAAATAGTAAGTTAAAATAATAATATAAAATATTCTGCAACATTACTCTTTGGGCTTATCCATATTTTTAATTTTTTCATTAGTTAGACCAGATTACAGTATAATTTAAAAACAAAATTGTCTGCCTTATGAGATAGTGAGATCTCCATCAATGGAGGTATTCAAACAGAGGCAGGATGACCATCTGTTAGGGGTGTAGTAAAAGGAACTTCTCCACTGGTGGGAGGTAGGATGAAATGATGTCTAAGGTCAATTCTAAAGTTAATATTTTATGCTTTAATTTATTTTTTATTACATTTCTTATTTGCTCCACAAATTTTGGCATCTTAATAGGACTATTTTGAGGTTCTTACTAATTATAAAAATTTTAAATGGTCTCCCTGGTTTCTAATAAATCAGTCAACATTTTTAATAGAGCTTGTTCTGAATGCCCAAGATTGGCTATTTCCAATTCTCTTGGTTCTATTGGCTTTGGTACAACTTTTTCTGTTACAATGGCTTTATTGTTCTTTTCAATTCTTCTGGCCTTTCCTCCATAAATCTTCTATGGAGTGGGTGTTTGCTTATTTTTCCTGGGTAAAGAGGAAAAAGTATTTCTCTGACCCAAGTGTGGGGAAAGCATCCTTGAAAACACTGAAGAAGCCCCAGACTTGAAGTGAAGGGACATGTACTGTCCTCTAGCTCTCTAGCAGTGGGAGCCTGAGAAGTCCTTCAACCTATCTGAGCCTCAGTTTCTCATAAGCAAAGTTGAGAAAGATAATCTCTACCACATCAACTCAATCAAAATTAAGCAAAAATGACATATCCAGGTGTGATATGATCTAGATGTCACAATTTCGTGGCTTCATCTCTACATCTCTGCCATTTTCTCTCCCCGCCCTCCTCTAGGGGTCCATTTCCCTCCTCCCAGCCCCCTCCCCTGGCTGCTTCGTCCTATGGTAGCAAGAAATGACAGTGGTATTTTCAGGCCCCTCCTGCCCATGCTCTATGTTCCAGAGGAAGAAGGTTGGTCTCCACAGTAGTTATCATGGATGAAAGAGGAAACTTCTTTCCTGGAAGTTCAACAGCTGTTTCTTCTCATCTCAGCAGCCAAATTGGGTCCCATGCCCATCCTGACAAATCCTTGTGGCCTAGAGTGGGCTGAGCCGAACCTAAGCCAATCCAAGTCCCCTATGAGATGAGGTAGATACCATCGCCTCTAGATTGGGGAGCTAAGCCTAGGAAGGAACTTCCCTCCAAATGAAGATTTGGATGCATTTTCTGGAAGAAAGAGATGGAAAAATGAGGTCTTGGGGAGCATCCGCCAAATGATTCCTATTCCTACACAACTCTCTAGGTTAATTTAAAAGTCATATGAGGGGCACCTGGGGGGCTCAGTCAGTTGAGCATCTGACTCTTGGTCTTGGCTCAGGTCACGATCTCAGGGTCGTGCCGTCGAGCCCCATGTCAGGCTCCACGCTCAGCATGGAGTCAGCTTGAGATTCTCTCTCTCCCTCTCCCTCTGCCCCCTCCCTGCTCTCTCTCTCTAAATAAATAAATAAGGTCTTTACAAATAAATAAAAGTCGTATGAGATTGTGAACATGGCAATGCCTTATACCTGTAAAAATGTCACATTCCAACAAGCAAAGTGGCCTCAGGGGAATGATTTGATTTTTGACCTACTTACCACTTTGGACAATTTATACAACTTCTTTGAGACTTGGTTTCCCCGGGCGCCTGGGTGGCTCAGTTGGTTAAGCAACTGCCTTCAGCTCAGGTCATGATCCTGGAGTCCCTGGATCGAGTCCCGCATCGGGCTCCCTGCTCGGCAGGGAGTCTGCTTCTCCCTCTGACCCTCCTCCCTCTCATGCTCTCTGTCTCTCATTCTGTCTGTCTCAAATAAATAAATAAAATCTTTAAAGGGCGCCTGGGTGGCTCAGTCGGTTAAGCGACTGCCTTCGGCTCAGGTCATGATCCTGGAGTCCTGGGATCGAGTCCCACATCGGGCTCCCTGCTCAGCAGGGAGTCTGCTTCTCCCTCTGACCCTCCTCCCTCTCCTGCTCTCTGTCTCTCATTCTCTCTCTCTTAAATAAATAAATAAAATCTTTAAAAAAAGAGAGAGAGACTTGGTTTCCCCATCTGTAGAATGAGGGTGCCACCTAATAATGAGACATGCTCACAAATATTCATATATTACAAATTGTTTCTAATTGAATCCATACTACAATTGAATCAGTTCAGGAAGATACACTTGGAGGTCCTGCTTACAACCTTGAGAAAACCAACCCTAGGCACATCAATAAGTTTCAAGTAACCATGGGACTGAGACTTCAGATAGAAGGAATGCTTTGTGAACCAAATTTTTAGTAACATATAGAAAATCATATTCATGTGTGCATAAGTCATCATGCCCTGAACCCTTAATCTCCATATCTCTGATGCAGAAAGATTAATCTTAGAAGGAATAACTGACAACCCATGGCTTCAGGCTGCAGAGAAGATGGAAATGTCCCTTACAAATGTGATTCATATTACAATACTTAACGCACATTGTGCGCTATCCAGTCTTGTTCGAATGAAAGAAACTTAGTCGACTCTTCTGTTGGAAGATACACATTTTTTCCTTTTTTCTTTTGTATCACAGAATTGTGAGAAGCTAAAAAGAAGCCTGTTTCTTGCTAACACAATCTTATCTATGAGCCAGGCATTGCTAGGGAGGCAGTATGGCTCACCGGAATTTTGTCAGATTATCCTGTTACCAAATTCTGACTCAACTGTTTTCTTAACCTCTGCAAGCCTCAGTGTTCTCACTGGAGAAGTTGGGGTGATAATAGCACCCAATTCCTTGTAAGAAATAAGTGAGATAATGCATGTTAAATGCATAATAGAGAGCCTAGCAGATTTAATACATGTTAGCCATTGCTGTTTTTGAATTTCTGAAAAAGAAGAAATGTGTTTATTATATTGGAAAAGTACCAGGGTAGGTTGATCTTAATCTGATTTTAGACCTTTTTCCCTCATGGCTGGTTTGTTCCAATATTCGAGGGTTCTGGAACAAGAGTCCACCTAGGGGCCCCTGGTTCATGGTTAGCCCCTTTCTTTTCCTACCCTCAACTCAGTCCTACACTGTGAGGAGTCTTATACACATGCTTGAACATCCCAACCCGAATATCCAAGCTCTGTCTATACTCCCACCCAAATGCAAAGAGAAGCTCTCGTCTACCCTCTCAAAATTAGGAGTATACATACCTGTGACAAAGTCTATCAGTGCCATTGGGAGATGGACAGGTGAATAGTCTATACAAGCCATGAAAACATATTGGGGCCTTTTGAGCAGGAATTCCAGGGTGCCTAGAACCAATAGCATGAGTTATAAGGGGTAGTGAGGGACTGGCGAGCAGGTCCCTTTAGCCCTATGGGCACTCAGTCTGTGGGGAGGCTGCAGCTATAGGAAGGCCAAAGAAAGAGACCTCTAATTCATGGGGCCCAAGGGAGGAGCCTGGGTCTGAGAGTGGTACCAAGCTCATCTCGGGGAAACTTATTCTCTAGAAATGAGTATGCCTTTTAAAAAAACAACAAAACAAAACAAAAAAAAACAGCTTTATTGAGATATAATTTACATATGTGCAATTCACCCATTTAAAGTGTACAATTCAATGGTTTTTAGTATATTCAGAGTTAGGCAACCATCACCACATTCGGTTGACTTCCATTGCAGCAGTGGGGGGGATTGCACTCATTGTACTCAACACGTCTAGCCCAGGGGGAGTGTGAGAGGGGGCCTAGAGTTGGCTCATTCTCAAAGACCTGTCTTCTCCACAGCCTCTCACAGAATTTGTAGCTGCACTGAGTTTGATTCTAATGTTTAGAGATAGGAATTTCTGGTACCACATGGCCACAAAGTACAACTCAGTATTTCACTGGGGTTCAATTAAGAAATAGTGATTTCCCCCCTGCCTCCAAACTAAAGCAAAACCTGACCACATCGGACTTACTGATAGACAGTACACCAACCTCTGAAACGGTATTTTCCTAAGGGATTCTCAAGGACAATTTTGACTACGTGAAACTTTCACCTTACACACTGATATCAGAACCTAATCCTTGAGAAAGATACAGCTTCACTCTACACAGGGGCATGAAAGGAGCGTTTTATTTCGTCTGGGATTATCAGAGATGACCTCAGGGTTTTGCGAGCCCTGTCGGCCTGTGACTTAAAGTCAGACCTAGCAACATGGTCATCAGCAATGGGATCTCCTGAATTCTTTTCATAGTGAATCTCAGTTAAAAAACAAAACCTGGCGCCTGCATGATTACACACAACTGTCCTTCATTATCCAAATATTGGTTCCTTAGTTAGGATAAAATATTTGAATGGCGAGGAATACAAACTTATCCAAACCTATTTGGCCCCCGAGTTCCCAAGAGCAAGTAGTCTGAGTTTGGATAGCAAAAAATTCACCCTAAAATTTAGCTGAATTGATTTGACTCTTGTGTTCAGAAAGCAAGAGTTTGGGTAGTGAAGATAGGTATATACTTATTTTAAATTACATTTGTGTACTTCTCTACTAATATATTAAGGACATTATAAAAATCACACAAAAAGAGTCTTCTTTTTAATAGAAGAAATAAAAACAAATGCAAAAAGAAGTTCTAATCATCGTGTGTGTCTCCACTTTGGAGATCACTCCAACAGGTCAAGAACCAGGAGAGTCCTCTGGTCACCATGACGCATGCCCGTAAAACAGCCGGATCTCTTCACTGATTTTCAGCGTAATTCTCTGCTCTCATATATATTCACAGCTATTAGCATGCCTCATGCTTGGGATGACTGCCTTTTCTTCATGTAGTCTCATTTTATCACTTTACAAGTTTTGATGGTATTAGCAAATTTGTAATAGCTTCTCCCTTTCACAGAAGATCAAACATTAGCGTTAAATGGGCAGTTTCTGATTTCTCCTTAAAATAGAATCCTAATTGTGTTTAAACTACCTTCTCCCTGGGTGGTTTCTCAATAATAATTGCCGAAATGCTGAAAGGTTTTTGTCCTTCGAGAAATAACAATCTAAATCTGGCCCTTTTGTGCCTCCTATTGAATTCCAGGTGAGCGTCTGGCTGGCCTTTGCTGACCCCGAGAGAGGCAAGTGGGCCTTCACTCATGAACCACATTTGCCAATGTATTTGAGACTTTCAATTCAGCTTAATCAATATTTCTGAAACCTTACCATGCACAAAATTCGATAGTCTCTTTGAGCCAGATGTTCCAGTTTACGTTAGTGTTGAGTTAGTGACGCAGGCATTATTTATGTGGAAAATGGCTAATATATAAGAACCAGGTCTTCTGATAACGTTCAGATTTTTCACGTCACCTTCATACCAAGTTGCCAATGAAAGGAAAAATAGCTTGTCTGTTATAATGGTCTTCAATGTCTCTCAGTGGCACAAGGTCTTTTGTCGGAGATTTTATGTGAACCGTCATGTGTGAAAGAGAGGAGAATGTTCTGATTAATGTAGAGCCAGGAGCCCTGGGTCCCACCTACTTGGCCTTCTTTCCCCCCAGCTCCTGATTCTCTTCTTTGTAGAACACAAGAAAAGAGAAGGAGGTAGGGGGAGATTGAAGCATGTAGACTAAAACCTCTGCTCTGCAAGAAATGACATGAATGTGTGACTTTGAGAAGGGGACTCAACCCCTCTTTGCCTCTGTTTGCTTGTTTTAGAGACAGAACCACTAATATTTATTTCCTGGAATGATCATGAGTCTCACAGGAAAAGTTTGTCTCCTTGTCTTACTTCAATCACTCTGCTCCAAGCAGGCTCAGGTTTCCCAAGCAAGAATAAAAAGGCAGCCATTACCATTGCTCTCAACCCAAGCCCAGGCACACAGGTGAGAAGGAATTTCTGCCTGAGGCTCCTTCTAGGCAGCAACACCGATGGGTAGAAAAACGGACTGAAAACTTGGATGTGCAGCCATAAGATTTATGATCCATACTGACTTCTTCCTGTCAGTGAGAGAAACCACAGGTTCGCAGTACCCCCAGATGTTCTCCATAAGGTCTTAGTGACTAGTCCCACTTTCTCCTAAATGTATTAATAGCGTACTTTGCTTCTAATCAGTAAATTTTATGTCTTTCCCTCCTCCCATAACGGAGTCTTTCTCCAGATTCTCCTTCTGATCAGTACTGCCCCCACTCGAGAAAAACAATAGGGAATAGGCTCTGAAATTGTCACGAGCTGTTCACATGTTAGTTACTATTGTTGTTCTTTTATACAAGTTTGCAGAAATTCTACATACCATACCTTCTGACATGACAAGCCAAAGGCCTTCATCATTGGCTTCGACCAGCTTTGCTTTTCCTTTGTCTTCTTTCAAACATCGCTGACCTATACCTCACCCATTCCTCTATAGCCCCTGAAGCCCCTGAAACCTAAATCCAAGACAGATCTGTAACTGGTGCCTCTGCAAGGAGAATTTGGCTTTCGTTGCTCTGTCCCTTTTTTTCCCCCTACCAGCTAGTTTTGTTTTCCCCAGAGTAGAGCCAAAATTCCACACCGGATAGGCTGCTGCTCGGGATTCATTTCATTAATAGGCCATCCACGACTAGGAATCCTCAATTACCACAGTCCTTCCCAATCAGGAGGGTAGTGAGCATACTAGGTCTGGATTCATTTCCTGCCCCCTCCCTCCTCTCTACCCGCCCTGGTGGGTTTCAGAATCTGCATTGTTTTGAGAAGGGGCTGAGGGTCAAGGTCCTGGCTGGGATGATTTCTAGGGGCAGCCAAGGGAAAGTAGAACCTGTGAACAGGGAGTATAATAAGCAGCTGGTGCTTAAAACCTTATTTGGACCTGGGGGACCTCGGACTACAACAGCTGGGAGGAGATACAACTGGGACGTGTGAGTAAAAAGAGGCAAATGTGGCAGGCAGCTCATGGCTCAGGCTGACACTTCAACCCAGACAATGTCAGAAGCCTTTGCCAATCGCCCCACCCTTCTTTGGAAAGGGTGACTTATTGACTATGAAGAAATAAGATGGGAATAATGGAGGCTGTTTCCATGCAGAGACACCATGAGACGGGGTACTCTTTGAGGAAGTAAGTCTCATCAACAATGGCTTCCCTAAGTGCGTCCAAAGTGTCTATCCATTAGGGCCAAAAGAGGAGCTTTGATTCTCCCTTGGAGGGGAGAGCAGTTTAATAAATCAGCTAGTGGATGGAGCACCTAAATTCAATAATTGTGAAGTGCCGATAAATCACAGCTGTCAATGCTGACTTAGACTTTATTCATTCAAAAGAGTTAAATTCAAACAGCAATACTCCTATCCAGCCTCCAGACACACGCAGCTCACAGCCCCCACCCACCGGGCTAAAATGTCTTCCCAGAGTCAGGCTTCATTCCTGGCCATCTGTGGGGAAGTGGGGAAGGAGGAAGGAGGTTGAATTACAGCCTGAGAGATGACCCATTCTAGTGACAGAGAGATCATGGAAGTTCAAAGTGAATAATTCATTGTGCTGTCAGCTGTGCGTTAGGTTTCATCCCAAGAGCTGCTGATGGAAAGGAAATCAGTCTCTGGCATCTTACTCGAGCTGCACAACTGGGCCTTCCAACACATTATTTGTGGTTGATTTGCTCACCAGCGACACGAGGGCGTGAACAATGGTAGGGGATTGTAGCTGGACGCTTTGTAGATTCGAGTTGAGCCAAGACTGGAGGATATTTCCATCTCCTCCCCCAGATTCTTTCCCATAAAGTCGGGGGTGGTTTCTACCCCCTCCATTCAACTCTAAGTAAGTTTCATGTAAAATGCAAGAAAGTGTAGCCCTTATATTTATAAACATGCCAACTTGCAAATGGTTGGATAGGTATTTGAATTATTGATTGTTAAATATTTAAGCTAAATTCCTCATCCATCAGTTCTCGTGAGAAGCCTGGGGACAGATTTACGATGCTGGAGTTTTTCTGGTTAGTTGGCAGTTGGCATCTCTATTAATTATGGCCCCCACGGTGGGGCTCTGTAGGGCTCACTGCAGCATGGAAGTCAGTGTCTCTAATACTCCTTTTAAAGAAAGTTTGTGCTGCAAGAGCTGCTGAAATGAAAAAGGAAAGGAACAGTCATGACCGGATCATCGCTGCCCCTGTTGGAGGTTGCCTAGAACAGTGCCTGATACAGAGAAGAAACTCAATAAATATTTGTTGAATTAATAAATGAGCACATTCTATGTTCTAGAAACTGTGCCCTTTGCCATTTAATCTCGTGACAACCCTATAAGGCAGGTATTACCATTTTTTTAGATCAGGCCACAGAGAATGAGGTTGAGTAATTTTCCCAGTGTCCCCCAGTGCTCAGTGCTCCCACTAAAGGCTACAGTGAGTGCTGAGATCTCTTCGAAGGTTTCTGAGCCCCATGGCTAAGGGGCTATCACATGTAGGAAGGCAAGCCCTGTCTCAAGGAGGCCCTCACTTATCCTCACAAGATGAAGAATTCTGAGGCTCCTTTCCCCTTGCCGTTTCACAGCTAAAGGCTCAAAATTCAGAAAGCTCCCCCAAACCAGCAGGAGAGAAGATAAGTGCCAGTTTGTCAAGCTCATGGAGACTCTGAGGATGGGACAAAGCTCGGGGCACAGGAAGGAAAGGGCCTTGAAGTCCTCAGGGAAAGAAAGTTTTCCTTCCTTCTCTAGGCTGTCTGTGGTCAAAATACCAACATTGTTCTCTCTTTCCTGAAGAGAAACACTCCGCTGTGGCAGAGAGGGATGAGGAGCTGCTTTGGGATGATGCCGTTTGCCAACGGGGTCCAGGAGGAGGAGCTGAGCAAGAACTATTATGTTTTCTGATAGATATGGGGATGGGTGTGTGTGTGTGTGTGTGTGTGTGTGTGATGTTTGGGTGTGGAAACCATGAAGACCAGAACTACCCCTTATTCACCATTGTATCCCTGTGCTGGGCACAGTGTCCAGCACAGAGCAGACCCGCAACAATTCTTTACTGAATAAATGGATTCTGGGTCTGCCCCCAACCAATTTAGTTAATATGAAGTAAGTGCTCTCTATGAGCCAGGCACAGTGCCACTCTACCTGTGTGATATGAGCAACCCCATCACACAAATGAGGAAACTGAGGCTTCAGAACTGTAAGTAATACTCCAATGGTTATGTGGCGAGTATGTGGTGGATAGTAGGGTCCTGAGTTCAAATCTTGACTCTCAGACTCCAGCCAGTGCTCTTTGCAACAACTCTACGGTTACCTCCTGGTGCTCTAGCTACTTCTAATCCAGGATTTCTCAACCCCAGCACCACGGACATTTGGGGCCAGATAATTCTTTACTGTGGAAAATTGTTCTGTACACTGTATTTAGTGACATTCCTGACTACTAGCACCACTGGACCCTCCCCACACAAAATGCTTCCAGACATCATGAAGTGTCTCCTGGTGGCAGAGGGAGGCAATATTTCCTCATGTGAGAACCACTGGAACCTCTCTGACTCTTCCCCACCCCATCCGTGACAAAGAATGGAGAAGTCAATCCGTTGGGACATCAAGCCTTATATATCCAGTTGTTTTCTGGATGTTTCCATCGAATGTCCCTAGAATTGAGCTCATCATCCTCTCCTGACTCACATGATGGACCAGCCTCCCAGCTGGTATAAAATTTGAAGGCAGAGTTCCATTCTGGAAACAGCATGCTGATATGGGGGTAGAGAATAGAAATCAGATGAGATTGAGCACGTTCAGGGTGATATGGCCATAGAGGAGAACAGAAATCAAAAGAAAAAATTAACCAAAGGTTCGGGTGGTGAAGGTGCTTATCCTTTCTGTTCTTCTGTGGATAGAAAAGTTTTCTGGGGCCTTCTTGAATTACTTCCTTCCATTTATTATTTGCTATAAAAAAAATGAAGTGATGTAGTTTCTATTTATTAAAAAAATAACAACACCCCCCCAAATCTTCCTCTCCTCCACCCGCAATATCCAATCCGCCCCAAGTTCTGCCTATATCATCTCTTGCATAGCTCTTAAATGTGTCCATTTCTCTCCGACTCTGCTGACACCCAACATCATTTCTTACCAAGCCTCCTCCTAATGGGCCTCCCTGAGTCCAGAGTCTACAGATTTCCCTGTAGCTCTAAATCTATTCTCCATAGCACAGCCAAAAGGTGTTCCTTCTAAAATATAGATCTAACCGTGCCCTTGTGCAGTTAGCACTGTCCTGTGACACCCAGTCTCACCCAAGGTGAGTGTGAGTTTCCCTTCATGGTTTGTAAGGCCCTTGATGATCTCCCCCTCCAAGCCCATCCCTTTCCCTTTGGTCCTCTGAACTCCATGCTCTGGCCACATGGAACTCTTCCCAATATTCCTGGCTTCCTACAGCCTAAAGGAGCAGAAAATGGGGCAGGATGTGCTCTTTTCTTTTCTATCCCTACCTCCTTTCTTGGGGCCCAGTGCATGTTCACCCCTTTCTCCATGCCTGGTTCTTATCGAAGGTAGGATAACGGAAGGTAGCAATTCAAGTAAAGATTAAGAAAGGACAGACTCTTTCAGCATAACAAAGCACAGGACATATTTAGCATGAGGGGCTCAGCTGCACAGTAAGGTGAGGTGAGGGGCTCAGGAAAGATAAGGAGAGGGGGTCCAGGTTGCAATAATAAACAAGGTGGTCAGGGTAGGTCTCACTGAGAAGGTCTAATCTGAACAGAGTTGTAGAAGGTGAGAGAGGGCACCACCGAGCAAATATCTGGGAAAAGCCTTCCAGAGAGAAAGAAGGAGCTGAGCAAATGGCCCACTGTGTGATTGCACTGGGCTGTGTGAGCCATAGCGGAGGCTAACAGAGCGCCTAAGGAGGGTATAGCGGAAGATGAGAGGTAGGGAGCGACCGTATCTGCTACGCCTAGCACACAGCTAGGTAAACACTTGTCAGGTGAACTTACCCTCTTACCCGTTATAGCTATAGACACACATCTTCAAGCAAACTTTCTCTCCCAGTGAATGAACAGGTGTATGTTAACTGTGATTCAGGGCAAGCCCCTTCTCTCTGACCTTTGATTTTCTCATCTGTGAAATAAGAAAATTGCGCCATTTGGTCTCTTCCTGCTCCAAAATGCTATCACATCAGAAAAAGTGAGATAATAATCTCCATCGTGCCTACAACACAGGATCACTGAGATACTCATGGGAAAAGCATTCCTCGAGAAGTGGAAGTGTGTGAGAGCTGAGGTGTTAAAAAACTTGAGTTTCTCTACCAACAATCTCATCCTTTCTGTGCCTCAATTTGTCCATCTGTGGGATGGGAGACACAACTGCCATCTTACTTTACTTCAGAGCTGGTGTGAGGCTCCTGTGAGGCAATGTACATGGCATGCTTTGAAGGTCTATAAATCATGGAACATGTGCATAGGGTTATTATTATCCCTCCAAACTGCTTATGCTCTGTCTGATCTCTGTGGCCTTGCTTGATATACCGAAGATGGGTGAGCACTTTGTCAAGCAATACAAGAGGCCTGTTGTTTGTGGATTATGCTCTTTGAAAGCCAAGATGAAACCCAGATGTGAATCTTCTAGTCCAGGGAGTATTGCCCAGCAATTAAGAAGGAAGGCTTTTAGTGTCAGAGAGAACTGGGGGAGTCTTGGGCAAGTCACTTCTCTGAGTTGCTTGATGACACCCTTTCTCTGGAAACATCCCTGCTCCCCATCACATACAAGGAATCATATTTCTGTCATGTGGCTAAGCCTCAGCCATAGTTGATTGGACTACAGTTGGAGACTGACCTAAGCTAGCCTGTAAAATTCTCTCTATAGAAAATGTACCTGAAAGATGGATCATGGAGTTGGACTGAGAACTGCCATTGGAAGAACTCTAGAACAAAAGGCATCCAACTCCTGCTGTTACAATCCCAGAGTTACTATTCTTCCCCTGCCTGAGGTGTTCAACTATTTTTGGACTCCACAAGAAACCAATGAATCCTTCCAAAAATTTCCTTTTTTATTTGAAAGTGGGCTCTGTGTTATTTGAAATTTTCAGTGGGCTCTGTTTCTTGCAGTCTTAAGAGTCTCAGCTAGCTCTTAGGTAGCCATGTTCTTCTTCCTTGGGATTTTTTTGTGACTGTATTTAGAACCACAGTGTAAAGAATCTCCCTGTGTTCTTGAAACCTGCTTTAAAATTTAGGACAGTGTTTTCCAAACTGCGTTCCCATAGAACACGAGTTCCACGAAATGAATAGTATTACAAAGATAAAGGATTCCAAAATTGGTTTAAGAACAGTAAGTTAAATAAATTATGATAATGGGCACCATTTATGGAGGGCTTGCTTTGTGCCAAACACTAATCTAAGTGCTTTACCTACATAAGATTTTAATTCTCTCAACAACCCTTTTAGGTATGTATCATTTACTAGGCCCATTTTATAGATGAGAAACTAAGGCCCTGAGAATTTAAGGAACTTGTCCAAGTTCATGCAGGTGGTAAGCGGTGGAGCTGGGTTTTGAAGTCCTGCATCTGGGTCCAATAGAAATTTCTACAGTGAAGGAAACATGTTCTATCTGTGCTGTCCAAATGGTAGACACTAGCCACATGTGGCCATTGAATACTTGAAGTGTGGCAAGTGAGACTGGGCAATGGAATTCTTTATTTTGTGTACATTTAATTATTTAAATTAAAATACCCACATGTGGCTAGTGGCAACTGTATTGGACTGCCCAGGTCCAGGCTCTGTGTTTCTAACTGCTACACCACCAGAGGAAAGTTGATTAGGTTTCTTTCCTGAGGGACTTCACAGAGCCTTTATGCATTAATGAATATTGTGAAGCGAAGAAGAAATAGAACATGCCTGAGGGGGTATCATCACAGAAAAGTTTTCTCATAGAACATCTTGAGGGACCAGAGTTCCACAGAATACCGTCACCAACAGGGTGTGACAGTCAGTGTCTGCTCTCCAGAGATGACAGATGACCTCTGTCCCGTCATGGGGAACGTCTGGGGGACTGACATTCCACAGCCAGAGCAGATGCTTGCCCATGAAGCATCGCAGAGGCTGCCGGGTGCCCAGATGCTTTCCTAAAACTTCTACCATGGGAATTGCTCCTCTGGCAGAGAAATAAAGGCATTTCTTCCCCAAAGCACGGAGGTGGTAAGAGATAAACCTTATCCCGTGAACACATCATTATTTTAACACAGAATGGATGAATTAATTTAAATGAATTAAGACATAGACTTTACAAATTACAAAGCACTTCAGCTTTTAGCCATGCCACTCAAAGTGTGGTCACCACCAGCAGCAGCAGTTGGACCTGGAAACTAGTTCCAAGTGTGAATTCATCAGCCCGCTCCAGACCTACTTAATCAAACCCTGGGGGTGGGGCCCAGCTCTCTGTTTTAACAAGTCCTCCAGTTGATTCCCATGCATGTTCAAGTTTGAGGTCATTTACATGTATTTCTCTAATTTAATCTTTAGAACTGAAAAAAAAAAAAGAGGTCCAGGAAATTTAAATAACATGCTCAAAGTTACACAGCTGGAAAATTACCGAGCTGGAACAAGAACCCAGCTCTCAACCAACAGAGTGGAATCTGCCTGGAGGCCTTCCAGATTTGCTGGGGAGAATCCCAGCTGCTGGCTGGCCCTCTTCTTTCTTCGAGCTGGCCCAGGATTCAGAGTGGGGTGGTGGCTGCGGTGCAGAAGGGCCAGGGCCATGCTCCCCTGCACACTTTGCTCTCCCACCGCCCCCTCCCTACCTCACCTCCTGTCCCTTTCTGGTTCATCAAGTACAAAGTCAGCAGGTGTTTCATCTTCCCTTCCCTCCCCTTACCCCCTCATTCACCCTCCTCCAGGCTTTTATATATCCCTGGTCTCTCCTGTGAGAAAGTAGAAATTCAATGGGAATAATGGGGGAGGGACAGAAGGGGTTCCATGGTTAGGAAATGCCGGATTAAACAAGGTAGATTTCTTTATTAAAGGTCTTTTCAGAGCCTTTGCTATGTAAATATGTGAAGCTCTCAAATGAGGGTATGGCTTACAGCATTCACCAACTTCCATGACCACAGAACTTTTTATTCAGGAGACTAGTGTTCTGCAGGGGATGGGTCTTATCTCCATGGAAAGCAGACCATGAGACCTAAGTGGATGAGACATGAGACAGGTAGATTTTGAGAGTCATGGTAAAAGATGGAAAAAGTTCCAGAACACAGAACTCCAGGTGCACCCATTTTTGCCACCCCCGGCCCATCCTCAAGTCTAGCCCCATCAGAGCTCTTTCGAAAGTGCCAAGTTGTATTAAGCGGAGACGAGTAATGCTAGGGAAATAATAGCACTCAGGGTTGAGGGCCAACAGAGAGTGCCCCCCAGCAGTGGGGAGCCAGCTACTAGGGCCCTACTGGGCCAGTTGTTAACCCTTGAGTTGCTGGATCATGGGGAGATGGGATGAAGTGTCCCCCGGGTGAGGGTGCAGGATTGCTGAGTCAGGGAGGGGTGTGTGTGAGTATTCTGAAGGCTTGGGGCAAGAGCATTCTGCCAACTCTGGAATTATTGCCCCCTTGGACAACAAATAGACCTATTTTGGTACCTGCCAGCTAAACATTAGCCCTGAATTCATTTGAATTCAGCAATAGGCTTCAGGAAATATGTCCCTTTGAGCTTGAATTATATGAGTATAACAGCATATGTAACTTTTGGGGACCTGATAAAATACAAAGCTTTATTTTCCACATGAAATCAACTATGTATATTATTAAACACAAGTTATGGTTCCATTCTATAACAATGTAACTATCTGAGATACTGGTGATAAGCTCTCTTTCCCTTCAGGTATCCATTGCTTCTACTTGGTGGACTCAAAACCCCCATTTTTCTATAGGAGTGATCCCATAGCCCAGGCAGAAGTCCCTGGCTTGGTTGGTGGCTCACAATAGGACAAAGAATACTTAAATTAGACTTCAAACCTCGATGCTAGTTCCAGCTCTGCCACTTACTTGCTCCATAGCCTAGGGAAAGTTACATACTTCCTCCTAAGCCTCCTTCTCCTCATTTGGAAAATGGGGGATAATCATAAGGTAATGTGCATGAAAGCAGCTGATATAATGCATGGTGCATAACATGCTTCCAATAAATGTTGCAAGAACTAAAAAATTATTACTAAGACTTGGAAAACTGAAAAAGTCAACTAATTAGCTAACTAAAAAACCACATGCACGCACACATACCAGCTCATTCTGGGCCACAGGCCTCATTTGAAAAATAACGGCTGGTTTGGATTTGGATGTGGCGAGGAATCTGAGATTAACTGCCTCCCCAACTCTGCACCCTTGCCTTCAGTTAAGGAAAAGCAGATGTACAGGAAAAGAGGTACCGATTTGAATGACAAACCCCAGGCTGGAAGAAAGCATTCATAATCCCCATCCCCCGTGAATGGAATGATGCAGAAGGTTATCGCAACCATGGGGAAGAGAGGGATAGTTGTGTGTCCTCGCCTTCTGTGGACTGTGGTGTGGTCTTTAGCCTATGTTTCACCTAAAAAGAGCCACATCAGCACCACCGTCACTTTCCCATCCTCACGTGATGGTAGTTCACAACTCATCAAAGATGCTAAAGAGATCTCAGCTCAGGGGCCCCTCTACAGGAGGTAAGTGGCAGCTTCATGCTCTGCTTTCTGGTAGTCTAACCCCACTTCTGGCCCTTCTCAGATTCCTGAACTATATGATCAGGAAGGATCCTCATGTGTACAATCCCTTCATTCCTCAAGTAGGGAGCCCCAGAGAGGGTATCTTCCTTATTTTATGTCACATGGTATATTAGTAGTGTGTATCAGTTAGCATTTGCCAAGTAACAACCACCCCCAAAACTTAGTGGCAGTGACCGCATATTTAGCTCATTGTTCTGTGTATCAGGATTTGGGGGCTGGGTTCGTGTGGTTTTGCCTGGGCTCATTCATACATGTGCAGTTAGAGACCGAGTCTTCTAGGAGTTGGCTGGCCCATGGTAGCCTCAGTAAGATGGTGCATCCCTGCTCCACATGGTCTGTCCCTCCAGCAGACTAGTCCAAGCTTATTTACAGGGCAGCTGAGCAGGATTCCATGAGAGAACGGAAGTATTCAAGACCTCCCAGGTCTGGTATCAGAATTGGTACGTCACTGCATCCTATTTATTGGTCAAAGCAAGTGACAAAGCCAGCACGGATTCAAGGAGTGGGGAATCGTCTCTGTGTCTTGATGGGAGGAGCTTTAAAGTCACATTTCCAGGGGTCAGAATATAAGGATGGAAATAATGGTGCTTTTTTGCAAACTATCTAACCCTAACTCTATCAGGAATTCTCCCCAAGTCTCCTGATTTTGAAGTATAATGGATACCTGTTGTTTGCCCACCTAGCATCTATGTCCTCTTCTTCTATTAATTCCACTACAATTTACTCTGAATCCAGTCTTGGTAGAACTTTTCATCAAAGACTCCACCTATCCTGGTCAGCAGGTAGGCATTCAACCTAGTAGACCCATCCAGGTGCTGTATGCCTGGAATGTGACCATCAGGTGAAAGGACCAAGCAGAGTGACATTATGACTCCAGAAAGATTCTTCATGTATTCCTGCTACCTTACTTCCCCAGTGGGGCCGAGCCACTCCCCTTTTCAAGCTTGGCTGCTTAGCTTTACTTCAATTCTGTGCATTACCTCCTGTCATGGACACTTTGGTGCACTGTCCAGAATGACTGAGGTACTCATTCTCTCAGCTCCTAGGAGTGTTGCTTACTGATGGTCACAGATAAGTCTCATCCAAGAATTGCCCTTTGCTCATGGGTGCTGTCTCACCCAAGGTTATGTGCCTTCCCTGGCATGGCCTCCCTTGGGACAACTCTGAAAGGTCATCCCTGTGGGATCAACTTCAACTTCTTCCTCTGCCCAATCCTGCTTTGCTCACTCTCTGGTAGGTTTTGTTGCCAAGAGCACTCTCCAGTGAATGTCTTGCAGAAATCTCTCTGCCTGAGAGATGGTTTTATGGGCACTCAACTTAAGATATCTTATATCCCTTCAATAAATTCCATTTTTGCCTAGGTGAATCCATAAGTTTCTGTTGCTTACAATCAAAAACTGTCATGAGATGAAAGAACAAAAACAAACAACATTAACAAAACAGATCCATAAATATAAAGAACAAACCAGTGGTTGCCAGAGAGGAGGTGGTTGGGGGGAATGGGCGAAATAGGTGAAGGGGATTAAGAAGTACAAACTTCCAGTTATAAAATAAATAGTCGGGCACCTGGGTGGCTCAGTTGGTTAAGCGACTGCCTTCGGCTCAGGTCATGATCCTGGAGTCCTGGGATCGAGTCCCGCATCGGGCTCCCTGCTCAGCAGGGAGTCTGCTTCTCCCTCTCCTGCTCCCCCTTCTTGTGCTCTTTCTCTCTCTCACTCTCTCTCTCAAATAAATAAATAAAATCTTTTAAATAAATAAATAAATAAATAAATAAAGTAAAACCGCAAGTAAAAAATAAATAAATAAATAAAATAAATAGTCATGGAGATAAAAGGTACAGCATAGGGAATATAGTTAATAATATTGTAGTAATTTTGTAGGTGACAGATCACAACTACACTTACTGTTGTAAGCATCACATAATGTATGGAATTGTCGAATCCTATGTTGTACACTTGAAACTAGTATATTATGTCAACTACACTTCAATTTTAAAAAAAACTTATAAAAATAAATAAAAAATTAAAAATGGTTATGATATATTTTAGTTCAGGACTCTTCACTACACTATTTTCTAATTATTTTCTTGTGTAACTACTATTTTACTCCTCAAAATAACCCTCCCATATCCCCATTTTACAATGAAGGTAACTTTAACTCAAAAACCTTAAATGAATTGTCCAAGGTGAATAGCTGATAAACGGAGTAGTTGAGAAAATTGACTTTGGAGCCAGGTTGCCTGGGTCTGATTCCCACTTTCATCTTTGCTTAATCTCTCTTTGCCTCAGTTTCCTCTCTAT
Source organism: Mirounga leonina (assembly GCF_011800145.1). Taxonomy (NCBI): domain Eukaryota; kingdom Metazoa; phylum Chordata; class Mammalia; order Carnivora; family Phocidae; genus Mirounga; species Mirounga leonina. The sequence continues at coordinate 44,760,635 of NW_023270447.1, read as the reverse complement.
AAAATGAGGATAATCATCATGCCTATCTCACAGAATTGCTGTGAGAATTAAATGAGGTAACATACACAAAATCTTTGGAACAATGACTGACAAACAGTAAGCTCTACAGAAGTATTTGCTGGTTGATATTAGTAGTAGTAATGGTATTTTTTTTTTTAAGGATTTTATTTACTTATTTGAGAAACAGAGAGAGAGAGCAGGGATAGAGACAGAGGGAAAGGGACAGAATCTCAAACAGACTCCATGCTGAGTGTGGAGCCCGACACAGGGCTTGATCCCACTACACTGAGATCAAGACCTGAGCTGAAATCAAGAGTCGGATGCTCAACTGACTGAGCCACCCAGGCACCCCAGTAGTAGTAATGGTATTAATATGGATATTTCTGATTCCAAAGCCTGTGCATGCTGTGTCTACCATCTTCTCCACGAGAACGCTCTTTCTGACGTTTCTCCAGCCCATCTCGCTCTCAGAATGCCAGAACTCGAGCAGAGAGCCACATATCTCTAGTGAAAAGAAGCAACCAAACAGCCACACCAGCTCTGCTGACAGGGCCCCTCTCTGCTGGCCTTCCCATTTCTCTTTGTTGCAGGTTTGATGTACTGTCTCCTCCTTACTCACTGGCTTGGCTGTAAGTAATTGTCTTCTTGGAGCAACCTGAAAGGCGCTCCTGTTTGGTAATTTGTTAAAGTATATTTATACACAATAGACTCCCAGAGCAAATGAGCCCTGGTACCTGCCAGCTCCCTAAGGAGTTGATATAATTATTAGCATGGTTCTGCTGGCCATTCTTTATCTCGGGCCTGCCTCTGTTATCTGTGCATCTTGTGATGGGACACAATGGAAATATCTGAAGCAATAAATTACAAGTTTTCAAGGATGAAGGCCAAACAACAGCAACCTGGTTACTGGGCACTGAAGCCAGCTTCTCCTTAGAAACCTTAATCCTTGAACAAGAAGGCTGGGCAGTAGGACATACTCTTGTTATGGGGCACATGCTGTTCTAAAATTAAAAGAATGTAGGTTGGTCTTAAAACCTGGGACCTTGTAATTACAAGGAATGAATAGCTCATAGTGAAAACAGAAGAATCCCCCGGGGGTTAACTAACATCAGTTTTGAAATCACAATGCCAGAGTGCATGCGAACCACAAAAGTTGACTGAGCATCCCTAAAGGTGCTAAGGGTAAGGAGAGGGGGGTCAGAATCCATGCCATCCTCCCAGGAAGGGATGTGGGGAGAGATACGAGAAAAGCCTCTTTCCAGGAGAATCAAGGTGCTATGAAGAGAGGGAAGGGCATCTAGAGCCAGCTGCGTGTCCTGAGCTGAAAAGTCTCAAGATGAGGAAAAGGAGGAGGGGAGAACAGGGCAGAAGGACAAGAGCAATCTTGATGGAGGAAGAAGCTCTCTCAGTGGCACCAATGCATGAATAACTTTGGGAACTGCAAGCATCTCTTCAATCCATTCCCCACCAACTCCACCCCACCTCTTCCCCCTTTCTCACCTACCATCCTGCAGTGGCCTTCTTGCTGGTCCTGCTCTCTCCTGTCCCTCCCATAACCTTCCTACTACTGCTGCCACCCTCCCAAATCCCTCCCCTCTTGAGTAATCCCATTCTGCCTTGAAGGGGCCTCCTCATCAGGATAAGATCTGATCTATTCAGCATGATAGCTGGTGCCCTGTGTGAGCTAATCCCCGGAGGCCTCATCTCCCACATCTCCCCTAGCTTGTGCTCTAATGACACAAAACTAACCTTTGGGTGCCTTCTGTGTGCTAGGCACCATGCTGAATGCTTTTGCCTTATGCATTAGGTCCTTTAATCCTCAGAGCAACCAGGTGGGACAGAGCTACATATCCTCATTTCATAGATGGGTCTAAAAGTTAAGCCAATTTGACCTTAACACCCATGTTATTTCTAGGGCTATAGTTTGAATTAAATTTGCTTATGTTCAGGCTTATAAAGTAATGAGTAAGAAACCCTTAAAAACAAAATTATGTTGGCTATGTAAAAAGAAAATAAACATTTACTCACAATCATTAAATTAATAATCCATCTACTCAAATCACCTTAAAGACAAGGAATTGACACCTGGCGCTATGCTCAGACTCCTGACCACCTGCCTGACCTAATTTCCTAGCAGTTCCCCTCCTGCTCACTTTGCTTCAGCCACACTGGCCTCTTTGTTATTCTCTGAGTAGGCCAGGCAAGCTCCAACCGTGGGTTTTTTGTACTAGCTGTTCCTCTGTCTGGAAGTACTTGTCCATCAAGTTTTTTCATGACTCGTTTTCTCACTTCATTGGGATTTTGCTCAGATCATACCTGCTAAGAGAGAACTTCATTGAGCACATTCTCTTAGATAGTCCCATCACTCAATTTCTCTTTCCTGTTACCTTTATTCATAGTCTTATCTCTACATGACATAAGATTAGAGATCCATTTGTCTGTTTATTTGTTATTTGTCGTCCTTACTCCACAGAGTTCTAAAATGATAGAATCTCCAGAACCTAGAACAGTACCAGACACACAATTAATATGGAATGGAAGAATATAGGATGAGTGGTAAAATGGCCCCCAATACTTCAAACCTTGACTGAGAGTATTAGAGTAACTAAAACATACGGGGTCATGCAGAAGGTGGCTTGGGTTATTGGTGGACAATGGAAGAACAGGAGAGGTATGGAGGTGAAGTTGGTGGTGTTTACCCACCAGTGCTTAGGGAAGAGCAAGGCTTGTTTAAGTCACACCTTTGTTGGGAGTTTTGTCAGTTATGGAGGTCAATACCTTATCTTTTTATGTTAAGTGCCTGGCTTAGAGAAGACACTCAATAAATACTTAAAGTATTAGTGAATTCTAGAATTTTACAGTTGCCTCAGCCAGCCTCCAGATGGTTCTATTCAAGTTCTGAGAGCTAAGGTTGGCCAATGAGTCTACAAATTATTGTTTCTTAAGTATGCATCTTTTCAATCCTGGGCAAGGAGTGGCAACATTCACAGTCGATTTCTGGTCCCTTTATTGGACAGAAACTGTCCTGTAACTCATCAAGCCAGGCTCAGGCCCAGGCTGTGGAGTCTGGGAAGCTGAGGACTGAATGACTCTTCCAAAGGCCTTCTCTGTATGAACATTAGTGTTTCAGCAAGCTTCTTGGACATTCTTCACTATGGGAACCACTGACTTCTCAGGATGATCACAGGGAAAATTCTGTAGGCAGCATTTTTCAATCTGTGGATTTGCAATGGTTTGTGGTGGACTTCAAGCCACTTCAATGTAATGGTTTGTGAAATCAATGTAATGAGTCACATACAGCTTTTTTAAATAAAATATATTACAATAGAAATTATAACTGGGAACCAGAATCAAACATGTATTGCAAAAACAAAGGCAAAATAAGGACATTTTGAGACAACAGATGCACACTAAAGACAATGCTAAAGATGTTCTTCAGGCAGAATGAAAATGATCCCACTCCCAAGTGTAGAGATACGGGAAGGAAAGAACAGAAAAGATAAATTTTAGAAAATCTTATATTAATGTTGACTGTATAAATAATAACAATACTGTCTTGTGAGGTATAAAACACATAGAGAAATAAAATACATGACAACAAAGCACAAAAGTTGCGAGGGTATTAAATGGTATAAGGGTGTTCTAAGGTTCTTGCATTTTTTGTATTGTATTATATGTAATGATATATAATATATTGTATCATTACAGTTAGGTCAAATTTTATATTATTTATAAAATGTAGATTTATATTTATATCAAAATATAGTATGCATATTGTAATCTCTGAGATAAACATTAAAGTAATAATAAAAGAATGTATAACAAATGAGATAATAGAGGGGACAATGAAACAATAAAAAACTTAACCCAAAAGAAGAAAAGAAAGGAGACAAAAAGTAACATAGAAAAGGTAGAACAAATTAAAAACAAATAGCACAATAATAGATTTCAACCCAAATAAATGAGTAATTCCATTACATTTAAATGGACTAAATATTCTAATTAAAATACAAAGACTGGATAAATCAAACTAAATTCAAATTAAAGACTAGGTAAAATAAAGAAAATACTATATGCTGCTTACAAGAGATATAATGTAAATACAAGCATATAGGATTGAAAATAAAAGTGTAGAAAAAGAAAGCAATGCAAACCTAATAAAAAGAAATAGGATGTAGATAGACCACCATCAGACAAAATAGATTTTAAGGCAAGAAGTATTGCTGGAGATGAAGAGTGATATTTCCTAATAATAAAAGTGTCATTCTGCCAGGAAGACATAAAAATTCATTTTTTTTGTTCCTAATAACATACTTTCAATATATATATAATAAAGCAAAATTTGACCAAAAAAGGGGAAATAGACAAATGCATAACCATAGTGGGAGATGTTTAAAATAAAAGATTGATTGAGATATAATTCACATATGAAATTCACCCTTTTAAAGTGTACAATTCAGGGGTTTTTCATATATTCATAGAATTGAGCAACCATCGCCTCTACCTAAATTTAGAACAGTTTTATCTCCTCAAAAAAAACAACATATTTGTATTCACTTCCCTCCTCCCTCTCTGCCCAACTTCTGGCAATAATTTGCCTCCTGTCTGAATGGGTTTGCCAATCCTAGATATTTCTTCATATAAAAAGAATCATACAACATGTGGCCTTATGTGTCTGGCTTCTTCTACTTAGCATAATGTTTTCAATGTGCCTTCATACTGTAGCATGAACCATTATTTCATTCCCTTTTATGGTCAAATAATATTCCCTTGTAAGGATATACCACATTTTATTCATTCATCAGTTGAGGAACATTTGGGTTGTTTTAATCCGAGGCTTTATGAATAATGGTCCTAGGACTATTTCTATACAAGTCTCTGTGTGAACATAGGCCTTCGGTTACCTTGGTAGATACCTAAGAGTAGAATTGCTGGGTCCAATGGTAACTATTTAACTTGAAGAATTGCTAAACTATTTTCCAAAGGGGCTAGCTTATTTTGCATTCCCGCCAGCAACCTGTGAGGCTTCCAATTTCTCCAAACTCTTCTTTTTTTTTTTTTTTAAGATTCTATTTATTTATTTGACAAAGAGAGACACAGCAAGAGAGGGAACACAAGCAGGGGGAGTGGGAGAGGGAGAAGCAGACTCCCCGCTGAGGAGGGAGTCCAATGTGGGGCTCGATCCCGCGACCCTGGGATCATGACCTGAGCCAAAGGCAGACGCTTAACGGGCTGAGCCACCCAGGCATCCCCAGGATGTTCTTATTTCTAATTTGCTAAGATTTTGTTCATCATTACCACAAATGGGTATAGGAATTTTATCAACATTTTTAGTGTAATAAATCCAACTCTGGTTTTGCTTATAGTTCATTTGGAAATTTGGCATCCAGGCTCATGGACCAGAGAGAAACTAAATAAGATTATTAGTCCACAGGGGCGCCTGGGTGGCTCAGTTGGTTAAGCGACTGCCTTCGGCTCAGGTCATGATCCTGGAGTCCCGGGATCGAGTCCCACATCGGGCTCCCTGCTCGGCGGGGAGTCTGCTTCTCCCTCTGATCCTCCCTCTGTCATGCTTTCTGTCTCCCATTCTCTCTCAGATAAATAAATAAAATCTTTAAAAAAAAAAAAAGATTATTAGTCCACAGCATCATGTGCTGAAAGTGAAATATCAGTATTATAGGAGGACGTGCCCTGCCTGGTTCTTTGAGACCAGGAAGACTTCACATGGGTTGAGGGCTCTAAGTTAAAGGGTTAGTGGAGTAAGCTGGTTGATGATGAGCTGAGTAGGGGATACAGTGTTTTCCAAGCAGAATAAAGAATATGTTCAAAGGCCTAGAGGTAGGAGAGAACTACCTGTACTGCAGGCGCAGAAAGACATCCCGTATATCTGATCTACAAGACAAGAGTGGCGGTCCCGAGAATGGAGGAGGGGAGACCAGCTGAGGAAGGAGGGAGGCCACATGGAGATTTCATCGGTTGGCTTTTTCAGTCCTTGCTCGCTTACATTAACCATATGACTGATACGTTAGTTCCGTGATTTCCCCAGGAGTTCAGGAGAGATGCCCGTGGACCGTGCCAGACTGGAACCCTGCTCCTTCGGCATCTATTTTAAAACCCACCATTTCGACCAGCGCAGCGGTTTCACACTTCCTTGATTTGGAAAATGAACTTCTGTGAAAGGTTTCACTGAATTAGATAGAGAGACATATCTGAGTTAGATAGTTCCCAAGAAATGAGCTATTATCTCCACGAACTAGAGTATCTGCCCTGAGGAAAGGACACAGACTCTGTCCTCCTAAGGTAGGCAGGGGTGGGGGTCTCTTTGGTAGAATGCCCAGATGTTCCCAACATGCTGCACTGAAAACCTGACTTGAATGTTCCCAGAGCTGAACTGCGAACATTAAGGGAAGGGGGAGGAACGAGAGCAAGGGGAAAAGTCAGACACGTGAGTGAGGATGCTTGCAGGGACCTTAGAAAATATGTATTCTGAAAGAAGAGAAGCTGCAGAAACTCAAAAGGGACCCTTCTTAGGAGGACTTTCTGAATGAATGAACGAGCTTCTCCTTGTTCCTTGGGCCTTTATCTCCAAAGGCCCAAACGGTGCATGAAGCCAAGCATTTCTCTTCTCATCCTCCTTGTCATCACTGTCTCCATGCCCCCCAACGCTGACTATTGGAGAGAAGATCATTTGAGTTTGGCAGAAAATGCAAAAACAGCTCATTTTCCCCAGACTTTGAAAAACAGCAATTAAAACCATCCCAAACACCTTGAAAATTAATTAATTCTTTTCCAGTTAGGCTGATAGCCTTGTGAAGGCAATGAACTCACCCTGTTAATATACATGGGAACATTTACTCATTATTTCTCCATATCTACCTGTCTTATCTATCTTTATTTAGACTTTTACAAAGTACTTACTAAATTGTGTGCACCAGTAAATATGTTAACTTGGTGCAATTTCATGGAGATTTATGTACCTGCAATGCCGAATATATTAGGTTCCCCTAAAAGCTCGGCATTTGGGGTATGTTCTTTTCAAAGACCCTATGGGGTACCTTTTCAGTGTGCAGAGGGATATGCAGGAGCCAAAATCAATGGGCTTAAATTATTAAAATTCTAAGCAGTCGTTACGGATTGGGTCAGGTATTATAAAACTTACAGTCCATCAATTTACTTTCAATATTAATTTTAGCCTTGTGCCTTGCCATGAAAATCATGAGAATGGAAAGCATGTAACATCTCACTTACAGCTGACACAGAAGGGAAGTGACTCTGAAATATAGGCGCTCTCGGCCTCTGGGGAAGATTTATGTGGCGAGGATCACTCTGCTCAGAGTAAGACTGCAGGTGAGTGGCAAGTCTGCATTATAAATGCCTGGGGTAACTATAAAAACATAAATGGTATCAGGTTATTGATTTTTTTTTCCTCCTGGAGCCCACAAATTAGAAAAGCCACTGCTAAAAATCACTGGTCTATCCACAAATTTTAATTAAAGCATTATAAATAAATCATTTCGGTTGCCGCACTTGCATATAAACAAAGGGGAGATGGCATCGTTACAAATGCTCGTCAACATTTGGTGACTAATGGCTCACAGGGAAAATACAATCTGAAACAACCGGATTGAAAGCAGATTCTGGAGCTAACTAATATCACATGCAAACCATCTAAAGCTATTACGGCAAGAGGCATTGAAACCACAGATCAGGTTTTTGGGAATGGGTGGAAGGATGAGGATAATTTTGTTAAGTAGAGCAATACTATTTTTTTTATTAAATAAAGTGAAGCCCTGTAATGAGATATTACAGCTGCTGCACTTCCGCCACGTGATGGAGAAATGGATACCCCACCCCTCACACAAAACACCAACCATATGCTGCAGGTTTCCAAACGGTGATTGTGTTCCTCGAGAAATACACAGCAAGAACGCATATAAATAGGTCTTCAGAAAACAGCGAGGAAGGGGATGTGCTGAGCATTCCTAGGTCCCATTACATAAAAAGAAGAAACTAAGATATTGAAGAGGACAGGAATTCCCAGGGGATTCGCGGTATTGGCGCGGGCACAGGAAGCCGGAACCTGGCATCCACGTTGCGCTCCAGCTCCGGGGGAAGCGCGTGGGCCGTTCCTCGGCACGCATGGCGGGGACCGGCCCTCTGCTTTTCTCCCCGGTGGCTGGAGTGATTTGGAGGCCCTGGGACACTGGGCCCCGCCCGCTGTTGCCACGGGGAGGGGTCATGACGGAAGGACCTGGGGCCCACACTTCCTAATAGAAGGTCTGTCCACAGTGGGCAGATGGACCTCGTGTGACTGTCCTTGCAAGGCTCTGGAAGCTCAGAGAGAGCAGGACGGGTGTTGTCTACAGTAACACCTGGTGTGTCAAATGTTAGTAAAATAAGGAGTAATTTTTTCCCTCCCTCCCTTCCTTCCTTCCTTCCTTCCTTCCTTCCTTCCTTCCTTCCTTCCTTCCTTCCTTCCTTCCTTCCTTTTCCTGGCAAACTTAACTGTATTCCATGCCTGTTGTTAGCTATTTGAGGATATGGAAAGGTCCGATACAACATCTCTGCCCTCAGGAACAGTTCAAGTTGAAAAAAGAAAAAAGGAAATTCAACACAAGGAGGGAAATATTTTCATAATAGCGTCCTAAGGATCTCAGGGAGCCCAAAGGAAGGTATGCTTAACCTTGGGAGAAAAGCCATGGGGCAGGGAAAGTGTCACAAAAATGGTGGTGTTTGGGCTGAGGTTTAGTCTTGCCATATGAATGTGTTTTGCCAAATAAAAGGATAAAATTTCTAAACAACTGGAACTTAACTTTCTGTGTGCTGAAGACTTGTTTTTTTACCAGTGGTTAAAAGAAGGAAAATTTTATTTAAAGAACAAAAATAAAACAAGACAAAACAACTGTACCAAAGGCAGAGAACAAATCCTAAAGACAGACTACTTAGTTTTAAATTCTAGCTCCATCACTTCCTAGCTCTGGAAACTTAGGTAAGTGAGTTAGCCTTTCTGTGCCTCAGTTTTCTAATCTTTACAATGGGGCAGCAATAGCAAATAGCACGTATATTATTTTGAGAAGTAAATGAGAGTTAATACCTGTAAACATCCGAGAACAGTGCCTAGCATATAAAAAGGACTGTAACCAGGGGCGCCTGGGTGGCTCAGTAGGTTAAGCCTCCAGATTCTTGATTTTAGCGCAGGTCATGATCTCAGGGTGGTGAGATTGGGCTCCATGCCCAGAAACTGGAAATCATCCCTGACTCCTCTCCCTCTCCCTCACCCCCAAATCCAATCACAAGCCTTTTCAATTTTCTCTCTAAAAGATTTTCAGACCTACCTCCTCTTCTGCATGCTGACACTGACTTCCGGAGCGCAAGCCCTTGCTTGACGTTGCCCTTCTGCGTGACTGCCGAGCCCCTGAGCCAGCCTCCCCTTAAGCCATCAGGCACCCAGCTGCCAGAGGGAACTTTCCAAAATGCAATCTGGCCATGGCCTCTTCACAGTCCTTTAAGTGGATCCTTATTGCTTTTTGTGTATACAGCATGACGTTCGTTGTCCAGCCAAATCAGGCATCATCACATCAAATGGTGCTGCACACCTCGAGCTTCATCCCGAACCCCTCCCTGTCCCATATTTTATCCTCCATCAAGAGGGGGCCACTTCTGTCCCCACCGTACTCCCCTCCTTCCTCTACCACCTATATTCCACCCCCTGGGAAGCCTCCCCTGACCCCCTCCTTCTGGCTAGTGCCCCTCACTTGTAGTCCCACACCCTCCTGCGCATGACTCTTTCACTTCACACACCACTTGGCATCATGGGTAATTATTAATTCTCCATATCACTGTGCACCGCACCGCACAATGAGCCCAGCATGGCTGCCTGGCACAGAGTAGGAGCATTAGCAATATTCGTTGAAAGAATATAGCGCTTCATCAACCCTAATATGACTTCTTCTGCAAGACACACTATTATTTTATATACCACTGAGGAAGAAAAAAAATGCTACCAATGAAACTGATCCTCCATATTCTTACCATATCTATTTTTTCCTTATTTTTATTTAAGTACAATTAGCGGATGGTGTTGCATTAGTTTTAGGTGTACCATATAATGATTCAACAGTTCTGTGCATTACTCAGTGCTCATCAAGAGAAGTGTACTCTTGCTCCCCTTTATCTGTCTCACCCCTCCTCCCCCCACCTCCCCACTGGCAACCGCCAGTTTGTTCTCTGTTTAAGAAACAGGGCTTTTTTTGTCTCTCTTTTCTTCTTTTTTCATTTGTTTTGTTTCTTAAGTTCCACATTCATATCTATTATATGGCACATCTCAACTGCAGAGGTATTAAAATGGGAAAGATAGACTTCTTAGAATCCATGAACTATAGTAACTAAAATTGCCTTTTATGATTTTATCAGAATGATGCAGTAATAAAGCATGGGCTCTGCAGTCAGACCAAAATCCTGTCTTCAGTGTTTTTTAGGTTTGTGAACCTGAGCAAATTACATCCCTTCTCTGTGCCTTGGCTTTCTCATTTAGAAAATGGGACATTTAGTCCTACTCTGCTTTGTCCTGCATCATTCCTGAGTATTGGACTTTGAATGATGAAGCCATTGCCTTTCTAGAATGGCTTATTATGTGATTAATAGATATATGCTTGTCTGCCCAGCGTCACTTCCTTTGGTGAGCCAGCCCTCACCCCAGTCCAGTTATCCCTCTCAATCCATGTGGCTCTGATGGGACAAATGACATTTGTCTCAGCCTAAAGGAGATGGCTGAGGTAGGGGGAGGAGGAGGGCGGGCAGTCCCAGAGGCCTGACCAATCAGAGCACACTATGCAACTTGGCCAAAGAGACCAAATGGTTCAAGGGGAAAAAATTAACATTAGGGTTTCGGTGAGGGTTAAAGAAGCTAATATACAGAAAGTGTACATTAGCCCTTCATGATTATCATCGCTATTAATGTGCTGGATGAGCTGGGAAGTAATGAAGCCCGAAACAACTACGAAAATCCGTCAGGGATATGCCAACATTCTAGATGTACCCATAGATTTTCCGTAACAACCTGAAACTTGCTAGAATGTAAGCTTTATGAGGACAGAGATCTTTCTCTGATTTGTTCACTGATATATCCTCAGTATCTAGAACAGAGGCTGGTATACAACAGGTGCTCAAAAATATTTGTTGAATAAATGAACTCCAGTTTTTCTTAACTTCCTTGCTGTCTTGATGCAAGATATCACTTGTGCTGATTTCAGTGTGTCTACCTCTAACCCCCAACTTTCTTTCTTTTTGCTTCTTTTACTTCTAATCTACTATTCGCTGCAAAGTAAAAATAGCCATTCATATTAGAATTGTTTTTCAGCCGAAGTAAGGCACCCTTATCTCTGTCCACGTCCACCTGTCAATCCTCACCCCTGTCCATCCCCTCCTGGGGCACCACCTTGCCCCAGAGGGAGCACAGGGGTTTCTCCCTGAGCTGACCACCATGTTTGTATTGACAGAACCTTGCAACTGCAGAGACCATTGTTACACTGCTTCCTCTATGCTTTGCTCCTGGTGGCTTGGCACTGACAGCTCACTCCCCATAGAGACATTCCAAAGAAGGTGTGGGCATTGCAGTGGTCCTGTTTTTGCTTTGGCCTCTCCTAACTTGTCCCATTCCCACCACCCATTCCTGGTTGATTACAAACTTCAAACAGATGGTTGATGCCATCACAGCCCAAGAGACCTCAGAGACAAGCTCCCTCTCCCTTGTCAAAAGGAAGCACACTACTTGGAGGGGAGAAGAAGCTCCCCTCATGCGGGTCCCATTCCAAGAAGTAACACCTGGGCTTACCCTCACTGTCTGGGACCATGGGGAGAATGGAACTATGCACACTTATAGGGTGTAAAGCCCAGCAACATCCCAAAGAGAGAGTCCAAGGACAAAATCCCAATAAAACCTCAATCCAAAAGGGTGGCCAGAGAGGTGACAATAGGATACAGAGCACTGGTATAGAAAACCAAGACACTACTAGTTCGATGTCTCTGGAACCTCTAACGATGGATGTGTATGTGGTTTGGAGATTTCTATCACAATTCGGGCAGCATATGTTTTTTGCCCCACATGCAGTGAGGGACACCTTGAGTCATCTACAGCATTGCATACTTTGGAAGCCCGCTGCTTTTCCTAAAGCAAATATACGATCAGGCCATTTCGTGCCTGTTGTGCTTTGGCACACAAAATGACTGACGAAGAACTGTGGGAGTGAAAGGAGTGACCTTGTTGCACCATCCTAAACCCCCAAACGACCCTAATTAAGGCAATGATCTGGCTGATTTACAAAGACGTAGCCCACAGAATGGCAAATATAACTCAACCACAACCAATCTGGCCCTTGTTAGCTCTGTTGTAACAAGCACTTGTATGAATATCATTATGAAACCCTTACTTAGGACAAGAATTGTGCTGAATTCAGAATTTTCTCCTATGGGGGATGGGGGGGGACAAAAGCAGTCCGGGATGGTGAAGTGTAGCTACACCTCTACTTTTTAAAAAAGGATTTGAAATGAACATCTTCAAAACCCTGCCTCCTGAGACTCTTTAGCCCTTCAAGGGGATTTAAGTGGTTCAGTTGGATCTCACTGGTTAGTTCCGTTAAACTAATCTAATCTCATACCTTCTCCACCAAGCTGCAGAATCAATAAAAACAAGGAGGGGTAAAACTGGAGAGAATTTGAGTGGAACACTCTGAGGAAAATGTGGGGTTTTTTTCCTTCCATGGCAGGAAGAAACATTGACATTTCAATAAATTGTATTAGACTATAAACTTATTAGATGTTAGATTGCTTCTCCCCTAAGTTCCATAAAACACCTGCAAGAGTATCATTTACCTATCGGTATTATTTACCTATCAAGTAGCTGGTGATTATTGCAGCCCAAATCTTCCCTTCACTGCCCTAGCTGATGGGACCAGGGTTAAGTCACTTCAAGAGTTTGCCCCTAAATCTGCTCTATTACCAGTCCTCACCTGCCAGATGGCTTATTCAAACCTCCTTTTTTTTGCATCTCTCTGGGAGTTCCAAGGTAAGGTTGGAACGTTGCACATATAGTTGGAACCACTCTGTAGTCACTTCTCCCTTCCCGATCCTCTGACTGTTGTTTCTCTTGTCTAGTATGCTGTGTTTCTATTCAACCACATTGCTGTCCTCTGGGTTGGGTTGGGGGGGAGCCCAATAATGCTAATCACTTCCTTTGCCACCCAGTCCTAGGGAACAGGTGGGATCGGTTCCCTGTGCCCCTTGTGGCCTAGAGAGGCAGGATAGGATGCATAGCCCTTGGGACAGCTTACTCTCAGAGAGAAGAAGGGAGGAGTCTGGCTGACTTTCCATTTATTCTTCCCCAGATTACCAGTTAAGTTTTTCCAACTGTCTGGGAGGGAGTGAATAAAGGAACAGAAAAAGGCCAAGAGTGCCCTGTGGTGTTTGGCTGAGAGTCCTCACTGGTATTGGGATAATGCTGGGAATGCCCTTGGCCTCTCATGCCACTGGGTTTCCTAAAGCTAGATCTCTGGCATTCACCTCTCTCTCTTTCCCCTGCCCTTTTCATAAGGAAGAGGGCCACTGCCAAAGCAGGGTGAAAGGAGGTTAGAGTTATCATTCTAGCTATTTTCATTTTGATTTTTTTTTTCAGTTTGTAACCAGTTTATTGAATGGTCTAAATTCGGTAGAATCAAACATGAAAAATATTATTTCTTCCAGTGGTTGTCCCTAAAAAAAGCTCTCTTGACTCTCATTCTCCTTTCCCTAAATGACATTTTAGGTAAAACTTTTCACCATTTTCAGATATTAAAAAATACAAAATAATACAATTGATCCAGCTTAAAGCTTCAAACTCATATCCAACTTAATTATCTCCCTCCTAACTCAAGAGACTTATTGTCTACTGTGGAAGGGAGTGTGCTTTCTCTCTTTCACTCCTCTTCCTTCCTCCTCTTTCTTCTCCAGTGTTTTGGGACCTTAAAGAAGGGTGGGAAAGGGGGAAGCAAAATTCTTCTATTTAAATGTTGTCTGGCCCCTCCTTCCTTGGCAGTCAATGCCCATAAACAGCCGAAGTCCAAATACTGAGTCTCTCAGGAGCTCACAGGGAGTTCCTACTGAGATCCTCACACTGCACGTGTCCTGTGGGACATGCACTCTGGCATGATTCCTTATAATCCCCCACCCCACCCTGAGTTCCCACTCCCATTGGTAAACCCCACAACATTTTTCTGGATGGAATACCTGGAAAAGAGCTTCAGCCTTATATGTCACCCTAACCCAAACATAGCAGAAATTTGTTTCATTCTGACAAACAGAATTGAGCCAGGAGAGCTCTCTAGCCTGGCTGGGAAGTTCCACCCCCACAGGATCATTCAGGAATGCAGGTCTCCTTATCTGCATCTGCATCTCAGCCTGTGGGAAGGGGAAAGAGGAAGTCAGCATAAGCAGTGTTTCTTTAAAATGATAATTTTTCTTTAAAAGACATCATTCCACTTTCATCCTATTGGCCTGAAATTAGTCACATGACCATAGCTAGTTGCAAGGGAGGCGGGGAAGATGGAATCTTTGGCTGGGTGGCCATCTGACCACCTGAAAGCCTGGAGGAGTTTTTATTACTCAAGATAAACAGACAATGGGTATTGGGGCAGAGTTTAGCAATCTCTGCCCAGGCGTGTTGGGGTATGTCCTCAAATTGTATTCCAAACCATTTTGCCTGCAGGCCCCATTATTGAGTATGGGCCTCAGTACTAGACTTCTTCCTGATTTTCTCTAGACTCCCAATGTCCCTCCCTGTAATGTCTTCCTGCTCCCATCTTACTGTGCATCGAGCACCTCTGTAGATACTAGAATGCCAGTTACAAACAAGTGTCCATGTTCTTTTTTACAGTGACACATGCAGTTGGAATCACTGTGATAAGTGACATAGGAGTAACCTTAGGATGCTCTGAGGACACAGAGAAGAGACACCACACATAAGCAACGTGGAAAGGAAAGAACTGGAGAAGTTTGCTTGGATGACAGTGATGCCTGGACAGAATCCTGAAAGAGGAGGAGTGAGTCAGTGGAACATGAGCAACAAGAAGAGCACGTGCAAGAACCAGAAGAGAAGCAGTACGTTTGTAGAATAGCAAGTAGCCCACTATTGCTTGACGGTCAAGTTTCAGTTGGAATGGGAGATGTTTTTAGAAGATGAGGCTTACAGAGGCAGACAGGAAGCAAAATGATGAAGGCCCTTGTAGACTTGAACTTCATCCTGAGGGCAAATGGAATTTAACGGAGAACTTAAAGCAGGGAAGTGACCCAAACCAATTTGCATTTGCAGAATACAACTCTGATAGCTGGGTGAAGGGTGCCCTGAAGCAGGCAAGGCCGGGTACTGCTGGAACAGTTGGGAGACAGTTGGACAGATCCAAGGGACAAAATTAAGGGCCTGAAGTAGAATAATGACAGGTCTGCCTCCAGAGCTCACATTCTTTCCATGATAATGATGGTTTTCTTCTGTTTGCTTATTTGTTTGTTTGTACACTGTCTCATTCCAAAAAGGATTTGGGATGGCTTTCACAAATTCATTAAGTAGTGTTGTGAATATGAATCCTCGTCTGCAAATTTAGGTATATAAGAAATATTGTCCTTCTTTGTTTTCTATATATCAAATTTAATTTCTAATCCAAGCCTACTTCTGATGTGGTGGGGGTGGTTTGCCACCCTACCCACCTGGGTTCTTGCCACTTTTGTGAGCTCTGATTCCCTCTGTTCTCTCTAAACCCACAGACCCAAATAGATTCTGGGAGTCTTTTCATCATTCTTGGGGAAATCCTCCTCTTTCCATGTTTCCCTCAGAAGCCATTCCTCTCCATGCAGGACACTTAGCTCATCCTCCATAAAGACTTTAGACTTTTCTAAACAAATCCAGAAAGGGAAGTAAACCATTAGTTTACCACCCCTGAAGCAAGAAGACACAGAACCTCTAAGCTACTCTCACAGAAAAGGGAAGAGACAAAAACTCTCAAACTGGCACATCAAAAGTGGTCCTGTCATGATACCATATGATTATTTCATGTATAAATACTTCGTGGTGAAGGGAAAACAAAATAAAATAAAACCAGTGAGAGAATTAATGTTTTGAAAACTTGAAACACTTTCCAAAGTTAGAACCATGACTTCGGCTCTGAGCAATCGAGTGACCAAAGTAAAAATGGACACATGAACTAATAGTACAACTGTCATTGTTTCCACTAAAGAAAGTATACCTGTTTTTCAGGAGTGACAAGGTTCTACCCATCCCTGGTATGAGAGGAAAGTTTCTCCACTGGATCCTTGTAAAGGAGACACCACATGATGCAGGCCACTCCACGTTCAACGTCATCCCTATCATGAGTTTTGTCAGATAGTTCTTATAACAATATGGGCACCAGAGATTAAAAAGAACAACTCAGAAACAGCCCCTGCTCTTGGTATGCCCTGGTCTAGTCAGGAACATGGGTAAACAGACAATAGCCACGTGTTACTAAAGTACCACAGTGGGGGTATGGTAGAAAGTGCAAAGGGAGCACTTCTACAAGTTTCTAGAAGAAAGGATAGTGGGAGCCCAGCACCCAAAGATCAGGGGAGCTGGAAGGAGGATGGAAAGTGCTCAGGTCACTGATATATTTCTGACAAGCAGAAAATATACAATCTTATATTCAAAACAAACTCATACAAAATACTGAAAGGAAGTGTGCTACTAAATTATTCTTAGTTGTTGTTGCCAGGCGATCATATTGTTGGTGGTTTTTGTACTTTGCCCTCAGCTTATCTACATTTTCAAATTTTTATGAGGAGAAAGTTATTAATATTTAGAGACTAGTTTTAGTTGTAACAGAAGACCCAAATAAAAGTAGCTTTCAGCTTTTGTCATGCATGATGTAATCCAGAATGAAATAATATGAGGTCTGGGATTTGCTTCAAAATAATGTGGGGCAGAGGAAAAGTGGACAGGGGCACAAATGAGGCAAGGCTGGCCATAAGTTGGTAATTGTTTAAACTGGATGATTGATGGCTACGTGGGGATTCATTATGCTAGTCTCTACTTGAGCATATACTTTAACTTTTCTATAATAAAAAGCTGGAAAAACAAATAAGGAGAGTGACCTCGGCACATTAACCCCTCTCTGGTTCAGGTGGCTCAAGTATAAAATGAAAATAATTAAAATGCCCACTTCATACGGTGTTTTGGTGATTGAGTGAGTTAACGTGTGTAAGATGCTCATAACAGCGCCTGACACGTAAGTCACAATTGTAATTATTATTACGATGGCTTAAGCCAGGGGCACAATGACCCCTTCAAGTTCTCAGGTTCCTCCCATCTGCCATCTCCTGAGTGCCACCTGCTCTCGTGGTTCTGTGATGCTGAAGCTATTCTAGGCATCACGGCCCGCACAGCCTTGTCTAGAAGCAGAAGAGAGGTGGGTCTCCGCCTTTCGGTGTGTGTCCTCTTTTAAGGTGCAGGAAACTTTGCCAGAAATCTCCTAGCAGCCTTCCCTTCACTTCTCATCAGCCAGGATGACATCACGTACCGATGTCAAAATCACTCACTTACCAAGGAAAGGGATCCACCAGCTTGGCTGTAGCCTAATCAAAACCTCTACCCTGGGGCTTTGTGAGGGCACCTGAAACATAAGGTCTACAAATGCCAGAAGGAAGAAAATCATGGTTCTGTTAGAGAGGAAGAAAGTGAGCAAGTGCCTAACAGACCGTCAACTAATAGTCACTTCCGTGTGCCTACTGCATCAAGTATTGTAGGGACCAGGAAAAGAGACGGTAACTGTAGGACAGGTGGGGTAGGACTATAATGCACCAGGCAGAGGACACTGCATTTTTTCCTCTAGGCAATGGGAGCCATGAAGACTGAGGCACAAAAGCTAAGGAAAGCATAATTAGGGAAAATATAACTAATTTCACTTTAACTTAGAATTTTTCCGAAGACAGTATAATTTTATGCAAATGATTCACATATCATATGCAAATGTCTTTACTGCTCCCTCAAATATTTACACAATGGGATGTGGTCTGTGCAAGAAAAAAAAACAAATCTTGGTGGAAATAACTGACTCAGCAATAATCTCTCTAAGTGGGGAAGCAAACTAGCCTTGGATTCGATATTTACATCCTGCAACTTTGTTTTCTACTGACTAAGACCTTTTTTTAGCTTCTGTACTAAGTTCCTTTGTAATTTGCCTTCAAGGAGCTGGTGAATATCCACATCCCTCACCACAGTGTGTAGCCTCAGTGCTGACTGTAATTATCCCTATGTGAAAATGAATTCCACATGAAGATTTTGAGGAAGGCAGAGCCATTTTGAGAAATGGATTATTTGATTCATTAAAGAAGACCATGACGCAGAGAGGCTGACCTCAAACTGATGAAGCTTTTCAAATTAAGATCCTGGGAGCTTCATTATCGGCATAAGTTTTGTTTACAGTGGGTGGGGTGGGGGTGGGGATGGGGGCGGGGCTGCACATGTGATGCAATGCACATGGATCAAGAAGGAGAAATGAGAGTGTGTTTGTCACATATGGAACTTTCTAGTATTTTTGAACAAAAAACCTTGATTTCAGCCAGATCTTTGTTGAAAAAAGGAAGATTATTTCTTTCATTTCCATGAAAGTCAAGTTGCTCCTTCTCCTCCATGGACAAAAATAGTGTAAAATAAGAAAGGTAATAAGTTCCCATGTATCTGGTATGTCTGAGGATGGGGATGTTCTCCTTGAGGCATAGAGACTTGCAGAAGTTGTTATATACTCAAACTTGTTCCGAATAAATCAATAGTACCCAACCCTGGTTTAAACCAAATCCCAAGCCTGGGCAACTGAAAATCACTGTATATTTTACATGGATCACTACTTGTATCTTTCTTGTCATTTGCTCATTTATTCAACAAATTTTTATCTAACACTTCTATATAGCAGTTACTATTCTAGACACTGGGACCACAACATTGAATAAAACAGGCTTAAAATCTCTTTTTCCTTGAAGTTGACATTCTAATGGGGACTGATATAAAACAAACAAGATAAACAAGTAATGTATGGAGTATATGTAGATAGTGAGAGATACTAAAGAGATAAATAAAGTAGGTATGGGGAATAGGGGAAGGAGAAAGTAGCTGGGAAGGCATGTAATTTTTTATTGCATGGCCATGGAAGGTCTCAGATGATGACTGTGATAACCATTAATGTTATAGTACTGTTCATCAGTATTTCTGGTTCTTCTTCTGGGCACATGATAGGATTGTATTTCCTTGCCACATTGGAATTAGAGAAGCCTAGTGACTTGCTATTGCTGATGAAATGTGAGTAGAAGTGAGGTATGCTGTTTGGGTGTGGGAGCGCTAAGAGCTAGTTTATGATTCTTCGTGCTCTTTCTTTCCCTTCACCAGCCATGTTTCAATAGTGACCTTTCTGTCAGCTTGAAACCTGGAGTGAGGACAACATGGAGGAGCTTAGCCACCCCCAACATGGACATGCATTATGACTGGTTTCAAGCAACTGAGATGTTGAGGTTGCTTGGTACTTGGCAATAACCTAGCCCTTCCAGTCTGACACAGGGGCAATTGATTGAAGACCCGAAGGGAGTGGTGGAGTGAGAAGTGCGGATAGCAAGGGAGGAGCACTCCCAACACGGGTGATAGTGCCAAGGCCTCAAAGTGGGAGTGTGCTTAGCATTTTAGAGTCAAATAAATGAGGCTAACAGTAATAGAAGATGCAATCTGAGACATAATGGACTTCCAGATCATGTAAGGTTTTGTGTACCGTCGTAAGGACTTCGACTTTTTCTCTAGATGAGTGACACTAGATGAGAGATCAGTCACTAAAAAGAGGAGTCACATTATCCGACTTTAATTTTTTTAAACATTCTACTTGGTGGTCGGGAATAAGCTGAGGTGGGGACAAGACGGGAGCAGGGAGAACAGTAAGGAGGCTGTGGCTCTAAAACCAGGTAAGAGAAGAGAGTCGCCTGAATCATAGCAGTAGCGGTGGAGGCAGTGAGAAATGCTTGAATTCTTGATATATTATTTTCATGGAAAGCTGGTAGCGTTTGCCAGTGGAAAAAGACTGGAGTCAAGTATGACTTCAAGGTTTTGGCCTTAGGTAAATGGAAGGATAGAGCTGTTATTTCCTGAAATGGAGAAGACTGGTAAGTTTGTTTGGGAGAGCACAGAACCCTAATCTTGAACAGTGTTAAGTTTGGGATGCCCATTAGACTTCCAAGTGGGGATATAGGGCAGACAGGTCCATAATGGAGACATAAATTTGGGAGCCATTGGTGTATAGATAGTATTTGAGTTCATGAGACTCGATGATAGCACCAAGGGCAAAAGTGTAAAGAGACAGGTGTAGAGCTCTATGAAATGAGCTTCTTAACGGAATGTTAAGAGATCAGGGAGAAAAAAAGGAACAGCAAAAGTCAGCTGAGAAGGAGCTGTCAATGGGGTAGCAAAAAAAAAGCCAAAACAAAATAGAAACAGGAAAATGTGTTGAAGAAAGAGTGTTAAATTCTGCAGATATGTCAAGAAAAATGAGGCCTAAAATGGAGCATGGGATTTAGAAGATGGAGGAAGTCATTTGTAACCTTGATACGAAGAGTTTCCCTGGAGGGGTGTGCCAACAGCCTGAGGGGACTACGCTCAAGAGCTAATGAGAGAAAAGAAATGGAGACAACTCATTTAAGGAGTTTTGTTGTAAAAGGAAGTAAAGAAATGGAGCTTTACTGGGCAAGAAATGAAGTTAAGAGAAGAATGGGAAATGGGACAATTAATAGCAAGTTTGTAGGGAAATGGGAAAGATCCACTAGAAAGGAAAAATTTGATAATGCTGGAGAGAGAGGGGGGACTGCTGGAGCAGTGTCCTCAAATGGACAAGAAAACATAAAACCTAGTGCACGAATAGGGAGTTGGCCTTTGCTAGGGGTTCGCCCAAGAGAAACAGGCATAGATGCAGGGAGGTGGCTGTGTATGGAGATGGGAGTGTGTGGAAGCTATCATCTGAGTGCTTGTATTTTCTTAGTGACACTGGAAGCAAGCTCATGGGCTCAGAGTTAAGTGTGGCAATTTGAGGAGAGATGAGAAGGTATGAAATAGTCATCAAGGAGAGGGAAAGTGAATGGATTAGGAAATTATACGGTGATTGCGAGGCAGCATTGAAGTGAGTGAACAAGAATTGAAAGGAGACCAATTAGCATGGTAGTGTGGTTTCCTCAGGCCACATTCAGCTGTGTGGGAGCGGGCATGGAGCAGGTAGAAAGATGGATTTACACAGGCGGGTGTTGTACCACAGTAGAAGGACAAGGAAAGAAAGGGGCAAGACAGTTAATGGGTTTACGCAAGGGTGGGATGATACTGTAATTATTGTAGTGATGGCGTGGGAGCTGGCCGATGAGGGAGTGAGGAAATGAGCAGGCTGAGTTAAGGAAATGCATTAGGATCAATGGGTTGTAAAAACAGTAGCAGTGGCTATGGCTGGCTGAGTGTTTGTAATGGGCCATCACTGGGGTAGGGGCTTCCTAATAATTAATGCTACTTCACAACAACCCTACCAGGTAGGTATTAAAATTCCAAATGTATAGATTGCTAATAGACTGACCTGACATATTGTGTCCACGAGTGAAGCCATGAGAGATACTTGAAATTCAATCAGCTATCATTTCAATATCCAACGCATATATTCAGTATCAATAACAAGTGTTACGGGACTCTAGGAACATGGAAGAAGCAGGGAGACACAGATCTTAAGGTTTTGCCAAGAAAATGCAAAACTCAACCAAGAGACTACCTGGGGCAGGAGTTACGGGTTTCCTTTATACACATAGGAATGTGTAGAAATGGACTCCAGGGACAAGAGCGACTTAAACAGCCTCAACTTGAAATTGAGCTGCAACTATAAAGTTCAACACATCCAAGCAGCATCAACGGCAAGAGTCCAATCGGCATCCGGTCTGAAATCTCTAGGAACATAGGAAGCAACCTCAGAAAGCCAACCCATGTATTACATGGGAAGATACAATAGTTTTCTAATTGAGGTGTGAAAGGAGTCACTGCAGGTACTAGAAGTGTTTTAAACGACCTGGGGGACTTCAGTGATGTTTGTATAGACAAATACAGAAGGGTTTAATATTAAGATTTCAGGCTAAGGAATCTATGCAAGTGTTTTATACTTCCCACGCTTATGTGAGTTTGACCAGGAGAGTGACAGTCTTGGAACTCCAACTTAAATTATGTAACCGAATACCTAATTAAATTTGTGATTTTAAATTTGAAGTCTCACTAAGTTTATTTAAGAGAACTACAGTTTCCCATATTTATAAGCTTAATTTGTTAGACGTATAAGGGTTTTTTTTTTTAAGACTAAGGAAGTTTTATTTGTTGTCAGGGAATTGAAATCCTTAAGGAAGGGAGCAAATACATTAAATGTATAACCGCACTTCTAAAATATTAGAAGATGTTCAATTAACCCAGTTTGTAAATTAAACCAACATTAGTCACAGCCACCCCAAAAGTGATTGTTAAAATTTGCCAGACTTAAAAATGGATTCATATGATTTGAAGCCAAATTTAAAAGCTTAAGGATGTACTCAAGTTTTCCCTTTGTAACTTTAAGAACAGAACAGAATTTATAAAGCCAAACTAAGCCTCTGATTAATCTTCCTGTGCACTAAAACTGATCTTGAAGATACCCCAAAACTCTTACTAATAAATATGAGGGAACTGAGGCAGTTACTAAGTGGCAGAGCTGGCATTTAATCCCAAGTCCACCAGCTGCAAAACCCATGCTTTTCTCATCATTATTCATTGCCTTTTCCTGACAAATAATTAGACAACAGTAACATGCAATTAACATAGAAACTTGACAAGAAGACTTCATTCTTTCTCCCATGTCCTGCAATGCCTCAGGGTTATAATTATATCATTACCCCACAGTGCAGACTGAGGCGGAATAGGTGTTTAAGGATTGGGCTGAATTAGTATGACTTTAATTATAATATACCCTGGAAACGGCTTTCTTACTAAATCCCTAACATTGGGGTGTGTGTATATACTTTGCCAGTTTCTCATAAAAGTAGTGTATAAATAGAGAAAAGGAACCCAATAACCTATGGCTGATTATTTAAACTATAAGTATGTTTGTTTTATAGATAAACTGGAGTTTCCTGTCCTCAAGGTTTTTCCTTGGATTGGTTCTGTGTGTCCCTAGGAAGAGGGATTGGATGGAGGGGGGTTCCCTGTTGAGCATTCTCATGAAAAACAAAATCCAAATCTCCAAGCAGGTAAGATAGGATTATTCTCATAAGCAACCAGCGCTGTTGAAGCTCCAGTCAGAGCACTCAGCCTATTATCAGGGACTGCGCTCCGATGATCCAGCTCATTTTTGCAGAAGTGTTTTCAATTGCTCCATCCACGGCTTCTTCAGCAGCGCCTGTCTCCCACTGTAGCTTCATTTTCTATTAACAAGAAGGAAGGCCAGTGATGGTTGTTGAGGGATACAGTTGGTGGCCTTCCCAATAACCAGCAAGCCCTTCCTCCTTGCTAACAGATCCCCAGTGCTGCTCAGTATCAGGCAGCCCTGGGAAACAGCTGTGATTATCCCAGTCCTCTTTGCCAGTGATGAGTGGATAGGTGTTCATGGGGCTGAGTTGTAGCCAATGAGACATGAGGGTAAGACTGCGGTTGTGGATAGGAGACTTCTAGGAAGGATTTCTTCCCTGATAGAAGAGGGAGTACTGTGAGCAAAACTACTCTGGCTATGCCCTCCCTTCTCATGGGACGCTGTCCTTTAAACAGATGATGACTGGAATTTCAGAATCTTGGATTCCAGTAAGGTAAAATTTTCATCCACATCAGCACTTGCCTGGAGAGATCAAAACTTACTGTTTTGTTCCATCACAGCTGATTCTAAGCAGTGGAACTTGATGAAGGACCATGAACTTTGAGAGACCCCCAAGAATCAGATTCCTACTGGACTGAACTGGAGACCTTTTGCGGGCTGATGAACATTGAGACTGGTTTTGACAAATCCTGGACAAACTAATGGATTTACTCTGCTTTAGGCAGAGTACTAGTTTTCAATCCTTAGTTAACCTAACTAGCATGAATCACTCCTCATCTAGCACTTAAAACCCCTGACTTTTCCCCCTCAAGAAACATTCTCAGTGAATTTCTTCACCGATATATGTCTCCTTGACTATTAATTTAATACACTTGTATTTTTAAAAATAGTAACCTGGTGTCTTTGTTATATTTGCTCACATGACTATAAGGGAATCACAGAGCTGATTCTTCAGCTTCCTTACCCCATGATGTTGCTGGACCAGCCCTACAACAACCACTGTCACACTTCTTGCTAAGTGAACCATAAGTACCCTATGATATGCCAGAGATCCACAAACTCCAACCCATGGGCCAATAAATAAAGCTTTATTGGAATAGAGCCATGCTCCCTTTTTCAGATATCGTCTATGGCTACTTTAGGGCTACACCTGCAAAGTCAAGTAATTGCAATCGAGACAGCATGGCCTTGCAAAGTCTCAAATATTTACAATCTGGTCGTCTACAGAAAAGGTTTGCTGACCTCAGTTTTAAGTACTACTAGATGGGCTCTCTGTCACCTCATTTGAAAGCATGCCAAAATAATACAGCTACATTTCAGCTACCTTCCAACTCGTGAATTCTCCCAGGAAGCTCCCAGTAAGATCATGGGTATTCCTCCATACACCTCGTTGTGGACCATGAGCTGAATCCAACAGCTACTTAGTCTAAAATCTTGTACAACTGACCTCACTACTATCCTGTCGTCCCAGCTCTTTTTCAGGTCTGTGGCTAAGCCACGCTCTGTCTTCATAGGACAACACACATGTGGTGTGGAACATTCTATAACTCTTCCGTTCCCCTCAGCTAGCATCTATTCATCTTTTATAGCTTTGCTCAAATGCCATTGCCTCAAGAAAAGATTCCCTGATCCACCAAATAGGCCGTGTCCTTATTTTATGGTCTCATGGGACCCAAAATTTCTCTATCATAGCATTTATAAAAAATGATAATAAGGCATGAATAGTGTAATCAGTTTTTATTCTTTCCCTTCCTCTTTAGAATAAAAGCTCTGTAAGTGCAGGGGCAGTGTGTCTTGTTTATGTTCTTTATCCCTAGTGCTTAGAACATTACCTTATTTGTAAAACACACAAAAAAAATATGTAATAAATCAATGAGAAATAAGTGAATGGAACAAATAGGGCAAATCATACTTTGAGTCATGTGAAATCCTATGTCCTTTATTGGACCATGTTCCTCTTTCAGAAATACAGAAGCGACTCAATTGTGTCAGGCTGGTGTGTTTTATAGGAGTCTGGGAGTGTCCTGACAAGTGTATCAAGATCTAGCACCTCAGCCACCCAACCCAGCCAGCATGCCCCTCATTCTTCCGACATGTCAATGGCTTAATCCACTCACCTGGCAATCTTGCATTTATGTGCATCAACCTCTGCCCAACTACAGAGGGAGTTCTGCCCCTCACTAGCTATGGACCCTTACAGGCTACTGAACCTCTATTTTCTCCTCTGCAAAATGAGGACACAGTACATGGATTAGAGACTTCTCCTCCCACTGTGAAAAGGACAAGTAAGGTTCTGCCTAAACTCAGACACCATCACAGAAATAAGGAGGAAAAGAGAAAACAACCTGAGAAGGAGATACAGTTGTGGTACTCCTACTAACAGAATCCACTGAATATTTACCTGGGACAGTTTTAAACCTAGAGACTGCATTACCTTTCTTCTCTTTTCTTTTTTTCCTTTCCTTTCCTTTCCTCTCCTCTCTTCTCCTTTCTTTCTTTCTTTCTTTCTTTCTTTCTTTCTTTCTTTCTTTCTTTCTTTCTTTCTTTCTTTTCTTTCTTTCTCTTTCTTTCTTTCTTCTCTCTCTCTCTTTTTTTAAGATTTATTTATTTATTTGAGAGAGAGAGTGGGGGGAGGTGGGGGAGGGCAGAGGGGGAGTGAGAGTGAGAATCCCAAGCAGACTTCCTGCTGAACGCAGAGCCCGATGCAGGGCTTGATCCCATGACCCAGAGATCATGACCTGACCTGAAATGAAGAGTTGGACAATCAATTGAGCCACCCAGGAGCCCCCCCCCCTTTTTTTTAAGAAACTGTTTAATTTTCTATCCATATTATTTCCATGTTCTGTTTTAGAGCCTGTGGAAGAACAGCTGAAGACCACTCAGTGTTGTTCTTACCCAGTCAGTGGCCTGAGCAATGGGAGCTGAGAGCAGTCTTCAGTGGCAGGCCAGTGGCTCTGGTCTTCAGTGGGGGACTGCTGGATAGGCACAGAGGCCACCTGCGTGCTTTCAGGCCCGTCTGCCACCTGGGCTCGGTAGCCATCAACTCAAGCCGTTTACTTGGGCTGGAGCAGTCGTTCACCCGGAAATTCCTCCTCGGTCGTGGCCTTTTCAGCAGCAGCCTGCTCTTCCTTTTCAATCTCTTGAGGGTCTCTGTCAAAATGGATCAGGCATGAGCTCCCCTGGGTGTCCATGAGGGAAGGTGGCACACACACACAGAACTTCCCCGGTCATCACATAGCATGTTAGACCCACTGGGCTCTCTTGTTGTTGCGAAGATGACAGTGTCCACATAGCACGGAGGAGAGTCTGTGTTACACTGAGCAGTGGTTGGCAGGTTAACCTAAGATGCCTCTGTGGGAGGCTGGTGGTCAACCCCAGGATCAGGAGCCACCAGGAGATGTGGCTCCTGGAGGGCTGCCTGGATCTGGTTAGTGAAGGTTCTGGGAGTGAAGTAGTCAGCAGGAGGAGTGGCTCCAGGGGCAGCAGCAAATTCGGGACAGCCCACTGGCCACATACCAGAAGAAAGGAGGCTCTGAACATTGTGAATGCTTCCCTTGAAAGCTGAGTTATTTTTCACTGGCCAATCTGAAGCGCTCCCCCTCCATCATCAGGAATGGGATCTTGAAAGCAAACTGGATCCACAAGGAAAATGTCACTTTCAATTATAATGGCAAGTTTCACTGAGCCTAAATCCAAGTTTCCATCTCGCTTTCAGTAAGAACTTCTGCTCTCCCCAGCATCCTCCAATTTGTAACCCATAGGCCTGAGTCGTGGCCAGCCCCTCTTAGTGAGGACTGGGAGCTGCGTGTCTGGGTCTGTTTTTCTCCCACCACTGGCTCTCCAGAATTGGGGTGGAAGAGAGGGAAAGAGGAAGAGAGAGAAACATGCTCTCCCCACGGCTGCTGCCCCTGCTTCGGTCTTAGGTCTCCCTTGGCTAATTGGGCCTGTCTGTGATTGGAGGCTCCCATACCCTGGGTCTCTGGAGCGTTGGGCGTGTGGGTTAATGGCCTGCACCCCAACGACCACACAGTGTGCAGCTCCCTGACATTAGTGGTAGTGACATCTTGCCATCTTCCACACCAAGCTTTGGCAGCAACCCTAGATCGTTTTATGCTGGGGTGACCTTCAAGGAGCTTTAAATCCAGTTACCTTCCAAAATACTCTCTTGGCCTGTGGAAAGCTGAGGCATCCCTTCCACGCTGAATAGTGGAGTCACACGGCCCCTCTGCTGCTTCTTCTCCTTGCCCTGTTGTTGCAGACTGCTCCTCCACCCTCTGGGCTTCAGGGTGCTCAGACAGGATATAGCACAACTCTCTGGGTTCACCTGTGACCCCCGCCCCTAGGAAAGGGAGTTCCTATCTAAGCAAATTGACTTTGAGTGTCTCATCTTTGCTTATGTAGGCTGATTGAGGTGGTGGGGTGTTACAAGACTATCTGGTCTACCTTTTAATAGCATCTGCAATTATGTACCTAGCATCTCCTCTTTAGAATGTGAGGGTTCTTTCAGCTTTGCTGCTGTAGCCTGGAGTCCAAGACAAGAAGAGTCCTATTTATCATCCTGTTAAATAAATTTAATTATGTACACATATCATATTTTACCAGATTTGGATTGCATTATTTTATAACTCGTTGTTTCTTACTAAAGATGTGTAGTAAGATATCCCGTGCTACTAAAAGTGCTTTGAAAAAAATTTTTTTTAATTGGAGTACAGTTAACACACAATGTGACGTTAGTTTCAGATGTACAACATAGTGATTCGACAAGTTTATACATCACGCTATGCTCACCACAAGTGTAGCTGCCATCTGTCCCCATACAGCACTATCACCTGTGAGAGGGAGACCAGGAATCTCTCACAGGATCAGCAATATCTGGGCTGCCCGTAAAAGGCTGAGTCACAGTTTTCTAGGGAGAGAGAATGGGAAGGAAGCCTTGTATTGAAAGATAATAGAAGCAAGAAAGAACATTAAATGTTCTGGAAACAGGAAGGAGAGGGAGGAGCCTTGATCTATACAATCTTGTGAAATTTGAGTGTAAAATGTAACTATTATTATTACTATTAGTATTAATTTTATTTTCAAAAGAGGAAACTGAGGTATAGACCAAGTGAGAGATTTGTTAACTTTAACTAGCCGGTCAGCCGCAAAGCCAAAATTCAAAGTTGAGATTTCTGGAAACTCAGAGGAAACGGAATGCAAGCAGGAAAGGAAGAAATCAAGGAAACCTGAACCATGATGAAGGAGTGGGAGGTCCCTAGCAGTGAAGAGTGGGAAGAGAAGGATAACTGTCTGCTCCATGTCCAATCCAATCTCTTTTTTTCTCAGAGAGGCCTGGGAAATTGACCGCCAACTTCCCTCATCTGATGAGTGAAGTGCAATAAATGTGTGGGTTTTTTTTTTTTTTTTTTGGACAATGTGAAGTAGTTTCCAAAATTAGCCCTGTCCAACTGTTAAAATCCCCAAATTCCCAAACTCTCTCAACAGGAAACAAGCAGTGGACATCCAGATGTTTCTCCTCACCGTATTTGTCTGTGTTATTTACACTGATGTTTCTCTTGTCAAACCATGACTTTATGAGATGCTTTATTATGCTGATTGATCATTTACACAAAAGAACTAAGAAGGGGAACTGAGGGAAACATGGGTACAGGGTGCCATGTGGCTCCTTAGCCAGTGATCCATCTCAGAAAACCATACTTCCAGCAAATGCTCAGAGTTAAGAAATTCACCAAGTACAAGACTAAATTGAGACTGCCTCTTTTCTGTATCAAGAAAGCCAGCCCAAGGAGCAAATCTTGATGAACCCATCCTCTGGAGATTACGAAGGAAAATGATCTGTCTACAAATCATGGAATCTACTGAAGGCTGTGAAGACCAAGAGAATACCTTTCTGCAGGGAGAAAACTGAACAAAAGCCTGGGATGGAGAGTAAAAAATAGGCCATCACCTTGGGTATCATTAGTTATCTCACCTTTTGTCAGGATCTGGGCTATAAAGGTAAGTATTTGCATGGATACTCATTTTGTCTTCACCACAGTCCTAAGAAGAAGGTACTGGGGCACCTGGGTGGTGCAGTCCATTAAGCGACCCACTCTTGATTTTCGCTCAGGTCATGATCTCAGGGTCATGAGATCGAGTCCCTCATTGGTCTCCATGCTCAGTGGGGAGTCTGCTGGAGATTCTCCCTCTCCCTCTGCCCCTCTCCCCTACTCTCTTTTTCTAAAATAGTAAATAAACCTTTAAAAAAAAAAAAAAGGTACTATTTTCATGCCCTGTTTATAGATGAGGAAACCAAAATCCAAGAGGGGTTAAAAACCTAAAAGTTTACATACCTGATGAGCAGCTGAACTGGGAATCTAACCTAGGTCTACCTCAGTCCAAAGAGATTGTGAATTTAACTAACCATTATATTCTCAATGTAATGCTATGTAATTCTGTTCTAAAAAAAAAAAAAAAAAAGCTGGCGGACCCACTTTGTTGATTCTCCCAGGAGAAGATGGGATTTTCGCCTCAGTTGCTAACACTACCAGAACTGTTTTACTCTCTCTTAACAACTATTTCATGAGAGCCATTCTCCACCCCTCTCCATGGCAGCTATTTTGCTTAGGCGATGGGGTCACTGTTGATCACTTTCTTTGTCTTCCTTTTGAGCTATCAGTGTTTCATTCTTTCTTTGAACCCCAAAGAAAGATATTAAAGGTGAACAGCCTACACCTGGAGGTCACAGTGATTAGCAATGAAAAAACAAAAACAAAACCAAAAAAACAGCAACAGGATTGGATCTCAGAAGCATTTCTCTTGTGGGGCAACTGGTGACCAAAGAGAGAACGTATCAGACCTTCAACTGATACCATGTTTGATGAATTAGTCTCTCTTCTTCCTCTTTAATTATAATCTTAGCCCAAACTCCATGTTGTTTGTCCCCCTATTAAAGGGAGGGAAGAAAGAAATGAAGATAAATATAACCAACTTTATTTGGATGAACTATGTCTCATTAGCAATTTAATGGTTGTAGTGTAGAGAATACTTAGTACAGAAAAGGCATTTTCTCTTTCTATTTTTTTTAACTGAATGTTTAATTGGTTTATCCCCTTTGGGTTAGCTAGAGAAATGCTTCTATCCAACATGCACATACTATATGTAAGAATGGGCATAAACAAAAGTCAAACATCTGCTTACCAGACCTGCCCCTCGGTCTTCTTCTTAAGCACCAGGAAAAGCATCTCAAGTTAGTCCCCAGTTTGACTTTGCAGGAATGCTGGATTCTCTGTAGCGTTTTTGCCTCTCACCTTTCCTAGGAGTTTATAGGGGGCTTTGAAGTTCCTCTGAACAAACAGGGTCTCTGTGTTTCACTTATTGCTGAGCCAACCCTGGGGCCTTGGTTCCATCAGCTCCTTATTAAGTGTTTAGTCATTTCAGTTTCCACCTTTTGGTCTTGCTCGCTTTGCAAACATCTGGAGAGAATTAGCTCCCAGGCCTCTGTAACATACCCATTTTGTGGTTCTAGAGAGAGTTGTGGGCTAGGGGATGTTGTTGCCCTTAACGAGCTTTCTTTATGGTTTTTAACTGTAAAAGGTACCCTCGTTAATATTAACAAAGAGAAAGCGAGGCCACTCCATCCCTGTTTAGCTCTTGCCTTCTTGACTGTGAGCAAGAACTTCGTGCTGAAAAGGAAAGAAGAAATATTTTGAAAATAGGAATGAAGTACAAGATAAAATAATACATAATAATAACAACAATAATGTCCAGCCCTTGAAATGAGCATGTCTATACCTGTGTGATTCATTGTGATCACTGCTAGCTCTGTGTGGTTTGTGAGCACTTAAAACATGTCTAGTACATAATAAGATTTACTGTTAGGAAATCACACACTAGATTTAGAAGACAGTATAAAAAATGTAAAATATCTCATCAATAATTTTACACAGATTATATGTAGAAATGATAATAATTTGGAGATATAAAGTTAAAATTAATTTTACCTGGGTTTTTTTTCACTTTTTTAATGTTGCTATTAGAAAAATTTTAATTATATAAGTCACTCACCTTTGTGGTTTGCATCATGTTTCTATTAGACAGCAGTGCACTGAAGAACCAGACAAATTATTTAACAGGATATGAGTAGGACTAGCAAGATTCCCATGATGGAATCCATGGGACATCAGAGTGACTAGGATGGGTATCAAAAGAAGTGTTAAGAAGAAACCCTGAATTTTGATAAGCAGGAAAGGATGGCTATCAGAAACTACTGATTGGTAAGGGGCACATGGGTGGCTCAGTCGGTTAAGCGTCTGACCCTTGATCAGGTCATGACCTCAGGGTTATGAGATCGAGCCCTGCATTGGGCTCTGGGAGTGGAGCCTGCTTAAGATTCTCCCTCTCCCTCTTCCCCTCCACCCCCTTGGGTGCATGTGTGCTCTCTCTCTCTCAAAAAAAAAAAAAAAAAGAAAGAAAGAAAGAAGGAAAGAACTGATTGGTAAGTTTTTTTCTCAAGACAAAATTCTAGAATCAATGATTAAATGCAACATTTATAAGCAGATTAGGAAACAAATAGATAATCATAAGAAGCTGGCTGAGTTCACTAAAAGCAAGGCATGCTACATTAAATTCACTACCATTTTTGATTCAGTGACTGGACTTACAAATCTAGGGAATTATATAAACATGCCTGATTTCAGCAAACTATTGGATAAAACTTCTTATGGCATCCATTTAACCAAATTTCAGAAAGTTCTATTGAATAATAGTAATTAAATAAAACTGCAACTGGTTGAATATTTGTATTTAGTCTTGAAATCTATCTATAGAAAGGCCTTTGAGGGGGAAACCACAAAACTAAAAAATTAACACGATGAATACCAAAATAAGTACTCAAAAAAATAAATAATGCCTCAATCATGGGAATATGACGTATAACTTCCATAAATGTAAAGGGCTGAGCTCATAAAATGAATTGTGTTAGGTACATCACTGAAGGGCCCCAGCTTGAAAATGATGCCCATGCAAAGAATTAATTTTTTTTAAGTATAACACAAACCAAAGGTGTCATATGCTTGTGGAAAAATATCACAGGGAGTGGGAGTCTCACTTGAATGTACTGAACTGGCCAAATCTAGAATATTTTGTTCAGTTCTTGGATAGTGACATGGTAAGCATGTCTTAACAGCTGGAGGACGAAGGCCATACAGCCCAACAAAGAGGAGCTCTGAGAGTGTGCACAATGCTATCACTCGGTGAGTGTAGACGTTCTGCTTTGCTACAGAAAACAGGCGGGCCCAAGAACAATTGGTGGAAGTTACAGGAGAGGTAGGAACAGATCCTTACGAAGGAAAATTTTTGAGTAACTATGGAGCTCTCCATGAGAAAGACTGCCTGGAAGATAATAAATGTGTTCCTTATCCTTAAGAGTGTTGTTCTGTAGAGGCCAAATGGGCATTCATCAGAAATGTCAAAGAAGATATTTCTACACTGGAAGGGAGGTTAAAGTAAGTGACATCTTTTTTTTTTTTTAAGATTTTATTTATTTATTTGAGAGAGAGAGAATGAGAGACAGAGAGCACGAGAGGGAGGAGGGTCAGAGGGAGAAGCAGACTCCCCGCCGAGCAGGGAGCCCGATGCGGGACTCGATCCCAGGACTCCAGGATCATGACCTGAGCCAAAGGCAGACGCTTAACCAACTGAGCCACCCAGGCGCCCCGTAAGTGACATCTTTTAAGTTTCCAATTCTAAGGCTGGAAATCCTATTAATCGGTATAGCTGGTTCAAGATACTCTGCAGGTTTCTGCTCTGGTAAAACCAAGCTAAATATCATCTGGAAGTCTCTTTAAAATAATGATGCACCAGAAATTAGACTATCAGGACATCTAGCACACAACTGGTTCTCTGTGTGTGTTTAGAGGTGGAGAGGGAGCAAAACCCTGAGTCGCAGGGTTTGCCAATTTCTGTGGTGTAAATACTCCTACCATAGCAAAATTTTAAGTATCCACAGTTTAACAACTGGCCCACGCATTCCCTGAGAATTTAATGTGACTTGCACAAGCCAGTATGAGCTGGTTCCAATACTCCACTGCTCACATGTCGCTTCACAGTCAGAACACGGTGTCAACGAGACAGAATCGATCAATCAATCAATTTTTTAAAAATGTTTGCTATGGGTCATACACCCTAAAAGGTGTTAATATATGACATGGTATTTTCCCTCAAAGAACTTAAGACCAGCTGGTGGAAGAGGGAAATGGGTTGGGGGACAAAGATTAACACACACAGGAAAAACAGAAAATATTTTAGGACATGAACCAGTGCTGACCATATAGGTCCCTAACAGTGGCGCTTAGAAAGCAGTGAAGAGACGAGCCAACGTTTATGAAGCATTGAAAGGTTCCATGTGCTCTGTGAGCCACCACTTCTTATATCTCAAGAAACAGAATCATAACCCTGTCAGGTAGTGATTGTGCCATCGTATGGATGGGGCACCAGAGCTCAGAAATGTCAAGACACGGACCTGAGGCCAACCACCAGTAGCCACACAAATCCATCTTTATCTACACATCAGAGTCGTGTTGCCGGTCCCTCCTCAGCACTGTCAGGGAAGGATCGGGGGAAGACTGAAGCTTAGCTGGAAGGATGGAGAGAATTTAAATGCCTCCTTCAAAACTAGCGTTTACGAAGCAGAGGAATAGCCCCACCTGCTTGCAAGGCAGTCGGGCTGCAGCTGACTTGAACAGCTTCTCTGTGATAGTGTCACTCCCAAGTCACAGCTGACTCAGAAAGCAAGGCAAAGCGGACTGCAAGGTGGCCATACCCCCCAGCCTCAGCCAGCCGCTCTAGCCCATGTCTCCCTGCCACCGTATGTCACTGACCTAGACGGGGGTTTTCAGCTGTTGTGCAAAATCCCAGCAGCTTGAGTTAGGGAAGTAAATAGCTCCCTGAGCCTCAGTTCCTCCTAACATAAAATGAAAAGAAATACTAACCAATTCACATTTTGTTGCGATTAAATGTGTTCACTAAAAAAAAAAAAAAAAATCTAGTACAATGCCAAGCACAGAGAGACATTCAATAAATATTAAATTCCCTTCCCAGGTGCCTGGGTGGCTCAGTCGTTAAGCATCTGCCTTTGGCTCAGGTCATGATCCCAGGGTCCTGGGATCGAGCCCCGCGTCGGGCTCCCTGCTCGGCGGAGAGTCTGCTTCTCCCTCTCCCACTCCCCCTGCTTGTGTTCCCGTCTCTCTCTGTCAAATAAATAAAATCTTTACAAAAATTAAATAAAATAAAAATAAAAATAAATTCCCTTCCTTCCATACAGGTGCATGGTTGTCTCCCTACTAGACTGTCATGTGTATCTTTGTGTCCCCGGCAACCTACTCAGTACAGGGCAAAGAGCACAAGTTAATTTTGTGTAGTGACAGCACTGATTCCTTACTCTGGGCTCAGAAACACTGCAGACATCCAATAAAACAAATATATGTACACGTGCAAAAATCCATTCCCGAGTCACGAAGTCTGTATATGCTCTTCCAGGGGCTGCTTGTTCCGTGCAGATGAGTGAGTGCCAGCTCTCTGACGAGGCATCCAGATGGTCGACTGTCCTCAGTCTGAAAACTGCCTCCACCAGTTTCCTTACATCAACGAGGTGTCCTCTTTCTACCGTGATCTTTCAATTCTGGTGAGCTGTTTGTCCCACTACACTCTCACGGGACAGTGCTGGGGTGACCACTAAGGGTCCAAGGAAGAGCGCCATGCTGGATGCAAGAGATCAAGTATGATGGCAGCTCGAGGCAAGTTCAGTCAAGGCAGCGGCAGTGAAGGTCATGGAGCTGTTGGGGAGGCCCGGGAGACCGTCACTGCTGCTTGGAAGAATTGACCAGTAATGCATGAATGGGAGCCGGAAGGAACTGCAGCCTGAGACTTGTCATGACTCCAGGGGATTGAAGAGAACAGAATAGTGGTTGGCAAGGTACGAAGCGCCATAGGCTCAAGCCAAGGCACCCAAAAGTGCGAGTTCACCCTTTCCATTAACTCCTCTCCCCCCACCTAGTGCTGGTCACCAGGGCGTGCCTGCAGGTGCTCCCCCCCAACCCCGCCCCGGGTGCTGCAGGAGCCAGCCTCGAAATCCACCTATGTGTTCGCCGTGGGAGCCGCCTCTGATTTTAGCAGACCGCGCGGGTGCTGTCATCTGGTTTTTATTAAATTCCATAAGTAAGAGAATCGTTCATACTCCAAAATGTTATAGACTCACTATTTACATAGTGAGACTCTGAAAACTGTTTTGTGCTTTTCTGCTTTTCTTCCTTTTGCAAATTTTCTTTAATGAGCATGGAGTACTTTTATATTTAAAAAAGTAAACAGTTTTTAAAAGAGTAAGGGTTTCATGCCAAAAGCAGAAGTTGAGGCACAGAAATGGCCATTACTAAAGGCTTTGAGAACCATATTCCTACAGCTCTGATGATCAGCAAATCATGTTAGATGTTTTCCTCGACTTTCTGTGAATTTGAGTGAGCTTTGTGCTGAGACTGCCAGTGGGAGAATGGGAATTACACATTATTAGAAGAGTAACTGAATTCCCTAGCACCAACTGCAGTTTGAGTTCTGGGTTAAGTATTTGAAAATGATAGATTTCCTGGGCTTTCTCAGCATGGGATGACAAGATATATGACAGCTCTTTGTCCAGTGGTTTACTGAGCAGCACCTGGGTGCCAGGCACCGTTCTGGGCATTGAAGATACAAAGACAGTTTGCGTCTTCACTCTAGTTAGGAGGCTAGATATGAAAACATTACAGCAGTACCAGATGGTGACTTATGTCCAAGAGGGTATGGGTGAATGGTCAGAGCAGGTGTCTTAAAGGCCAGAACATTTCAACAGTCTTCACTTTAAAGTAGGAATTTGCGAAGCAGACCAGATATGGTTGGGTGGTAAAGGGATGGGCAGAGGTAAGGAGAATCCAGCAGAGGGAAAAGATGGTAGCATGATCAGGGTCCTAGGACCTAACTCATTTCAAGTTCTCCAAGACATAACGGTTCTTGCTCCCAATTGAGAAGCTAGGCTAGGGAAGCCATTGTAAACTCCAATTCCATCAAACACCTATTAGCCCTGCCATGTACCCAGCAAAAGTATGTTAATGATTCAAGAAAACAACATGATATCACCATCCAAAAATCACTTGATGATCAGAGTGTTGTCTTACTGTGATACTTCCTGTCCTTTCGGTGAAATCATGGAGTAGAATTTAAATGCTGAGGCCGCCCATTTGAGAATGAGAACTTGCGTACTAGGATTAGCATGATAAAAACTTTAATTTTGTAACAAGTCAGGAAACGACAGATGTTGGCTGGGATGCGGAGAAAGGGGAACCCTCCTACACTGTTGGTGGGAATGCAAGCTGGTGCAGCCACTCTGGAAAACGGTATGGAGGTTCTTTAAAAAGTTGAAAATAGAGCTACCATACGACCCAGCAATCGCACTACTGGGTATTACCCCAAAGATACAAATGTAGTGATCCGAAGGGGTACTGCACCCTGAGGTTTATGGCAGCAATGTCCACAATAGCCAAACTGTGGAAAGAGCCAAGATGTCCATCGACAGATGAATGGATAAAGAAGATGTGGTATATATATACAATGGAATATTATGCAGCCATCAAAAGGAATGAGATCTTGCCATTGGCAACGACGTGGATGGAACTGGAGGGTGTTATGTTGAGAGAAACAAGTCAATCTGAGAAAGACATGTATCATATGACCTCACTGATATGAAGAATTCTTAATCTCAGGAAACAAACTGAGGGTTGCTGGAGTGGTGGGGGGTGGGAGGGATGGGGTGGCTGGGTGATAGACATTGGGGAGGGTATGTGCTATGGTGAGCGCTGTGAACTGTGCAAGACTGTTGAATCACAGACCTGTACCTCTGAAACAAATAATACAATATATGTTAAAAAAAAAAAAAGAAGAAGAAGATAGCAGGAGGGGAAGAATGAAGGGGGGAAATCAGAGGGGGAGACGAACCATGAGAGACAATGGACTCTGAAAAATAAACTGAGGGTTCCAGAGGGGAGGGGGGGAGGATGGGTTAGCCTGGTGATGGGTATTGAGGAGGGCACGTTCTGCATGGAGCACTGGGTGTTATACGCAAACAATGAATCATGGAACGCTACATTAAAAACTAATGATGTAATGTATGGTGGTTAACACAACAATAAAAATTAAAAACAAAACTTTAATTTTGTATAATCTACTGGAGATCCTGGGATGACTTTTCCTGAAAGAAATTACAACCTGGATACTGTCCCACCAGTTAGACATGTAGGAAAAGGAAGGGGTTGGTGACCCGGATGGTGCTTTGCTCGTGGCCTCGGCAGCCTTCCAGTCCAAGAAATAAGAATCATTGTAAGGCAACTTTAATCTTCTCCGAGCTCTCTTGAAGCGTATCAAAGAGAATCCCAAATGCACAGCAAAACCTCTTAAAATTGCCTTTCCCCATCCCTCTCTAGTCATATATATCATACACATACGGTGCCCTCCTCCTTCTTTCCCCCTTCTCCCTGTATGCTTCCAATCTCTCCTAAACCCAGCTGCAAGAGCACTTGTCCTCCACCCCCAGCTCCCTTCCCCATTTCTGAATTGATTTCTCCTGTGGCTGGTGACACTCTCCCCCCTTTCTAAAGTAAATCAATTTCACCTTCCCGCCCTGCTCCTCCAATCAACACCATGGTATTTTTATATTTGTGGCAAAAGTTTAATAGGCAGAATTGAGGGGGTGCTTTACAGAGGCTAGAATACCCAGGAGAATGATTTGTTTTCCTTGTCATCCGAACAGCAAGCATTCTTAACCCCTGCCGGCTAAGTTTCTTTCTGATGGATTCCATATTTTAGGGCTTGCTCGCCCTAAAAACATAAGGCTGCCCATATCAGAGAAGTTGCGATGTAAAATGATCTTCAGGAGACTATTTTTCCTTAAGACTTACTTAAGTCTTTCCTTTTTGTGGATAGCAAACTTGAGTCTCCTTTCCTTTACTCATCCAAGGTGGTTAACTATGAGAATACTCCTCATCTAATGCCTGTGGTCCCCACAATCCTCAAGGGCAGAGGCCCTGGCCATCAGCGGGGGGAAATGGAATGCACTCCTTTCTCACTGTATTTAGTATTTGTTGAAGTGAATTGAAGGTGAGCATAAATTTCTCAAAGGATCTTTTAGTCCCTCGAGCCACTTGTGAACCAAGTGTCACTGAAATCATGAAACCTGGCGCATACACAATCGCATTTCACCCAGCCTCGAGCCACCACGTGAATGGGTGACCAGGAAGCAATCTTCCCTTCAGAGGATTTCCTCCAATATCTATGCTGCATGCCAAGGATCCGTAAGTACAGAAAAAGCCATTTGTTTTTCCCTTCCTTTGAGGGAAATGACCAGATGCAAAGTTTTCAGACCCAATTCCGGTCGGCGCTGTGCCCATTCTGGCATTGGAAGAGTTAATCTGCTGCCACCTAGTGGATCTCGGCCAACCTGCGACCCCCAGCTCACAGGGGAGGAATGAGTGAGCGCGACTGGGGTGAGGTTGCCTTGGTGAAGGGGGCAAAGTTCCGGAGTGGCTTTGTCCTTCCACCCCAAAGTACTAGTTAGAAGTGTTGCCTTTTCGAAAGCAGATTCTCTCTCTCCTCTGTCCTCTCTCTCTCTTTCTCCTTCTCCACCCCCCCCCCCCCCCCCCCCCCCCCTTTCCCCCTTCCCCCCCCCCCCCCCCCCCATCGCTCCTCTCTTTCTCACTTGCAGTTGCGGCCTGTTTCCTCTAGACTTGAGGCAAAAGAGTAGGACAGGCTGGGATTTCTTGCAAGTTTTCCACGGTGGGCTGCCTTAACAGCTGTGACCCTGGCTTGATTTTGATGTAGACTTCAAGGGCGCCGTCCCCAGCAGGGGGAACATTTTTACCTCAGGAGCCTATTCACATTGGTAGCCTTGGCAGGGAAAGTTCCAGAAGCTTTGATTACACAAATACCTCTGCTAGGTACAGGCCCCTTCTTGGCAACCTGGGGAGAGAGAATGTGCACGTGGGCTGATTAAACCAAATGACCCGTTTCCTTTGCTGGGGTGGAGGCTGGGGGCCGGGGCTCTTCGGCTTGGAAATGATTTTTTTCCTTGGCTGTGTTGCCTGGAAACTTGGAGAGTTTAATTAGGACTGGGGAGGTTTTTGGCTTCTGCAGCTGCCTCTGCTCTCCCAAAGTGAGTAAGTGTGTGTCTCCGTGTGTGTGTGTGTGTGTGTGTGTGTGTGTGTGTCCCGTAGCGCAGGCCAAAGCCGTCTGGAGAAGCGAATTGTGTACCATGGCAGATGTGACTCTTTTTATTTCAATTGATTTCAGGTAATAACTTTTAACCTGGTGAACCAGAGAGGCTGCGTGTGGTTTATGTATCATGTACTGGAACCTGGACAATGGTAGCTATTACCTTACTTCCTATATCCGTCAAGGACCAATCCTGGAAAATTTCCTAAATGTTCCAAGCAAGTCCAAGAAGGACTACCCCAGGTCAGTGTCTCCCTGACTCTGTGTGTTCCCAGGGAGAAGTCAGACAGAGCCCAGCCTGCCCAAAAACAGTTATCCTACTTTGTTAGGGAAAAGGAACAAATTAAAATACAATATTTTTATTCTTTATTAACCTCAATGCCATTTATTAAACTTCAACATCATCAATTAGTTATTCTCACATTTGGAGATTTTGAAGAATTGAAGAGTTGTCTTTTCCATTTTTTTTTTTTTTTTGGTATATGTATATGTTTTATCTACTTACTTTTCAACTACAAACATAGTGCATACATATGTTCCAGTTATAAAAGAATTAAAGGGCCGTCTGGGTGGCTCAGTCGGTTAATTGCCTGCCTTCAGCTCAGGTCATGATCCCGAGATCCTGGGATGGAGCCTGAATCAGACTCCCTGCTCAGCGGGGAGCCTGCTTCTCCCTCTCCCTCTCCTGGCCCCTCTGCCTGTTTGTGCTCTCTCTCTCTCTCTGTCAAATAAATAAATAAAATCTCAAAATAAATAAATAAAAATTTTTAAAAATAATAAAAGAATTAAAGGCAGAAGTAAAACCCATCTTGCACAAAGGCAGCTTTTTCCCCCTCTGGAGTCAAGGTCAATCTAGGCACATTTTGGTCCTTCTCTTCTCCCCTTCGTCCTTTTGTTTCCTCTCTTCCTTTTCTTCTTCCTCCAGAGGAAGAGTCAGAGACACGGTCCTTTACTTTACAGAGTGCACGTAAGTGAGCCATCGCATACCATGTGTATGAGCTCCTGAGGGCCCACCATAACAACGGGCCACAGACTGCAAGTCTCGGACAACAGTGTGTTGTTGCACATTACTGGACGCTGGAAGTCCAAGATCAAGGTGTCAAGCTTCTGATGGTTTGCTGTCAGTCTTTGGCTCTCCTTGGCTTGTAGGTACATTGCTTGATCTCCACCTTCATCTTCACATGGCATTCTCCCTGTGTGTGTCTGTCTCTGTGTCCAAATTTCCCCTTTTTATAAGGATGTCAGTCATATTGGATTAGGTCCCACTCTTGCTTTAACTTGGTTATCTCTACAAAGACCCAGTCTCCAAATACAATCACATTCTGAGGTACTTTGGGTTAGGTCTTCAACATCTTTGAGAAACACAATTTAACCCATAATACCAGGTAAAGCCATGAATGTATACTTGGTATTGTGGTAGTACCCAGGAGAAAGCTTTATTAAAAAGCTAATAATGGGAAGGGCGCCTGGGTAGCTCAGTTGGTTAAGCGACTGCCTTCGGCTCAGGTCATGATCCTGGAGTCCCGGGATCGAGTCCCGCATCGGGCTCCCTGCTCAGTGGAGAGCCTGCTTCTGCCTCTCTCTCTGCCTGCCTCTCTGCCTACTTGTGCTTTCTCTCTGTGTGTCAAATAAATAAAAAAAATCTTAAAAAAAAAAAAAAAAGAGTAAGAAAAGAATGCAAACAGACAAGTATGCACACCATGTTAAGTGATTTCATAAAGAATTTCCCCATTGGGGGCGCCTGGGTGGCTCAGTTGGTTAAGCGACTGCCTTCGGCTCATGTCATGATCCTGGAGTCCCGGGATCGAGTCCCGCTTCGGGCTCCCTGCTCGGCAGGGAGCCTGCTTCTCCCTCTGACCCTTCCCCCTCTCAAG
This sequence comes from Mirounga leonina, assembly GCF_011800145.1. NCBI lineage: Eukaryota > Metazoa > Chordata > Mammalia > Carnivora > Phocidae > Mirounga > Mirounga leonina. The sequence continues at coordinate 44,719,117 of NW_023270447.1, read as the reverse complement.
TGCTCTCTGTCTCTCTCATTCTCTCTGTCTCAAATAAATAAATAAAATCTTAAAAAAAAAAAAGCTAATAATGGGATATATTAACATGACTACTTTTTTCTTTCCTTTTTAAATTTACTGTTCATTTTCATTAACATTATATATACACATATATGAAAGAGTCAAGTAGGTTTATGTATATGAAAAATGCAAGTCAATAAGCCATGCAGTGCTTCCCACCTCCATTTCATGCTCTCAAAGGCAGCCTCTTTCAACTCGTCTGATTCTGTTAATATTTAACTGTAAATTTCCAAATAACAGATTTATGTAGCTACATGATTTTTCAATTATAGATATTATCTATTGGTTTTCCAACATGGAAGATGGCGACTCAGCTCTCTATAGATACATTCCACCTCTAACACACACAGGCACGCACACACACAAAACACTTCTAGTATTCCATCTGCCCAATATAGTGGTGTTGTGATTCCATTAGATTGATATCCAGTGTTTACATCACCATGACTATAAACGCTATGGGCAGCTAAGTCGTATGGGATACCAAGAGTACTTTTTCTTTCCTGCACAAAACTTTTCCCACCTGGAATGACTTGTTTTTTCATTTGCTTGGTTTTTAATATACTTATCACTTATCAAACCCAAATTCTGCCCCAGTTCCATAAAAGCCTCTCAATACATTCAAACACATTAGTAACTATTGATTTCATCTTCTCGGGGTCTCTTCCAGAACCCTCTGACCTGCTCCAACCTGGCCCTGGGAGGGGGGGTCACACGACCAGACTGTTTGCTAGGGAACCCTCAACCTAGGCCTCTCCTCTTGGACTGGTCAGATGTCCAGAGAAGACTCTGCAGGCCCCTACTTGGCAAGTATATGCCTGACTGCTATGTTCTCGGAGCCGAGTGTGGGAAGAAGGCTGGAGCCCAAATATTCAGTCGGGCCATCAATATTCCTTGAGTCTTTCTGTTGTCGATACAGCATCCTCCCATACCTCACCTCTGCCTAGCATCTCCGCCTCAGAAATCCCGTTTACTGTCTCTCGAAAATGAATCTCACCTGTCACTTACTACAGTGAAGAAGGAGTCACTCAACTTGCTGGCATAGGAGGCAGGGGGCTCAGGGGACACCTCCCTACCTCTAGACCCTCTCCCCTAACCCTCCTGTGTCTGGCCCACCTTCGTTCTCACTTTCAGACACAGCAGGTGCCACTAATTCCTGCTTCACTTTTGGAGTTTCCCCACTGCAGGCTTAGCACACGGCTTGGTTGACCAAGTCTGCTAGGTTTGCTGCCAGTCTGACAGCATTTCTGTCCCCAGGTTTTGCTGTTTTCCCCTTTTCCATCCTCTTTGTTTCTGTGTTAGTAGGTTACCAGGAGAAAGGGAGCCAAATATATGCGTCCAGTTTGCCAGCTTTAACTCTAAAGCTGTTCTTGTCCTTTAACCAGGATGTTCTGGAGATATTCTCAAATCCCAAAGGAGGGATCCTATTGCTGGGCTATCTGGAAGCTGTGGGCGAGTTTAGGGAGAAGAGAGGATCCATGAACATGTGCACATGTGCACACAAGTACCCATGCGTGCCAACCGTCCTCTCTGCGTCACCTACAGCCAACCTGGGCTGAAGATCGGGATGCACTCGCTCTAGATTCTTATTTAGTTCTTTGTGTCATTTTCTTACATTCCCCAATTTTCTCTTTCTCCCCCTCTCTCATTTATTCTTGAAAATACAGCCAAAGTGTTCCTTTGACAAATGCAAATCCTATTATTATGTCATTCTCCTACTACAAAGGCTTTGCCCTTGTAATAAAGTCCCACACTCTACTCTTGTCTTGTAAGGTGCCCACAGTCTAGGCCCTGACTACCTGCCCAGTCTTCCATTAGTCTCCCCTCCTTGGCAAAGCTTCAGCTTCTTTGACTACTTCTCCGTTCCATTAGGCCTTTACACATGTTCTCGCCTCTGCCTGGAACACTCTCTACCTCAGCCCCCGCAAAGGCCCTTATGGGAAAACATCCTGTTCCCAGGGAGACCTTCTCAGACTACCTCTCAGCTTCTCCCCATATACATTAGATTATATTCTACCTTACACACCCTCCTGACACCCTGCTCTTTTGCTTTGTTAACTCTTTCGTTACATGTCCAGGCTAGACTGGAAGCATTAAGAGCACAGGACCCTTTTCTGTCTTGGTCACATCATAACCCTGGAAATGAACACCAGGCCAGGCTCCTAGAAAGTATTCAAAGATATTTATGTAATCAATTGTACTTTTCACTCTAGATTTTTCTAATCCTTGCTCCCTCTCTCACCCCAACATATTCTCCATTCTAAAGCTATGGTTTTAATCAGGGAGAACATTAGCTAAATATCAAACGTATTTGGCCTGGAAAGATATTCATAATTCCCTTTCTGGAAAACTAGGCTTGGTGCCTCTCTTTCTCTCTCCCTTGTGGAAAATAGGCCTAGATGTCCTCAGGACACTGGAGCTGGGGACCAGGTGTCTCTTAGCCTGTTCTGCTGGCTCTGAAAATAGAGATTATAAAAATTATAAAGAGAAAGGGAAAGATTTGATTTTTGTTTTTCATAGACAATCAGGGAAGTTGATTATAGTGATAAAGTTAGTAGGTCCTAGGAGGGTTCTCATAAAAGAAACTGAGTGGAGGTCCCCACTACAGAATTACAGTTGCAGTAAGACGTGTAAATGTTACCCTAGATTTTTTTTCTCACTGCTTTTCTTACATGAGAAAAAAAAAATGTAGCCCACTATATGCAATAATTGGAAGTTTGAAACTGAAACTATTTGTTTCTTCATCTGTAAAATGAGGAGGTTGAACTAAGGGCCCTCGAAGGCTGCTCTAAAACTCTTTGACCTCATTCTATGATGCTTTATAAGAGCTGTTCACAAGAACTTCTGGGTTTCTGAAAATACATTGCTCTTGAGAAAATCAATATAATTATTGCAAGGTTTTTTAAAAAATATAAACACCTTTATGAACTTGGCAAACAGTCAGGTGAAGAATAGTGTGGATTTGTGATCTGCCAACAATGGTTCTGTTCTAAAGAGGTCAAGAGCCCGCATTTTAGTGCTCAGCAGAGAACTGCATAAGGGATAGAAGGGCTAAAATCTTCAATAGTAGCTTTGGCATTTTGTACCTTTGCACAGGGACAAAAATAAAATAATACCTGCCCAAATGCAAAGGATTATGTATTCTAGACTTTATTTTAAAAATAAATAAATAAAAGTACTGTGTGATACACTGTATTCTTATTCAGTAAATATCTACCCCAATCCCCATCCCATCATGGGCCTTCACCTTCCTCCTCTACTAATGTTGGGTTTGACCCTGCGATTAGCAGATGACATGTTTGTGGACATGACGCTTACCTGAAATGTGTTTTCTCAGTTTCACTTTGATCTTGTGCACTAGTGAACTGCCTGCCACAAGATGCCCTGAGTAACTACTATCCCTTTAGCCTTGACCCCAAAATAAAAATGTGGAACAAATATAAACTGAACCCACAGACCCTTCCAGCTGAGCTCAGCCTAACTCAGCTGAATCACAGTTGATCTACAGACCTGTGATCATGAGATAAATGCTTGTCATTTTAAGCCCTTGAGCTTTGAGGTGGTTGTTAGACAGCATTCTTGTGAAAAAGCTGACTATTACAGGATGAAATGTGTATTCTCATGAGATATAACATGATGGTTAAGAGTATGGTTTCTGAAATTTAGCACATCTTGTTTTGACTCTCACTTCTGTTATTTACTTGATGTAAAATGTTATGCAGTTTACTTAACCTGAGGCTCAATTTCCTCATCTGCAAAATGGGAATAATCATGGTACCAACCTCACAGCACTGTTGTATAGACCAAATGAGACAATACATATTAAGCAGTTAAGTCAGTGCCTGGTACATAGCAAAGATCCAGTAAATGTTTGCTGAACAATAATAATAATTTTAATTTCTATAAAATGAATCTCCCCACTTTCCAACTAACCTACATTATAAAATGAGATATATTTTTTTCTATAAAATTGGATACAAAGACTTGTTTGGAAATATTTGGTGAAGAAGGATGAAGAAGATAAGTACCTTACCACATGGCTGATAAGTTCCATATGGTATTAAAAGTTTCTTGTGTATGGGAGGCATCTTTTCTACCAAACAAGACTGTCTGTATGTGTATGTGTGTATAAGACAGTTTTGAGTTACTTTGCAACAATTTCCCACATCTGAGCTCCTTTCATAATCAGAACTGACGTTTCCCTATCCCAGGCTCCAGGATATGAAGTGTGGTGTCGAGTAATACTAACAGCCTACGCCTCCCTTCCATGCTCTTGGTGCCCAGCCTTGTTCCTTCAAGTTCACATCTAATAGTTCAGTGCTGTCATACTTCACCTTCGTGTACTTAACATTTCTTAAGTACTAGGTATTGCACCAGCTACTAGAGGTAGAGAGATAAGTAAGACATGGCCCTGCACTCAGGGCAGGTCAGAGTTTAGCTGCAGACTGGCAAATATATTTCACACTGGTATCAACTCTCATGGATGTAGAGGGCTGCCCAGGGCACTGGTTAAACCCGATTATAAGCAGCTCTGATCTCAGCAGGGAAAAGAACCAAAGGCATGGAAAGAAGGAATGGTTTTGAATGTTTGCTAATCCAGGTTTAGCTGGGGACAGAAATATATACAACAAAATATAACTTAATAGAGTAAGTGCTATTTGTGAGATAAGAACAAAGGAGCATCGAACACAAAGCAAGGAGTAATTAATTTTGCCAAGAGGGGAGTGGAGTAAGGAAAGGATTAATTGGAGAGGTGAAATTGAAGCTGGGCCTTGATGGATAACCAGGAATTTAGTAGGTGCTAAAGTGATGAAAGAAGATCTCAGGCCAAGAACACATCATGAGCAAAGGCACAGAGGTGTATAATTGTGTGGGATGTTCAGGCAACAGTGGGTAGTCCTGTTTGGTTAGAATGCAGGGTGTAGGGATGATGCTGGTAAAATGAGTTAGAATAATGGGTTGGGACCAGACTGTACTGCTTTATCCTATGAGCCACAGGACTCATGGAAGGCTTGGAAGCTAGAGTATGCTATGGCCAAATATGTGTTTTACAGAAGTTACTCAAGAAGAACGAGATTGTAGATGGGAAAAAAAAAAAAGAGGAAGAGGAGGGAGAGCAGGGGCTGCTACAACCAGGTAGACAAGGGACACAGAGCATCTAAACTGAGGTGGCATGGGAGGGGGCAGAGAGAGAGGACATAGTAGCATCATCACGCGGCATAAGGATGCTCTTCTCTCAAAAATGACCTTTAATTAGGGCTTCCATCAACATAAAGCAAATCAATGGTCTAATTTTTTCATTGCTCATGTTCTAATATTACTGTTTACATATGTATACATGTCACAAAATGACACATAGCAATGGGATTTCCAAGAGATTTTTAAATTGATCCTCACAACAGTCCTACAAAGTAGATACTGTAATTCCCATTTTGCAGAGAAGAAAACTGAGGCTCAGCCATTGAAAAAGCCCAAGATCAGTGATCTTGGACTATACATCTTCTAAATGTCAAAGATCCCATTTGAACCCCAGGCGACTTGAGGCTGGAGTCTATGGTCTTACTCACTACTCTATGAGGGTAATAGAACAGAAACATGAATCCTGCAGTGCTGTTGTCCATTTCTACTAAATGTTAAATCTCTCACCTACCTCTTCTTTTCAGTTTCCTGTATCTTGATCCAGGAGATAAGCCAATGAGTATCAGACAAGTGTTGAAAACAGGAGAAAGTACCAAAAATTTAAAGACAACAGTGACTAAGACTAACCTCTGAGATAATCCAGATCACTTGGACTTGAAGTCTAAGAAAAGCTATTGATTTTTTCCGTGTGCCTGAGAGATTTGTCAACTAATCCTGAATCTCTTACACCATTGGAATCAGAGCATTAAGCAATTCACTGGCAGCGTACCTAGCACGTGCTGGGGAATCCGTCACCTGTGACTCGGCCCTCAGCACAGACGCAGGAGAGCGAGCCCAGGACTATGAGATGGGAGACATACTTTAGAGTCCTGGCCCTGCCGCTCACCTGCCCTGGGGCTTTGGACAAGTCACTTTCCCAGGAGGGGCCTTTTTCCACCACAGGAAATCACCCCAGTGATCACAAATGTCCTTACCATTCCTACAACATTTCTGCGCCTGCCTTCTAGGATTCATGTGAAGGAAAAAATAAAAGTGCAGTTAATATTCAACATAAAAGTCTGGTAATAAAACACATTCGATTGCCACGACTGGTTTAGCAATCGCTTGGCCTCTGAAACAACCTCCTAAATATGTGGGGAGAGTGTTTATCATTTCTGCTCCTGCAGGGCCTGACACTTCACTAAGGGAATAGGCTGCACAATTTCTTACTCTTTCAAAAACTGTTGCATTTGAATTCTTGCAAAATATTTAAAACTTGTTTTAGAGGACCAGAGGTACTTCTAAGCTGAGTTACTGCTGTATCCCTCCTTTCTTTTCATCTGGCCTGGAGAAGCCTCAGTGGTGAGGTTTAAACATGGTTAGGTACTTCATCGAGGCCCTTCGGGGTTTGGGCAGAGCAGAGTTTGCTCCAAGGCAAAATATTTGTAACAATAGCAGGATATGCTCACTGTTTCCTGGAGTTAAAGATCACAAATAGATTTTTGCATCCCATTGCTTCCAGAGGGAGACTGGAGGGTGAATGGAAACACAAATTGGCTTTTGCCACTTGAAAAACATGGTCCGCTTTCTTGTGGCTCTCATTCTGGCTTCCAGAGGAACCGAAGGAGTGGATGTGGAGCCTTGCAAACGGTGCAATCCCAGCTGCCTTCCAGCTCCAACAATCAAGATACAAGTCTCCAGAGAGCCAAGCTCCAAGCAATTATTAGAGATGATGGCATCCCTGGAGTGCTGGGACCGCATGCTCTGCTCTCCAAAATAAACGCTTCTCTCAGGCTTCCCACTCTGCGTTCCTCCTTATATTAACACAGGAGCTGACAGATTGGTTGCGACGCTGCAACTAATATTTTTGAGGGCATAAGAGATGATTGTGCTCGTTCTCATTCCAGAGCCGATCTTTTTAGCAGATTATGATGGATGACTCGCCACGGTGGTCAGCGACTCCTGTATATTTTAGGCGGAATGCTTTCTTTTGACACGTACTTTACAGAGACATATGTGTATCCTATTTTAATTAATGGAAGAAATGATTCATTCACAAGTGAAAGATTTAATTAAATAAAGGGTCAGCATGGGTCAGCCATGAATTGCAAAATACCTCCGCTGTTTATTATACTCTCCGCTGTCTCTGCATCCTGTCTGGAGGGGTACACGGCAGCCAAGGCAGGCCCTGGAAAGAAGTGAAATGACGTTTAATTAATTAATTCATTCAACAGATATTAATTGAGTCCCTACTGTGTTCTAGGCACTGTGCTAGGCTCTGCAGATAAAATGATGAACAGTCAGACATGGTTTTTGCCCTGACGGCAGCTACAATGCAGCAGGGGAGACAGGGAAAAATGAGGAACAAATAGAACACTATTATTACAGATTAATCGTAACATGTTTTATGAAGGAAAAGGTCATTTGTGGGCTGTCCTCCTTGCAATGTTTTGGAATGGTTTTTAAAGATCTTCATAGCCAACTTCATGGTGCCCTACTTATTTAACTTTGGAGTATCTACCTCAAACCAATCTGACCCAAGTCCGGGAGATACCGTCACACATGCTGAGTTACCCAAACTTGACTTGTCACAGTAGCTCCTTCCTCTAAGTAAACCCTGTGCTTTAGAATCAGACAAACAGGAATTCAAATCCTAGCTTCTGAGCCTAATTGATTTCTGACCTTATGCTATTACTTTGCTTTTGTGACCTCAGTTTCCTATTTACAGGGAATAATAATAATTGTACATAAGACATTGTGTCATTGTGAAAAAATATATGAATGGTACCTAGGGCACAGCACTACTATTAACCAGCATTAGTATTTATAATTTGTGTTCCTAGTTCATTAGTATTAGTGGTAGTATTTTTGTCTCTCTTCTGGAATTTTCTTCATTCCACTTTTGTTCTGGTTGTCCACATCATTTTATTATCCCCTCATTTGATGACAGAGGTCCCAACCTTATTTTTTTCCTTTTGGTTTTCTAGATTCATATTCAAAGGGCAAAAACACTTAGACAATCTAAATACAAGTCTAAGCAGAATTACACTGTCAAAGTCAGCAATAATGCAAAAACACGTTCTCACTTGCAGACACTCGCCAGTATCTTCTGAGTCTTCTCTCAGTGAAGAAGAGGAGTCTGGTATTTTATTCATGTGCATCCTTCGTATCCTCAACGTAATCTACAATTTCTTGTAGACACATGAACTTCTCTGCTTCTCCATCAGGAATTTCAAACCCAAATGCGTCCTCCAATGGCCATGATAATCTCCGCTTGATCCAAAGCGTCTAAGCCCACGTCTTTCATAAAGTGGGAATTTACCAAGTTTTCCTGGGTCAATCTTGCCACAGAGTGTCAAGAGTAAAGAACGTGTAATTGATGTCCTCTAAAGTCAAAGGGGTAGCATCAGTGTGCTGGAGGCACGACTGTGTCACTCTACCTGGAACCTGCACGAGCCCCACGGCCAGCTGCCAAGCCTGGGCCTGCTTTCGCCTCTTGGGGCACAGGGTGGTGCTGGGCAGCTCACCTGTGGCCAGCATGTGGCCCAGGGCAGGGGTGCGAAGGCCACGGGCAGCCAGCGGACATTGGGGGGAAAGGACCCAAGCTGCTGTGGCTACCTGGACCCCTAGAGGTTACAACTTTTTAAGCACTGGACCCAGCTGGATATATGGTTGGTGTTTGATGAATAACTATTGAATGAATGGATGCAATTCTTTCTCTTTTTGGAACTGGGTAGGAAAAAAAGCTGACAATAAACAAAGTCAATCAATGGCTTCCCATAACTCTTGGAATAACATCTGTATTCCCTATCATGGTAAACAGGAGCCTATTTGCCCTGGTCTCTGCCTAGCTTCCAATCTCAGCCACCACCATTTTCCCTCCTGTACTCAGCTTCAGCCACCAGCCTTGCCTGCAATGCCCTTCCCCTAGAACTGTGCATGGTTCTCTCCTGCCAGTCCTTCAGTCCTTTAAGTATATTCTCTTCCCAGGGGCCTTCTCTGACCACCTTGCCTATTCATTTTCTATCTCCTTACCCTGTTTTACTTTTCCTCAGAACATTATCACTGTTAGAAATTACATGATACATTTCAGAGTTTCCAAATTTACTATCTATTTCCCCCACTTATCACCTGTGAGCTCCTGAGGGCAGGAGCCTAGTCTGTTCTTGTCCAGCCCTGAGTCACCATGCCACTGAATGAATCAAACAAATGAAGTATCCATTTTTCATTTCCTAGGAAAATATACGTATAAAAACTATCCAAATAGTACAGTGGCCTCCAAAATTTCCAGAAGAAATCTGCCCCCTCCCTGCAATTTTTGCTTGCAGCACTAAATTTAATTTTTCACCACAGAATGGCAGCAAGAGGGAAAATAAATTATTCTGGCTGTATGGAAAGTAGAGACACAGTCACTATAGGAGGTCTCTCGATGCCCAAATTTTAATAGAATTCCTCCCCGTTCTACTTTCTCATCGTGAGTCTGGCTCTTTTCTAAATCGCTTCCTTTGAGCTTAAGAAGTAGTTTGCTCACTCCTGTTCTCCAAGCCAGCAAACATGGATTTTCTTTAGTTTTCACATGATCTGGCTCAAAACATCAGGAAACTTGGATGTTTCGTTTGGCATCTTTCACTGACCAAGCACTGAAGGACTGCAAACAAGAGAACAAGAGGTGTCTCCGTTTGCCCAGGACGCCTTCGCAGTGGAGAGGAGAGGCGAGAGCCGTGTGTACCACAGCGCCGTCCGGGAAGCCGTGACCGTGACGAACTGGCACGGGACTGGAAGGAAGGAGGGCACCGGGGAGCTTTTCTCCACCCGCGAACGTGAGCGCCGTGGGCCCGGGCGGGCGGCGTGCTCGCTGCTGCGCGGCGGCCCGGCGGAGCACTGTGTCCAGGAAGTCTCTGCGAGGAGCCAGACAATGCCGGCTGTTCCTGGCAAGGCCAGCCCTGGCTTACTCAGTTTCGTGTTTTAGGAGAGGTGCTTTGGGGTAACAGAACTGGCTCCATTTCCACCATGACCACATCAGCCCTGGTTTCCGCTGTGCAAAAACAAAACTCTAAAAAATGTTACCATACCAAATTGTATGCGGCTTTTGTTTTATAAACAACTTTTTTTTTTTTTTAAGGCTGTGGAAACTGTAATAAAGACCAATACCATATCCAGTTGTTTTCCAGAAAGCCAACTCGATTTGGGAGACTTTCTCTCAGCAGGAGGTCCTGTTCTTCTTTTCTAGCAGATAGCCTTAAAATCTGCCTCCACGTGGTCAAGAGCGCAGCAGTGGGTTCTCAGCACCTCATCTTGGAACGATGGGCTTCTTCCAGCTTCTGAAGGAGGAGATGGCCAGAGTCGAGGAAGTGTTCTCAGAGAGGATCTCAACTCTGCTGGGGAACGGAGGGACTCCGTTGTTTAGAGTGCCTGGCATTCTGGGCTCGCATATGCCACAGGCACTGAGAATAATTCGCCAAGGCTCTGATATTCTCAGATGCCCAGCTCACTCCCTGAAGCTCATTGCTTCCAAATGCCTTAACTCCTTTCAATTTCATTTAGGACAAGTAAGATGAAAGCTTACAACAGGATGTTACTGATTTTCAAACACAAAGAAGGCGAGGGTGATATTAATGGAATAAATATGTTTTAGGAGAAAATCTAGCACATTCTTATTATTTACACACATGACAAATCACAAAGTAGAGATGAGTGCCAGGAGCCTTTCCCATGGGACCAAGAAACTATGGTCTCATCTGCAGTAATCCCCTGAGCATGGATCCCATTTACAGCTGACTCCAATGGAGCATGTACAGCTGAGGGAATTTGTGTCTGCATTTTCATCCCAGATTGCATAAAGCAGTGGTTAGACTCAGACAGCCATTTTCAAATCTGACTCTGTCACCTCCTCCCTGTGCCTCAAATTCCACATCTACAAAATGGGGATGATAATATGCATATTTCAAAGTGTTGTTATGGGGACACCTGAGTGACTCAGTTGGTTAAGCTTGATTTCAGCTGAGGTCATGATCTCCCACGCGTGGGGCGCCACGCTCATTGGGGAGTCTGCTTCCCCTCTCCCTCTCTTTCTGCCCCTCCCCCCGCTTGCACACACGCACACACACTCACTCTCTCAAATAAATAAATCAATCTTTAAAAAAATAAAAGTATTGTTATGAAAAATAACATAATCCATGAAAGCGCTTGGCGTAGGATCTGACATATAGTAAGTGCCCATTAAATGTTACTTATAAAAATTATTCTAACAATTATCATTTATGGCATTATTACTAAATCTAATATTTGTTTTTTAATGAATCCTATCCATTTCTTTCTATTTTTTCTTCCATTGTTTTCACTGCCTTTTGAATTCAGAATATCTGGTATATTAAGTAGTAAAATATAAAATCACTTCCTCAAAGCCAATCTCTCTGAGAAATACTATAGGTCACACTACAGATTTCTTTAAGCATCTGCCTTCACTAATTCCAATAGCAAGGTAAGACTAAAATCAGCATTCTTCTGGATGATAACCCCCTTTTATCATAGTAAAGATGTAGTTCTTTACTATTCCCTTTTCAGCTCTTGACATGTGGGGCTGCTCAAAAAATATTTGTTGAGTAAGTGTTCTTTATTCATACAAGGGGAGAAAAACTACTTCTGCCTTAGTAATCTCCACCATTCTTCCATCTAACACTTTTCTGACAAAGAAATTTCTCTGATGCATAGAAGGTTCTAAGATAGAGGTGATTGGGAGCAAGAAAACCTCTCCATTCTTGCATTTGCCTCTTGCTGGTGGTCTGTGTTAAAGAGGTTGCTCTTAGGAACAAAAGCTATATGACTGGCTAGTACACCTCCTTAGATGTGTCATTTGAAATACTGACTGATTATTTTAATAGCCCCTTTCTTAACTTAGGGTCAGAGTTCTTTTACTAGCATCACCCGTTTCATCTATTTTAGGAAGAACTGTCACTGTCTCACATCCCCTCTAATTGGAAAAGTGATTCTTCCTAACCTTGAAACAGCTAAGTAGAAAGTATGCCAAGTGACCTTAAAAAGTCTTCTCCTTTTCTAATTGGCATGCAGAATCTATAATTTTTTTAAACAGTGCTTTGAGTTCCCACACCTTCCTGTAAAGGGGCATGTATGTGAGTGGGTGAAAGATGGGAAGCTGGTGATGGAAAGCCAGATGAAGAGGGCTTCCATTGGGCCACATGGTAAAAGCAACATGTTGGCAGATACAACCATGGCCTATATTCTGACTCCTGCTGGGCTTTCTCGAAGCTGAGCAATGGAATGACTGGCCACTTTGATGGTGGAGTCAGGAGAGGGCTGCTCAGTTGGGGAAAGTCCTGCACATCCTTAGTCTGGGGGGACACAGGGAGAGTATTTCCCATGGAACAGATGTGGCAATGCTAAAGAGAGCTGAGCCCCAGACCTGTTAAGTTCTGTCCAATTGAACCTCCTGGGTAAGAGTGAGCCCATGGAGAGTGGCTCCTGTTAAGCCAGGGTCTACAGAAAGAGAATAGTCAAGCCAAAGAGAAATGTAAGTTGAAGTTGGAGAGCTGGGCTGGCAACCTCTAGAAGAGCCTGGAAAGCACTCCAGCTTTAAACATCTGTCTAGCCCAAGAATAGAAGGCCAGCCTATGATAGAAGGAATTCAAATATAGTAGTTCCTGACCTTTATCTCCTCCACTCTCCCTCACGCACACTGTAAGAGTCGGAAACTGGAGAGCAAGCTGAGGGGGTAGGGGAAGGGAAGGCCAGGAGAAAGAAATATGCAAGGCCTCCCAGACCCCATCCCACCATAGTCTCCCTTGCTCACTGTAACAGAGTCCTTCTGACCTCTCCTCTGTTACTCAAACACCCCAAATTTGCTCCCAACCCATGGTCTCTGTACTTGCTGTTCCCTCTATCAGATATATGCTTCCCCTAGATTATCAAATGGTTGGCAGAGTTCATTTTCTGTAGAAACATGATCTGATTTACATTAAAAAAAAATTATTCTGACTCTCCTGTGGAAAAAACACAGTAAAGAGGCAATAGAGGAAACAGGAAGACCAAATTCAGGGCTATTTCACTGGTCCCTATGAGGTATAAGGAAGCCTTGGACCAGGGCCACAGTGATTGAATTCAGAATATATTTTGAAGCTGTTGCCCAGAGGACTTAATGCATGTGAGGGGAAAAGAGGAGACTTCTTTGATTACAAAGTCTTTGACCTGAGCAATTCTTTGAGTGAATGAATTCATTACTGAGCGAATGAATGAATGGGGAGTTAAGATCAGATAAGATCAGATTTACATTTCAGAAAGCTCACTCTGGCAGTTTAATAAAAGATGGATTGAGCTTGAGGACTAAAGGCCAAGAGAGAAGTTGGAAGGCTACTGAGACAGTCTAGGGGAAAGATGCTGAGACTCTGAGCTCTTGTGGGAAGTATGGAAAGGAAGGGATAGAGGTGGAAAATATTCAAGATATCAAATTATTAAAATGTCGTGACGTGATTATTGTGAGGGATGAGAAACAGAATGGCTTCCAGATGCCTGGTTGAGGAGTAGCTCCACCCATACTGATGAAGAACATGGAAGAAAAAAGGTGTGAAGGAGGAAAAAAAGAGGATAGAAGTTGTGATGTCTAATTTTATGTGTCAACTGAAGGGATGCCCAGATAGCTGGTAAAACATTACTTCTGGATATTTCAGAAGAGATTAGCATTTGAATCTATAGATGGAGTAAAGATTGCCCTCACCAATGTGGGTGGGCATCAATCCAATATGCCAAGGGCCTGAATGGAAGAAAAAGGTGGAGGAAAGCTGAGTTTGCTCTCCATTTGAGCTGGGACATCCATCTTTTCCTGCCCTCACACATCACTGCTCCTGGTTCTTGGGCTTTTGGACCCAGACTCCTTATACCATTGACTCACCTGGTTCTCAGGCCTTCAGGTTTGGTCTAAAGCTACTCCACCAGCTTTCCTGGTTTTCCAGCTTATAGGCAGCAGATCATGGGACTTTTCAGCTTCTATAACTCCATGAGCCAATCTTTTATGTCTTTATCTATCTATCTACCTAACTGTATAGACATAGATAGGTATATATAAGCACACACACACATATATATATGTTCTGTTTTCTCTGGAGTCCCCTGATACAGATATTGAGTTCACTGTTAAATGTTGCAGTGGAGGGCGCCTGGGTGGCTCAGTTGGTTAAGCGACTGCCTTCGGCTCAGGTCATGATCCTGGAGTCCCAGGATTGAGTCCCGCATCAGGCTCCCTGCTCAGCAGGGAGTCTGCTTCTCCCTCTGACCCTCCTCCCTGTCATGCTCTCTGTCTCTCATTCTCTCTCTCAAATAAATAAATAAAATCTTTTTTAAAAATAAATAAATAAATAAAATAAATGTTGCGGTGGACATGAAGGTATGCCACCCAGATCCTGCTTCAAGGTAGAACTTTTTGCCCCAGCAACCGGGAGTGCTATCAGCAGACAGCCTCCAGATGTCAGTCTCTTCAGGGTTTGCCTCAGCTGCAGAGAACCACTTCACTCAAGGTCATGCCCTTCCTAGAGAGCTCATGTCCAATACTTGATGCCATGGGGGTATAAAGGCCCAGCTAGTCCACCCCATGATGAGATAACTCTAACAGATCATATACAGTCTGGAGCCCCCTAGAGAGTTGGCTGAGGATTTATCAGGCATGCACCAGAGTTGGACTGCTTTCTCTGCCTAATCCTCCTACCTCCCCTGCCTTCCACAGGTGTTGACCCCTACTAAACATCCTGCATGGCAATCTCTGCCTCAGCATCTGCTTTCCGAGAACCCAACCTGTGATAGTTGGCACCAGGAATGGACCAAAAGAGCATGATGTAAGGTGGAATTTGGGAGCTGGATCACTCATCATCTGGCTGGCAAGAAGGACTCCATCACTTGTGGAATACAGATGGACCTTGGTAGCAGGTGGTGATCTAGTTGTGAACATGCTCCTTTGTGGTCCATTAGAATGGTGTATTAGAGGAGAGGATTGTGCTAGTTGGTATAAAGCATCAGGCATTTGAGAAGTATGGGGTAATTACTAATTATAAGGAAAATAGAATTGGATACTTGTTGATAAGTGCCACTGATAACTTAGAAAAAGATAATGAAGAGCAATGAGAGATCACAGGCATTTGAAAACCAAGTGTGAAAGCTGAAGGGGCTCCTTGGTAGCTTCTAACAATGCTCCCATGTGCTGCAGCAGGAGGGCAGAGAAAGTTAAGGCTGAGACCCAAGAGTTAAGTCAAAGTGGCTGAACTCTAGAAAAGTTTAAATGACCAACCAAGCCACATCTGTTACACAGGGACAAGGCTCTGTTGGGGGCCGGGGGGAGGCAGGAGAGAGAGAGAGCCGACACAGGATTATCCAGCTGAATGTCCCTTCAAGTTTTGAACTCTTAGACTCCTCTGAACTCTCTCAGCCTACAGAAATGTCCCACCCTCCTTAGTAAGGCTGAGAATCCCCCTTGCTTAAAGACAATGCAGAGATCTCTGCCCTGAAAGACAGCATGTGACCCTCGCAGTATCTTTGCCCACATCCTTCCCACCCTTGACAGTAGGCTTTACCTAGAAGTAGGTCACCATGTAATCCAGCTGGAGATATACTAGGTCTAAAAAGGGAGGAAAGGGACTGTTCCCACTATTCCCCAAAGACATAACCAACATGTACCAGCGGGAACTGGAGAGTAAGTGTGGGCCAGATTCTGAGGGTGCATGATCAAGGGGGCTAGAACGTGAGATTAGGTAAGGATGAGTTTATTTATTTCGGAGCACTCTGTCAAAATGCAGGATTTAACATTCCAGCAAGAAATCCAAGAGATAATACAAACTTGCTTCTAGGACAGCTCCTAAAAATATTGGGGAAAGCACTGGACCACATTAAATGAAATCAAAATTTCAGAATTGCTGTGCCAGATGTTTGAGAAAGTGATTAGAAGGTTCACAGAAGTAGGCACGCTGGAATGGATTTAATAAGTAAGGCCCAAAGACTCACCAAATGATTGTGCTCCATGGGAACGCCAAGATACACCATTTACAAAGACCAGAAAGAATGTTGTGGTGAGGATGTCAGAAAGCTGCCAAACTAACCTCTCTAAAATATACATCTGACTTTATTACCTCTGTTTAAAAACTCTTCAGTGACTCCCCATTCTTCTGGGCATCATCAAATGTTCCAGAGCCTTGTACAGAAGGCCAGGGCTATTAGTAGGAGTAGGCCATTTCAGAAATAGACTCAGATAGCAATGAGTATAATAAAACCCCCCAGAATAGTAGAACTATAGGGACCAGGTAAAGGATGGAATCCTGGCCAAGATCCATTTTACCCTGGATCCATGGACTCACCCAGTGGTCATTTCCCCATTCCTGAATGTTCACTTGGGTTTGATATACTTGGTGCAACTCCCATATTGGGTCCTTGATCTGTAGGATAAAAGCTACCATAGTGGGTAAAGTCAAGTGGAGGTCTCTGAAATTGCCCTACCTCCAGCACAGCCCAAAGAGTAAATCAGAAACAGTATCACATTCCAGAAAGATAGCGCAAATTAGTTGAGTAATCTATTGATATCACCTGGGAAACATCTGGTCTCTGAAGGGGCTAACCTGGAGAACTCAATGAAGATATGGTGGGACCTTCATGAAGAGGCTACCATGATGCCAACGGAGGAGTGACAGCAAGAGAGGTAGAAAGAGAACCAGCAAAGAGTGGTGCCACGAAACTTAAGGGATTAAAGCATGAATACTAGCAGAGTACGATAGGAAGGTCTGAAAGTGTCCATTGTCCATTTGGTAAATGGCGTGCCAATAATGGCCTTAGAAATGGCAATTCTAGCCAAATCACCCACTCATTCCTTCACAAATATTCACTGCATATGTTATCTATACTGCTGGTAGGTGAGTGAAATAGATATGATCCCTTCACCCACAAAAGTGGGTAATCTAGTGGACAGTAGAGAAAACCAGGTTGTGTGGAATAAGTAATAGGAAAGGAAATGAAATCAGCTAGTTCTTATGACTCAAGGTTTGGAGATAATAGGAAAGAAGTATAAAAAAAAACCATGCGCACAATTAGAGCCAAAAGCCCACACCAAGCCCCATATTCACATACTTATAAGGCCCAAAAAGTACCTCCTGACTAGTTTTTAGCTGGTTTTCATGTGAGAGGGGCCAGCTTACCTACCCTCAGCAGATGTGCCTCGAACAAGCATCATGATGTGAGAAGTCAATGCTTGAGCTGAGATCTGTAGGATTAGGCACTAAATAGGA
The DNA here is from genome assembly GCF_011800145.1 of Mirounga leonina. Lineage (NCBI taxonomy): Eukaryota > Metazoa > Chordata > Mammalia > Carnivora > Phocidae > Mirounga > Mirounga leonina. The sequence continues at coordinate 44,701,670 of NW_023270447.1, read as the reverse complement.
GAGGGAAGTGGGGAGAAGGGGAGGGAAGGAAGGAAGAGGAGGGGAAGAGAGTAGGCTCAGAACTTGAGGAAGGGTGAGGCTGGCTGATGTTGGCACTTCTAAGGGGAAAGGGCACAGCTGGTTTGAGGAGTGCCAGATGAAGCTGAGGGCTGGGAACCGCAGCTGCACCTTGTTGCTGTTTTGCTGTAGGGACACTGACACTAGAAATAGAAAGTTCCTTCTTCTCCTTTCCATCTCCCAATCCCCCTCCAGTTCTTCCCTTTGGCAGTCCATCAGCTAATATGAAGCCAATTGGCAAGAGCTTCTGAGAAATACAGTTTGCAGACCCTGAGCCCAGCATCACAGAGCAGAACGTAGAGGAGCTGTTTTGGACCTGACAGACAAGAGGTAAATAAACACCACAACCATATCTGAGGAAATGGATGACTGGAGGGGCTTCGTCTGGGGCTTAAACAAGGAGACAGGTGTACCGTGGCTGGAGGGCCAGCAAGTATATGTGCTCCGTACCTCACAGGGAGCCAGCAGGTGGGGGGTAGGACCAGGCATACCTTCTCCTTTGTTGGCTGCTATTGGCAGATGCAGAGATGCCACAGAGCTGGACGAGAGTGAGAAAGAGCACTGGGGACGGTGCTGAGCACATCTGGCAAGTGTCCCTTGGGGGTCCTGGAACCTACATTCTTTACTCAGAGGAGTTCAGGCGGTCCACCACAGTCTCTTCCTCATTGTTAAGATTTTCCTAGGTGGAAAAGCATTAGAAGGGCTTTCTAAGAGAGCCAGACCATATGAACAAAATTTAGAGGAGGATAAATTGCAAAGCATGTTTGGAAGGTAGTCAGAGCATCTCCTCCTTTTTACTTTTTCTTTCCTTTACAAGATGGGAAGGAGATAAAAAAAAAAAAAAGTTTTAAAATCAATTGTTTTCTTATGTGGCAGAGGCAGCTAATGAAAAAATACAATGAGAAAATAACCCATTCTCAATATCAGTAGTAATAAATACCTAGGAATAACCTTAACAAGAAATGTGTGTAACTTACACATAAATGAAAACTTTAAAAATTTAAAGGACCAAAAATAACACTGACTGGAATAACTGGAGAGACATAATCTATTGGAAGTTTAAATATCATTAATATATAAATTATTTTCCAACTTGTCTGGATGTTTAATAAAGTTACATACACACACACACACACACACACACAAAACCGAACCAGCCTAGTTTCTAGCCTGACGTATGCTTAAATATCCTGAAAATTAATCATTCTCATGCAATTTGTTGATAATAATTCTCATATAGTTTATTTTTTTAGGGATGCCTGGGTGGCTCAGTCGGTTAAGCATCTGCCTTCGGCTCAGGTCATGATCCCAGGGTCCTGGGATCAAGTCCCGAGTTGGGCTCCCTGCTCAGTGGAGAGCCTGCTTCTCCCTCTGCCTCTGTCCCCCATTCGTGCTTCCTCTCTCTCTCAAATAAATAAATAAAATCTTTTAAAAAATTATTTTTTTTTCTAGAGAGGGAGGGAGAGGGGAGAGGGAGAGGGAGAGAGAGAAACTTGAGCAGGTTCCACGCCCAGAGCTAAGCCCAATGCAGGGCCCCAGCTCACAATCCTGAGATCATGACTTGAGCCGAAATCAAGAGTTCAAGGCTTAACCGACTAAGCTGCACAGGTGCCTCTCATAATTTGATGAGAATATAAATTGGTAAAATTATTCTAGAAAACATGTGGCTATGTAAATCGAAGATTGTTTTAAATGTCCACAATATTTTGATCCAGAATTTTATTTTTACTTTTTATTTATTTTTGTAAGATTTTATTTTTAAGTTATCTCTACCCCCTATGTGGGGCTCACACTAACACAACCCTGAGATCAAGAGTCACATGCTCTACTGACTGAGGCACCCAGGCACCCCAGAATTTTATTTTTAAGAATTTATTTAAAGAGATAACCAGAGATGCTGATAAAATTTGCCTATGAGGATACTTGTAAAATGTTTATCACTTACAAAAACTAGAAACACCCTAAATACCTAACTACAAGAGAATGATGAAATAACTATATCTCAATTGATAGATATTTATATAGACAATTACAAAGCATAGTATCCATGAGTACTCAAAGATCGGGAGAAAGTTTAGGTTAAATGCTAAGTGAGAAGAGCAGAATTCAACATTTTATCTAATGAGATTCATGTGTGCATATGTGTGCACATGTGTGTGTGTATATTTATACACACATATGCTTCTACATACATAGGAAAAAAAAGGAAATTCACCTAAAAGTTATCAATGGTTAATCCTGGATAATGAAATGATAAGTAATTTTTATTTTAATTTTTGTGTGTCTTAATTTTTACCATGAAAACACTATTTCATCAGAAAAAGAACAAGCATTACAAAAAGAGGGAAAGAGAGCCGCTTGATTTTCTTTAATTCTTCTTTCAAAAATTCAATAAATCTTTAAGCGCGGGTATGTGCCAGGCACTTTGTCACAGTGTCATTTGAGGTTCAGACCACCTTGATCAGAGCTGAGTATCTACATGAGAGAGTGGCAGGAAATGGGGCTGGAAAGATGGGTCAGATCAGGTTGTTCCTGGCCTTGTAGGTCAGACAAGAGAGCTGGGATGCTATCTTGTACATGCTGAAGTGTCAAAGGTAATCATTATGAAGAAAAACTATAAATGTAGCAATTGCCTGCTGGAAAAAACTAAAGATAGCCTTTAATTCCATTCTGTAGAATGGAATGATTAAGCACCACTCCACTTTTCATATCACTAGGCTGCTATCCCTAAATTATGAAGACTAAGTCAATAAAGCATAATATTAAAATTCTCTCCTTCTGTACAAGGGCCACAGATATAGGAACAAGCTGTATCAAAGCTGTATCAGATATTAACAAAGGTCACAGGAACTGCTGACAGTAGGAAGGTAAATATGGTTAAAATTAGCGATGGACTCTTTACTGGGGTGGGCACAAAGGATCCTGAGAAGTCACCTTGTCCCTGTTTCTACTGCAGACAACAATGTTCTCTGCAGTCTCTCTCATGAATCCATCTAGCTTCTGGGGACACTTCAAGTTTGCATTATAAAGATGAGTTTCCAAACCAAATTTTGTGATCTACCGAAAACATCTGGTTCTTTCTCTTATGGATTTACAGCACCATCTGCCAAGTTACCAAAGCTGGAAAACGTGTGGTCATCTCAGACTTCTCCCTTTCTCTCACTGACAATATCCTATCAGTTGTCAAGTCCTATCAATAACGTCTCCTAAATCACATTACTTCAATTACGTCTTCGCCATTTCTCCCTCAGATTACTGCGTGAGGTCTCTGCCTCCAGTCCATGTGCCTTCCAATCTATTCTCCACCTGAGGCCACAAAACACAAACTTCATCATGTAACTTTCTGACTTTAACTACTTTAGATGCTTTGCAAGTCATGTAGATCCCTCATACTCTAGCCCCTTATATTTCTTCAGCCTTTTCTCATGAAAAATCCCCCAAAACATGCTGCACTGGAGCCTTTTCCAAATATTTGGGGTTCCTCAAATGGCCTTTATGCCGTCTCATCTCTCTGCTTCTGTTTGTGGTATGTCTAATGCCAAAAAATCTATTCTGCACCCCCCTATTCACTGACAACCCCTATTTATTTGTCCATCAAGATTCAACCAAGGAACCATCACTCACAGTCCAAATCTGAGTTACAGGCCCCCACTCTGTGGTCGCATAGTGCTCTGGGCTTATCTGCACCGTATTAGCTTTCATCTGACTATTTTGCTGCTGTTCGTATGTCCCTCTCCTACACCATACTCGGAGTTTCTTGAGGAAGGGGCTCAGTCTTTTGTTATAGACATCAGTTCTATTTGTGTGCTCGGGACCATTCTTTCCATTGTGGAAAAGCCACTCCTTCTTTCCATGTAGTTCTGCTGAGACTGGGCCTCACAGTGCTCTGCCTACCTGCCTCCAGCAGTCTCGGGCCTGTAACCCGGGCCTGGCAAACTCTGGTACCATAGCCTCTTGACAATGGTTGATGTAAACATAGGCGAGTGATTGAATACTCTTTCCATGATATTAATATATGAATCTTGGAAAAAGAAGATCCCTCTTTTTCTTTTGGATTGAACACTATAATGATAGAGGCCTTGGACCACCACAATTCCCCTTCCCCATCTCATGAAGAGAGCATGTCTATGAAGTTAAGCCAACCCTAGAGAGAGAGGCACCGTTAGAATAGGGAAATAGAGCCCAAATAATTTAGCCCCTGGATCAGTATCTGAGAAACAAGTACATGCTGCCTTTCCCTGTTATATAAGCCAATAAATTCCCTTTTGTGCGTTAAGTCCTATGAATTACATTCTGATACTTGCAACCAAGAAGCCTGGCTCGGATATCTTTGGAATTTGTGTGCCCTCAGAATGGCAGTAACTGGAATGTAAGACCCAATAAAAAACATGTTACATAGATGAACAAATAGCTTAGCAAAATGTTTAGGAGTTCCCTCTGTATAAAGTGAATTCCTTCTACCCCCAAACCTGCTTAGTATCTGCTGTTCATCAACACCGTACCCAGTTCTCACATCCTGATACAGAGGCTACACTACCTGTGTCTACAGGCGCTTTCTCCTTAAACAATTATTTGCTAGTTAGCCAGTGCCTAGAATGTTCATTAACCTGTAAACACTTGTAAAGACTCTAGTTTGTATTCTTATTTTCCTATTTAAATTACTAAATGAACCTAAAGTTAAGAAAACTCTTACCAGAAGAGCCATCATGCCCAGTCCAATTCACCGAACAGATGGAGCTCTCCATCTGACATTGGACTTTGTAAAAGGAGCCTTGACTTAAGTGTGCTTGAGACTTGTGACTGTGGGGGAATGAGTCTAAGGAGTGATTTTCCTTCTTGCAGGTACTGATCGGGTAAGTCCTCAAGTGTGTAGCTACTGAGGACTCTGTCTTGAATGAAAGAAAGTAGAGCTTCTAAACCATTAGTAGATTAATCCTCTTCCTTGGTTTTTGGAGAATAAAAGGCAGGGGTTTTTTTTCTTTTAATAAGCACATTTCATTTGATTTTTGAAGCATTTTCTCCATACTGTATAAGGTAAATGTCCTATTCAAATTTATTTCTCCCTTCTTAAACACAGCAAATCTAATCCTCTTTCAACATACACGTGAAAGTCATAGCATTTTATATACTAAAAGCAATTCAAGGTTCTTTGCGTCGGAAACAATCTCACTTGAATCCACTTAAGTCATATAAATATTTAGCAAGGTCAACAAGGATGCTTCTGAAATTCTTCCTTTCAATTATTTCTTAAGGTCAATAATCTAAAATCATGGTCAGTGTGATATATTTTTACAGCAAAAGATAAATACATAAAGAAAAATAAAAGCAAAAATTAGAACTGCCTTATCCATGTGCTCTTGAGGAGTGAGGAAAATCTGAAGGTATCCAATAATTTCTGCTTGAAAATTAGGTGTAATAGAAGAGCCAAAACCAGGCATGACCTATCCCCCCGCAGAGAAAGAGGAGGATTATCAAAAAATATAATGGCATGAGGTCTTGCGCACAGTGATTTTTAAGCTTGGACAGAGTTCTTGTATTTACAAAGAAAAGCCAGGGATTGTGGGGATTTGGAATAGGGTGGAGAGAGTTAGATTGCTCCACATAGAGAGTAGGAAGAATTTGAGGAAGCCATTTTGTTTCTGAGGGGAAAGGGGCATAGAAGAGAGAAGGGAATATAGATGGGAAATAATGGGGCAAGTAGCTGGAAGACTAGAAGAACTTTCAAAAACACATCAAAGTTTTCTTTTAATTTGTCTATACTGCTGAATCTCCCATTTGTTTAACCGAACATTGGTTTGCCACATATACAGAGGCCTTTGGTGTTTAAACACACACACACACACACATATATGTATTATATACACACATATATATATATTATGTATAAACACATGTATATGTATATGTACATGTATAGATAGATACGCATCTGGGGAGGAGGAGTGTGTTTGAGTTCTTTTGGGGTCAATACTAAAGTGAAGAAGAGAAATGACCAACCACAAAAAGGCAGAATGGAAAATAAAAATTGACTAGAAATACAAGACTCAGAGATGACTACAAGAAATTAAGAGAGGCGCCTGGGTGGCTCAGTTGGTTATGCATCTTCATTTGGCTCAAGTCATGATCCCTGATCCAGGGGTCCTGGGATCAAGCTCCATGTCCAGCTCCCTGCTCAACCAGGAGTCTGCTTCTCCCTCTCCCTCTCCCCCTCCCCCAACTCCCGGCTCATGTGCACTCTCTTGAGCGCGCTCTCTCTCTCTCTCTCGAATAAATAAATAAAATCTTAAAAAAAAAAAAAAGAAATTAAGGTCCCTGAGAATCTGCACAAATGCTAGAGAGGGCATTAGACTTTCCTACCGGGTGTGGAATGTGTTTCAGGTTAATTGCAAGAGTGCCCCAGAGAACACTCAGATTATATAAACATTTACATGATATGATTTTCCCCAAACCCCAAGATCTAAGCACTCAACTAACTAGAGATGGGTCATATTGATGACTCAAAATGAGTTTATTCTATAAATAACTATAGGAATTCACAGAAACAGCTCATGATGAATCAAGAACCAGAAAACAGAGAGGTATAAAAATGTGGAATGGTAGCCTCGCAAATCATGGTAGAAACAGGAAAGAGTCTATGAGGGCAATCGTGCAGAGTAATAAATAACTATTGACAAGCTTGGGCAGCAAAGCTTCAGATTGAAAAAAAATCTATATACTCTGTATAGGAATAAAAACAGATTAATACCACGTTATTATTTCACTGCATGTAGACACATCATTTGTAAATACAGCTAGAAACTGTAATTATAGAAAACATCTCACATGGTCTTTAATATTTCATTAGTCTCCCCACTAGAAATCAACCACCTAGAAAAGAAACGCTTTCTCAATAGGTTAATATTAATTACTTAACAACCCTGACATTGATATTTATGGAATATCTAGAAACAAGCATTCATGAAGTGGAAGCATGTTCATCCGTCTACTGGGAGGCTTACAGCATTTTTCAAAGTGGCAAATTCACTTTGTGCTCTGCCTCTTTATGTTGTGAAAATTTGAAATTACTGTTGATTTGAAGGCTCTTCAAAAGGCTCTTTTTTTATCCCTAGCTGAGAAGGAAAAAAATCGAAACAGATTAATCTGGTATTCTTTAAGCATGTCATTTCTTAATCTTGCAAAAGGGTGATGATAACCATATGAGGAAAAGAAATCTTACGGAGGAGAAAAAACTCGAGAGGTAATCACATCAGCGTAGGACACAAAAGTAAAAGTTAAAGGCAGCAACCAGCCGTACAAGGAGATGGAGGAGGAGGGTGAGTAACTCATAAAATTTTATGAATATTAGAAAAGATGCCTCACCATTAGGATAACTTTGTCAGAACCATGGAAGTGTGGTACCTAAGACTATATCCGCTGTGCCTGGTGGATCAAATCATTCATTTGTTCAATCATTCCTTCCACCATGTATATTGAATCCCCACTCTGCTCTACCTTGGCCGGGGTGCTGACACACAGTGACAAATAAAATCCAGTCCCTGTCCTTAGGAGCTCAGAGTCCAGTTGGGGAGACATATAAGTAAGAAACACTTTCAGTTTTCTCTGCTAAGTGGCCACAGAGATCAATGAGAATAGGAATTCTAGGTAAGGAGGGATCACTTTGTGTGTAATTGTAGGTCACTTATTAAATAAATACGCAATTCAAAATATATCTTTTCCCTTAGTATCTGAAAATTCTGTTTTTAACTCATCATCTTGTGAAGCTTATGGGCAATGATGCAAGGTAGACTAGACCCCAAATGGGTTTCAGGGCTGGCTCTATCCCTTCCTCGCCCTCAGACCCCTAGCAAGTCCTGTGAGGCCTGGGAGCATGGGCGGCCTCCTCTGTACAATCAGAGTATTTATCCTGATGATCTATAAGCTACTTGCTGAGCTTGACAGTCTAAGAAGCTTCATTTAAAATGCAAATGTTATCCTCAAAGAGTGATGCATGAAAGGGGGGGGGGCTTTATTGTGCATTTGTTAATTAAATTTACTAACCAGTCACCTTGCAGAGCCCTGAGAGAAAGGGACACAGGTAGGATTCATCTCAAAAATGTGAGGAAGGGCCCTAGATTTGGGTGGGTGGGAAAAGAGGGTAGCTAGGCCAACAGAGGTAGTACAAGGCATTGAGCCTCCAGTGGATGTGTCAGGGAGAAAGGAGAATCACAGACAGAATTTTTAACACATTATAGGAAAGTGTTTTTCAACTTTGTTTTCCTGATAAAGCATTAGAACATGCATCTGGGATGAAAGTCTGTAGCAGCTCCAGACTATCTCCACAGCAAGGGCTTCGGGTCACGGCTGGTGGGAATGGGTGGCTCGGGGCCTGCCTTCAGGGCACATTTGCATTACATTTGCACAAACCATTCTTAATTGGATTGTAGGTTTATTTAGGATGATGGATGTAGAGGGAAAGTGGGGGGTGAGAATATATGGGACAGTTCAGAGTCACCCAAGTGACCTCTTGGACCCAAGACCAACTGAAGAAAATGAAGAGGGGAAATTGGGAATCCTTTTACTTTCCCTTGGAAAGTTCCCTCGAAATCACCACTCCTCTCAAGGAATCTGCTCAACCTTCACCTCTCTGCTGGCCACCTGGGAAGACCCAATCACATCACCTCAAGAGGACTGACTCTCTCTGCTTTCCACTTGCCCTTACACACAAGAGCCTCCTGCCTGGATGTTTTAAACCTAACAGCCCCAGCAAAAGATAAATGTGAAGGCAGATCTCATTCTGTCCTGACCCCCTACTTTTGCTTTTTTTGCATAACCTACTTCAAAATGTCCATTCTTATCATATTGATTTCCAAGGGTAGACATTTTTACTGTGGATATAACTTCATTGTTGCATTATTTTTCCCAACCAATGCTAACTTGTTTTTCAGGGGCTTACAACAGGCCACATCAACCATGGCTAGAGTTAAGTTATGGAGCTGTGGGCTGGCTAGCAGAAATGGAAGACTGTATAGGCTTGAGCAGAGCGGTGTGGAGTCCTGAGCAAGCCATTGATCCGCTGTTGGTTGTTTTCACACATTTACAAGAATACTGCTTCACAGTGTTCCTCTTTAACCCAATACAGGTTGGATCTAATCTGTCCTAAGTAAATATCTGACAACAAGTGGCTTAAAGTATTTGAAAGATGAAATGCCCCAAAATAAGTTCTTCATTTGAAAACAACTGGAACTACATGTACATCTAGTCATCTATTTTATACAAACTACTCTTGTATGACTGATATAGATATGAGGTTGCCTATGATCATGCTCCCTGCTTTCGCACATCTGACAGGACCTTGCATGTTCAAAATCCTGGCAGGATCCCCATAGAGTAAAGCTGATCCTCTTGCTTCTCTGTTTGAGGCCAACTTTGATGCCTGTAACCCTAATCCTTACCTTCCCACCTCCTGCAGACCTTGTATGATCAATTGTCCCTTGTGTCCTATTCTAAGTCCTCAACCAACCTCTTCTCTACTCTTTGCTCCCCCCCCTCAACCCATAACAATGCTTAAATCTCTTACATCTAAATAGAAACTGTCCCTTTCCTCTGAATTCTCCCACTAATTACCATCTCATCTCTCTCTTCATATACAAACTTTTTAAAGAGTATACCATTTTTGCTCTTTATATGGCCTCATTTCCATTAACTTTTCTTTTTTCTTTTTTTTTTTTAAAGATTTTATTTATTTATTTGACAGAGAGAGAGACAGTGAGAGAGGGAACACAAGCAGGAGGAGAGGAAGAAGCAGGCTTCCCGCTGAGCAGGGAGCCTGACATGGGGCTCGATCCCAGGACCCTGGGATCATGACTCGGGCCGAAGGCAGACACTTAACGACTGAGCCACCCAGGTGCCCCACCATTAACTTTTCACCTCATTATAGTTTATCTCCCATTTTGCATAAAGCAACAGCAACTGATTTACATAAGCCAAAAAAAAAGCATTTGGCTTTTTGATATACTGGATAGCATCCATTCTCACCTTAAAGAGCCTAGATAGTTAAAAATGGCATTTCCCAGACTCTCTTGCAGCTAGTGTTCTATATGCAAATTAGGTTCTGCCAATTAAGACTCTCACAAGTTTTGGAAGAAAAAGACAGAAGACACTATCTTCCTATTTTTTTTTAAAGATTTTATTTATTTATTTGAGAGAGAGAAAGAGCGCGCACAAGTGAGCACAAGCAGGAGGGGAGGGGCAGAGGGAGAGGGAGAGGCAGGCTCCCCGCGGAGCAGGGAGCCTGATGTGGGACTTGATCCCAGGACCCTGGGATCATGACCTGAGCTGAAGGCAGACGTTCAACTGACTGAGCCACCCAGGTGTCCCTATCTTCCTATTATTAACAAGCAAGCTCATAAAAAGGCAAGTAGCAAAAGGCAAGTCAGAGGACACATGGGTGGCTCAGTCGGTTAAGCGACTGCCTTCAGCTCAGGTCATGATCCTGGAGTCCTGGGATCGAGTCCCACATCGGGCTCCCTGTCAGCAGGGAGTCTGCTTCTCCCTCTGACCCTCCCCCCTCTCATGCTCTCTCTCTCATTCTCTCTCTCAAATAAATAAATTTTTAAAAATCCAAAAAAAAAAAAAAAAAGCAAGTCAGAGGCAATGATGACCAGATTCAGTGCCTGGTTAACACCTTTGTTAAGGGTGTCAAGAAAGTTTCGATGGTGACAGAGGAAGTGGCTTTCTAACCCCAGCTACCTGATCTCTGAGTAGCATCTATGATAAGCACTGAACTTAATAGATCTCCTGATTCATGCTACTCTAACATTTCTAGCCATTTCTTAAAGCATCCAATTTCTTATACAAAATCCTTTAGTGTTTAAAATACCTGGGATAGTTTCCATTGCCTATACTGAGCCTTGACTAATATATAGTTTGTGAAACTAGATGTGTTTATAGACAACAGACTCTCAACAAGGATTTGGAAGTGGTTATCTGATATGGTTGGATTTGAAGGCAGAGATGATTCGGTTCCCACTGAAAAATGGGAACTGACAGTCCATGGCACAGTTGCAAATAGAGTTACTTAAGTTATCACATTTTTTGGAGGACTTAAATTAAATGCCTATTGAAGGCAAGACTTTGGTGGATTTGTATGGTTGGAATGAGCCAAACAAGGACTATGGGGCAAGCTCAACACTTCTGAAGCCCTGGAGAGCTTATAGAAAGGGGCCAATGTATATTTTTTAAAATGCTACACTCTAGGCAAAATTAGAGGATTGGAAAGTTTCTGTAACTGCCATCAAACAATCTCTAATCTCTTCAAGCCAACAGGGTGACATGTCCAAAAGTAAGATGCCAAGGCTGTCATGTGACTATTGATTTACGAATGAAATCGAATTCACAGCCTCCCCCACTCTTTTATGGTCAAGACAGACTTTGATTAGGGAAGGAATGGAACCCTGAGAACTGAGATGAGAACATCTGGACAAATTCTGATGACTGTGAGTCTCTGGAGCCCTCAGTATACACTGAGCCTTACTTGGTAAAAGAAGAAGTCCTTCTTTCCCACATGAGAAAGCTAGCTCCACCTTTTGTGGAAAGCCTGCGCTGACTTTACCAGAAGTATCTACCTTCAGGAGACGCCAGTTAACTTCGTGTTTCACCATAGCCATGTCTATGTTTCACCATTTTCATCGTTTCTTGCCCCATAAAAAAAGTCAGATCCCATTACACCTCAAGGAGACCAGTAAAGAGAGTTTACCACTTAATATTACAATTTCCTGCTTACTTACATCTGTAGAAACCTGGTGAATATGTGTAATAATGGATTCAGAGGGGGAAAGGACTAGATCAATAAGAAATAATTATCAACATGGATGCATTTACTAGAGATTTTTATTTTTTTTAAAGATTTTATTTATTTATTTGACAGAGAGAGACACAGCGAGAGAGAGGGAACACAAACAGGGGGAGTGGGAGAGGGAGAAGCAGGCTTCCCGCCAAGCAGGGAGCCTGACGTGGGGCTTAATCCCAGGACCCTGGGATCATGACCTGAGCCAAAGGCAGACGCCCAATGACTAAGACACCCAGGCACCCCCATTTACTAGAGACTTTTAATTCAGTAATCTAATTCAGGAGAATGCATCTGTTTGTTCAGCTGATCAATTTAAATCTGGTTTCAACAGAGACCTACCCCAAGTGAGATTGAAATGTCAAAATTCCTTGGCAGAATGTAGTGGTGGGGGAAGGGGGGCATGGATACAAAGTCTTAGGGAGATAACAGTGTTGAAATGAATTACTATTTATGACCTGTTCATTCACCATCTAACTATGCTTGCCAAGAGGGCCCAAAGAATGCTCCCTTAACTAAGACACAGAGAAATAGATCTGGTTGAAGCACCAATATCCTTTAAAACACTACAGTGGCTGCCCTATGTAGGAGAGCCTGGTATTAAAATAGGTGTACTGAGTTCAGTGGTGATGATACGATTCTGGAGTGGCAGAGGGCAAGTGGTAGTACTAACTGGTTACCATATAAGCAGCAGGAATACAGCTGTAATCAGAATGATCTGACCTGGGACTAGGAAAGATGGCGGAGGAGTAGGGGACCCTATTTCCACTGGTCCCCGGAATTGAGCTGGATATCTACCAGACCACTCTGAGCACCCACGAAACCAGCCTGAGATGTAAGATCTGGATCTCTACAAGCAGAATATCGCAGGCAGTTGGTTTTGAGGTACGAAGCGGAGAGCCCTGATTCTGCGGGCAGATATCGGAGGATAAACGGCAGCGGGAGGGAGCCTGGACCTGGGGATCCGACACCGCCGGTGAGTGACAGCCTCGCGCTCTGGGGATGGGGCACAGACTCGCAGACCGGTAGCGGCAGGGAAAGGACTCTAGGGCAGCCCCCAATGGAAACCCAGAGCGGCGGGGTCGTGCCTGCGAACTGCAGCCCCCAGGACGGAAACCCAGAGTGGCGGTGTCGCCCATGCGCGAACCGGAGCGGCTGGCGGTTTTAGAAGCACCAAGGGCAGAGACGTGCCCCGACCTGGAGGCAGGACTGGGGGCGCTGCAGAGGGGCGCACAACCCAGGCCGCTGCAGCTTATAGCAGCACGGACAGAAACGGAGACGGTATGGCCTGGAGGGCTCACTGAAGAACAGACTGCGGTGTCTCTGCTCTAAGGCAGAGGGTTGGACACTGTCTCTTCTGCTGACTCGCGGAAAAGATGCGGAAAGCCACCAGGGAAAGGCGCCAGAAAACAAAAGCCCCCAAAACTGATTCCCGCTGAGCCCATCCCCCCCACAGGGGGGCAGGGCAACTCGGCCCAAACAGGGTTGCCTGAGTAACAGCGCGGCAGGCCCCTCCCCCAGAAGACAGGCTGGGAAAACAAGAGGCCAGCAACCCTAAGGTCCCAAGAAAACAGGTGCATCTTGCTTGGGTTCTGGTCAATAATTTGGACTCTATACATTCCCTCAAACACCCATCAACAGAATGACTAGGAGGAGGAGCCCCCAAAATAGAAAAGACTCAGAGATTATGACTTATGCTGCAGATCTACAAATGGATGCAGATATAACCAAGATGTCGGAGATGGAATTGAGGCTAGCAATTGTGAAGACAATGGCTAGAATGGAGAAGTCAATTAATGGCAACATAGAGTCTCTAAGGGCAGAAATGAAAGCTGAATTGGCAGAACTTAAAAATGCTATCAGTGAGGTCCAATCCAATCTAGATAATCTAACAGCTAGGGTAACTGAGGCAGAAGAACGCATAAGTGACGTGGAAGACAATATAATAGATAAAAAGGGGAAAGAGGAGGCCAGGGAAAAACAACTCAGAATCCATGAAAACAGAATCAGAGAAATAAGTGACACCATGAAGCGTTCCAATGTCAGAATAATTGGAATCCCGGAGGGAGTGGAGAGAGAGGACTAGAAGATGTATTTGAGCAAATCGTAGCTGAGAACTTCCCTAATCTGGGGAATAAAACAAACATTCGCATCCTAGAGGCAGAGAGGACCCCTCCCGAGATCAAGGAAAACAGGCCAACACCCCGGCATGTAATAGTAAAACTTGCAAATCTTAGAACCAAGGAAACCATCTTAAGGGCAGTTAGGGGGAAAAGATTCCTTATGTACAGAGGAAGGAACATCAGAATAACGTCAGACCTATCCACAGAGACCTGGCAAGCCAGAAAGGCCTGGCAAGACATATTTAGGGTACTAAATGAGAAGAACATGCAGCCAAGAATACTTTATCCGGCAAGGCTTTCATTTAGAATGGATGGAGAGATGCAGAGCTTCCATGACTGGCAGAAGCTGAAAGAATATGTGACCCCTAAGCTGGCCCTGCAAGAAATATTAAGGGGGGTTCTATAAAAGGAGAAAGTCTCCAAGATCGATATACAACAGAAATTTACAGGGACAATCTATAAAAACAATGTCTTCACAGGCAACATGATGACAATTCATATCTTTCAATAATCACTCTCAACGTGAATGGCCTAAATGCTCCCATAAAACGGCACAGGGTTGCAGATTGGCTAAAAAGACAGGACCCATCTATATGCTGCCTACAAGAGACTCATTTCGAACCTAAAGATACATCCAGACTGAAAGTGAAGGCATGGAGATCCATCTTCCATGCCAGCGGACCTCAAAAGAAAGCTGGGGTAGCAATTCTTATATCAGACAAATTATATTTTAAACTAAAGTCTGTAATTAGAGACACAGAAGGACACTATATCATTCTTAAAGGGTCTATCCAACAAGAAGAACACAACTGTAAATATCTATGCCCCCAACATGGGAACAGCCATCTACATAAGCCAACTGTTAACCAAAATAAAGAGTCATATTGATAAGAATACGTTAATTGTAGGAGACCTCAATACTCCACTCTCAGCAATGGACAGATCATCTAAGCAGAAAATCAACAAGGAAACAAGAGCTTTGAATGATACACTGGATCAGATGGACCTCATAGATATTTACAGAACATTCCACCCTAAAACAACAGAATACTCATTCTTCTCGAGTGCACATGGAACTTTCTCCAGAATAGACCACATACTGGGTCACAAATCAGGCCTCAACCGATACCAAAAGATTGAGATTATTCCCTGCATATTCTCAGACCACAATGCTTTAAAACTGGAACTCAATCACAAGAAAAAATATGGCAGAAATTCAAACACTTGGAAGCTAAAGACCACTCTGCTCAAGAATGTATGGGTCAACCAGGAAATCAAAGAACTTAAACAATTCATGGAAATCAATGAGAACGAAAACACATCGGTCCAAAACCTATGGGATACTGCAAAGGCGGTCCTAAGGGGGAAATACATAGCCATCCAAGCCTCACTCAAAAAAATAGAAAAATCCCAAATTCACCAACTAACTCTACACCCTAAAGAACTAGAGAAAAAGCAACAAACGATGCCTAAGCCACACATTAGAAGAGAAATAATTAAAATTAAAGCAGAGATCAATGAATTAGAAACCAGAAACACAGTAGATCAGATCGACGAAACTAGAAGTTGGTTCTGTGAAAGAATTAATAAGATCGATAAACTACTGGCCAGGCTTATCCAAAAGAAAAGAGAAAGGACCCAAATTAATAAAATTATGAATGAAAGGGGAGAGATCACGACTAACACCAAGGAAATAGAAACAATTATTAGAAATTATTATCAACAACTATATGCCAATAAACTGAGCAATCTGGATGAAATGGAGGCCTTCCTGGAAACCTATAAGCTGCCAAGACTGAAACAGGAAGAAATTGACAACCTGAATAGGCCAATAACCAGTAACGAAATTGAAGCAGTGATCAAAAACCTCCCAAAAAGCAAGAGTCCAGGGCCTGATGGATTCCCTGGGGAATTCTACCAAACATCCAAAGAAGAAATAATACCTATTCTACTGAAGTTGTTTCAAAAAATAGAAACAGAAGGAAAACTTCCAAACTCATTCTATGAGGCCAGCATTACCTTAATCCCGAAACCAGGCAAAGACCCCATCAAAAAGGAGAATTTCAGACCGATATCCCTGATGAATATGGATTCCAAAATCCTCAACAAAATCCTAGCTAATAGGATCCAACAATACATTAAAAGGATCATCCACCACGACCAAGTGGGATTTATCCCCGGGATGCAAGGGTGGTTCAACATTCACAAATCAATCAATGTGATAGAACACATTAATAAGAGGAGGGAGAAGAACCATATGGTCCTCTCAATTGATGCAGAAAAAGCATTTGACAAAATACAACATCTTTTCCTGATTAAAACTCTTCAGAGTATAGGGATAGAGGGAACATTCCTCAAGTTCATAAAATCCATCTATGAAAAACCCACAGCGAATATCATCCTCGATGGGGAAAAGCTGAGAGCCTTTCCCTTAAGATCAGGAACACGTCAACGATGCCCACTCTCCCCACTATTGTTCAACATAGTACTAGAAGTCCTAGCAACAGCAATCAGACAACATAAAGAAATAAAAGGTATTCAAATTGGCAAAGAAGAAGTCAAACTCTCTCTTTTCGCAGATGACATGATACTTTACGTGGAAAACCCAAAAGATGCCACCCCCAAATTACTAGAACTCATACAGTATTTCAGTAATGTGGCAGGATACAAAATCAATGCACAGAAATCAGTTGCTTTCTTATACACTAACAACACACTGTAGAAAGAGAAATTAGAGAAACGATTCCATTTACAATAGCACCAAAAACTGTAAGATACCTCGGAATAAACCTAACCAAAGAGGTAAAGGATCTATACTCCAGGAACTACAGAACACTCATGAAAGAAATTGAAGAAGACACAAAAAGATGGAAAAATATTCCATGCTCATGGATCAGAAGAATAAACATTGTTAAAATGTCTATGCTACCCAGAGCAATCTATACCTTCAATACCATCCTGATCAAAATTCCAATGACATTTTTCAAAGTGCTGGAACAAACAATCCTAAAATTTGTATGGAATCAGAAAAGACCCCGAATCGCCAAGGAAATGTTGAAAAAGAAAAACAAAGCTAGGGGCATCACGTTGCCCAATTTCAAGCTATATTACAAAGCTGTGATCACCAAGACAGCATGGTACCGGCACAAAAACAGACATATAGACCAATGGAACAGAATAGAGAGCCCAGATATGGGCCCTCAACTCTATGGTCAAATAATCTTTGACAAAGCAGGAAAAAACATGCAATGGAAAAAAGATAGTCTCGTCAATAAATGGTGCTGGGAAAATTGGACAGCCACATGCGAAAGAATGAAACTCGACCATTCTCTAACACCATTCACAAAGATAAACTCAAAGTGGATGAAAGATCTCAATGTGAGACAGGAATCCATCAAAATCCTAGAGGAGAACATAGGCAGTAACCTCTTTGACATCAGCCACAGCAACTTCTTTCAAGATACATCTCCAAAAGCTAGTGAAACAAAAGCAAAAATGAACTTTTGGGACTTCATCAAGATTAAAAGCTTCTGCACAGCAAAGGAAACAGTCAACAAAACAAAGAGGCAACCCACAGAATGGGAGAAGATATTTGCAAATGACACTACAGATAAAGGGCTGGTATCCAAGATCTATAAAGAACTTCTCAAACTCAACACCCAAAAAACAAATAATCAAGTCAAAAAGTGGGCAGAAGATATGAAAAGACACTTCTCTGAAGAAGACATACAAATGGCTAACAGACACATGAAAAAATGTTCATCATCATTAGCCATCAGGGAAATTCAAATCAAAACCACACTGAGATACCACCTTACACCAGTTAGAATGGCAAAAATGGACAGGGAAAGAAACAACAAATGTTGGAGAGGTTGTGGAGAAAGGGGAACCCTCTTACACGTTTGGTGGGAATGCGAGTTGGTACAGCTACTTTGGAAAACAGTGTGGAGTTTCCTTAAAAATTTAAAAATAGAGCTACCCTATGACCCAGCAATTGCACTCCTGGGTATTTACCCCAAAGACACAGATGTAGTGAAAAGAAGGGCCATATGCACCCCAATGTTCATAGCAGCAATGTCCACAATAGCCAAACTGTGGAAAGAGCAGAGATGTCCTTCAACAGATGAATGGACATCATTCATTGTCCAGGGCGCCTGGGTGGCTCAGTTGGTTAAGCGACTGCCTTCGGCTCAGGTCATGATCCTGGAGTGCCAGGATCGAGTCCCACATTGGGCTCCCTGCTCGGCAGGGAGTCTGCTTCTCCCTCTGACCCTCCCCCATCTCATGTGCTCTCTCTCTCTCTCATTCTCTCTCTGTCAAATAAATAAATAAATAAATAAATAAATAAATAAATAAATAAATAAAATCTTAAAAAAAAAGATGTGGTCCATATATACAATGGAATGTTACTCAGCCATCAGAAAGGATGAATACCCAACTTTTACATCAACATGGATGGGACTGGAGGAGATTATGCTAAGTGAAATAAGTCAAGCGGAGAAAGTCAATTATCATATGGTTTCACTTATTTGTGGAACATAAGGAATAGCATGGAGGACACTAGGAGAAGGAAGGGAAAAATGAGGGGGGTGGGAATTGGAGGGAGAGATGAACCATGAGAGACAATTGACGCTGAGAAACAAACAGGGTTTTAGAGGGGAGGGGGGAGGGGGGATTGGTTAGCCCCGTGATGGGTATTAAGGAGGGCACGTACTGCATGGAGCACTGGGTGTTATACGAAAACAACGGATCATGGATCACCACATCAAAAACTAATGATGTATTGTATGGTGACTAACATAACATAATAAAAAATAAATAAAAGATCTGACCTTCAAGAATGAGATTATTTATGGCCGGATTCCTAGGATTGAACCAAAGGGGAACAAAAAAGTCAGGAAAAAAAAATCTGGGATATTTGAGCAGTGGGTTTGAGTTGCCTCAGTGAAAAGTCAGATTACCTCACCCAATTCCCAGAAATGGATCCAGTTCACAGTTTGAGCTTATTGAATATAGAAGCCAGGTACCCCTGAGCAAGGATCCTGTGGCATTGTCTCAAGCACGTAAACTTCTTCTTTGTCTCCTTAAATAAACTTAAGCCACTTGCCAGAGTAACTGTCTATTGGGAAAGGGAAATACCCATTCTTTAGGGTTTAACTGGACACTGGTTCTTAGCATTAATCCTTAGGGATACAAAAGATAAACATGACCCACTAGTAAGAGTAAGAGCTTAGGAGGGTCAAGTAATACATGCAGTTTTGGCCAGAATCCATCTTGCAATGGGCCAAGAAAGTCCATGAACCCATTCTGTGGTTATTTTCCCATTCCAGAAGACAAAGTTGTAATAACATTTCATCAAGTAGGAGATTATCCACATTCATTCTCTTGTCATGAAGGGAAGGGACTAATGAAGTGAACCAAATAGCGAATCAAAAACAGTATCACATCCCTGAGGGAATTACACATTAATACCACCATCAAAGACTTGAGGGTCTCACCTGTAGCTCACTACAGTTTGCATTTCTTGAATTGCAATCCCTCTGCTATCCCTGAAAAACAACAACAACAACAACAACAACTCAATTTCTGGTAATTCAGGAAGGGAAAAAAAAAATTTGAAAGAGGAAGATGGTGGTAGCAGGGGGCAGCATAGTTTAGAATCTTTTTGAATTCACACATAAAAATATACAGAAAAATTTATATGTAACCAATATTTACAGCAAAACTAGATGATAAGATATCCAACAAACCCCAAAATACAAATCGGAGTGGGGGAGACAGTAACATGAACTACGTGTTATCTATCGTCATTTGGGTTGGAGAAATGAGAGAAATGCAACAATGTAAGTGATGGATAGAAACCCCTTCAAAAAGGCAACAGAAACTGACAGAAAGTACAGCTGGTCAGTTTGAGAAAGGAGCAGAAACTCCACTAGTGGGTGAGTGTAAGGGGCCAGGAGCAAGGCCTAAAACGGGCTGGAGTTGTCAAATCCCCTTGAACTTCTGACAAACCTCCCCAGGAGAAACTGCCAGTAGCCTTACATCTGAGTAAAATAGGAGCAACAGAAATAAATGTAAAGGAAGGTCTAGATCAAAGTGTGGGAGGGGGGAAAAGAGCCAGAAAAATCTCAGAAACCAAACCACCACATTTTTAGACATTACATGAAAACAACAGAAGAGGACACTGTAAAGTTCGAAGATCTATCTGAAACAAGCCTCCTCTAAAAGTGCAATAATAACCAAATTTATATTAAAATGAGTAACACAAAAATGTGTCAAAATCAAGTCCCATAAAATGTTACTATTTGAAAAAAAAGAAAAGGAGCAGAATGATATCCCTACAAGCAAAGAAAACACACTCAAAAGCTGTGCTCAAAAACAAATCAAAACTGTAATATACTATTTCAAAATGAGCTAAAAGATACTAAGAAAATAATACAATATAGGGGAAAAGAGCATAATTCAGAATCAGGAAAACTCAGAAGTGATGTGACAGAAGTCAAGAATTACCAATAAAAGGCAAAAAAAATTTTTTTTAAATAAAGATTACTGTAGGAGAAAAGTAAGGGTAAATAAACACAAGTGAAGCCTTTAAAACATGGAAGGTAAAAGGAAGGAAAATTTTTAATTCAAAAATAAATGAGAAAAAGCAAAAAAGAATTCAAGAGAAAGGGATAAATACTGAAGATAGGCAAAGAAAATCCAATATATGGATAATAGGAGTCCCTGAAGAAACATACCCAAAGCAGGGGAATAGACCAAATACTGGAATCTTTCTTGAAATAAAAAACAAAAGTATTTGAAATTGTATATTGAAAGAGCACACTGTATGCTTGAGAAAAGATATGTAAGGTGGTCACGCCATTTATAAAGTTAATGTCTCTCTTTTATAACAAATTCACTCTGTTCTAATTATTAGAATGGTTTCTGTCTCCTGATTCAGAAATTGGTACCAGCATTGGTCCCAGGAAATAGACCTTCAAAGATTGAATTTGAGGATTTGGTGATATCCTGGCTCTGGAGAAGAGTGCAGAACTTTCACCAATGGAAAACAGGATGTTAGGTAATCCACGGCATGCAGTGGCATTCACAATTAATGAAATTATCATCGGTGGTTAATTATGATAAAGTATCTACACAAACACTAAGACATATTCTAGTAAAATTCCTGAGCTTTAAGGAAAAAAATATTTCAGGCTTCTAGGTAAAAAGGCACACATGACATACAATGAAAAAAAAAAAGTATTATCACTGGATTTTTCAACAGCAACATTTTATGTCAGGAGAAAATAAAACAACATACTTAAATTGCTTGAAGGGAGAAAATGTGAGCCAGGGATTATATATACAGTAAAACTGATCTACAAATATAAAAGGTGCAGACAAATTATTATCAACATGCAAGAACTCAAAGAATACTATTCCCATGAGTCCTTCCTAAGAGATCTACTAGAGCTGACTGACCAATATGGTAGCCACTAGGCACGTGTTGCTATTTAAATTTTAATTTTAATGAGTTAAATGAAGTAAAGTTAAAAATTCAATTCTTTAATCAAACTAGCTAAATTTTAAGTGCTCAAGACCTATATGCAGCTGGTGGCTACCATGCTGAATAGGGCAGATATAGAACATTTCTATCACCTCAGAAAATTCTATGGGATAGTACTGTCTTAAGCCAATGAGCTTCAGACAACCAAATGACTGGACAATCATCAACATAAAGACTGATGGTGGGTATTAAATATATATTTAATTGAATAGCAAAGACTAAATAAGGATTAAAAGGGAGAGGTGATAGTATATAAAAGCTGCATAATTTGACAATTGACATAGTAAAACCATTAAAAATGGGGGAGAAGGAAATGGGGATATATGTAAAATAAAAATATTTTTAAATTATTTTTCAATAATCATAATTGATCGTAGTAGTATTAGCATCACTAACCTGAGACTATTCTAAGTGTAATGCACGACAAAACAAATTAAAAAGTATGGAATATTCTAATTCTATCATGTCCTTGCAAACCAGATCCTCAGTGTAGAAGAAAGGGTTACAGATGTAATATAGAAAAGGTTAAATAAAAAATCTTGGAGCCTGAATTTTTTTTTAAAAGATTTTATTTATTTACCCGACAGAGAGAGACACAGCAAGAGAGGGAACACAAGCATGGGGGGTGGGAGAGGGAGAAGCAGGCTTCCCGCTGAGCAGGGAGCCCGATGCGGGGCTCGATCCCAGGACCCTGGGATCATGACCTGAGCCGAAGGCAGACGCTTAATGACTGAGCCACCCAGGCGCCCCGGAGCCGGAATTTAAATGGGAAATGTTAGTATGAATAAAAACCCATGACCAACCCAGTAATCACAGGTATCCCAAGGGCCCATGTTGTGGTTTTGAAATATCATTCCTCGTTAAAAGAAAACAGGGATTTTCAGAGAAATGACTGGATCCAGGTCTAGGTAAAGATGTACAAGACATGCCTGGAACATCTTGACATAGCAGATAGCAAGGAAGCTATCAAAGACCGGGGTCATGTCTAAAAGATCCAGGAGCTGACTTGAAGAAGCTCCTATTGGCCAAAAATGATACAATTTCAGCTTCAAAAAAATTGCAATAGATTAAAACTCATCAAATATGTTTAAATCCATAAGTTTTATAGTAAGAGAAAAAACAACCAATTGGTCACATTCTGAGGATAAAAAGGAACTCAGTTTACTTCCTTGAGAACTGGATAAATGAAAGGAAAGAATCAAGCATTTATCTTGCTTATTTTACATAAACTAGCTTAATAGATAGGAGGAAGTTTCCCTTTATAAAATTACTTCAGGGGCGCCTGGGTGGCTGAGTCAGTTAAGCGTCGGACTCTTGATTTCAGCTCAGGTCATGATCTCAAGGCAGTGAGATGGAGCCCCGAGTCAGCCTTCTCTCTCAGTGGGGAGTCTGCTTGAGATTCTCTCTCTCCCTCTCCCTCTGCCCCTCCCCCACTCCATGCGTGTGCATGCATGTGTATATCTGTGTCTGTGCGTGCACATGCACTTTCTCTCAAATAAATAAATCTTTTCAAAAAATAATAAAATTACTTCAGCTAATATGAAAACAAAATGACAGAATATCACAATTTTGAAACCTCGAATAAATAAATGGGCCTCGGCCTTGAGCTTCACCAGCTGTTGAAATCATAAAAAGAGTGAAAAATTGGACAGACACGCATCTTCTAATGAAAAAACACAATATCACCTATAGTATTGCCAAAGGGATTGAACCTGAGTCCAGGCCTCTGGATCCAGGTGCCAATTTGCAGTAAATACAAAGGGGGAAAAAGCATGTAGAATTGCCCCATGAATACACAATTAAAAAAAAAAAAAAAATCCAGACTTTGGGAACTCTTCAGTTTCAAATAGGCTGGGATAAATTGTATAAAATGGGTGTGATTAAACCATAATATTTAAGGATGCACATTCAGGTGATAAAAGCATAAAAAGGCAAGGAAGTGATCGCTACATAGAAGTCAGAATAGTTGTTACTTTTGAAGGGAGAAGGCTGTGATTGGCATGAGGTACACGTAGAAGCTTCTAGAGTGATTGGCAAAAGTTCTGTTTCTTGACTCATGTGTTGGTTACACGGATGTTCACTTTAAAGTAATACACTAAGCTGTTAAAAAAAATAAGATTGGGGGTGCCAGGGTGGCTCAGATGGTTAAGCGTCTGCCTTTGGCTCAGGTCATGATCCCGGGGTCCTGGGATCGAGTCCCGCATCGGGCTCTCTGCTCCTTGGGAGCCTGCTTCTCCCTCTGCCTCTCTCTCTCTCTCTCTGTCTCTCATGAATAAATAAATAAAATCTTTAAAAAAAAAATAAGATTTGAAAGATGCTGGGGTGGTGACTTTTAATAAAACCCCATTCAATTCACCCACTATGACCAAGGCAGAAGACATTTTGGAGAATGGCAATGAATTCTCTTAAATTTCGTCATGTAAACAGCATTGCAATTGCAATTGCTTTTTCAGATATGGTCTGTTTACTAGAGCACATCAGCCCAGACCCTGGCACTTGGTATGCAGTTATCAATCTGATAAATACTTCGTTCTCTACACCAATAAGCAGAGGCTACCAGAAGAGTTTGCTATCATCTGTCAAGAAAGTAATTCGCCTGTCCTGTTTTACTTCCTGGCTACAACAACTCTGACTCTCTGTGAAAATGTAGTCAACAGGACATTGATAACCTCCCCATCCCACAGGATATCATTGTAGTTCAGTACATGGATGATAGCCTTATCCTTAAGACATAGAAAATAAGAAGCAGCTGTAGTTCTAGACTCCTTGATAAAACACATGTGCATGAAAGAGTCTGAGATAAACCTCATAAAAACCCAGGGCTCTGCCACCTCAACACAGAGATGCTTAGAAGGTCTCTTAGGGTTTTGGAGGCAATTCAAACCACATTGGGATAAACTGCTGGACACATTTACCAAGTAACACCTAAGGACTGTCAACTTTGATTAGGTCCCAGAGCAAGCAACAATTCTCCAGCTGGTCCAGGATGCAGAGCAAGCAGCTTGGACATATGATCTAGCAGAATCATGGTGCTCTAGGTCTGTATGACTGATGAGGATACGGGACAGACAGCTCTGATAGAAGAATCAAGATACAAGCCCCTAGGGTTTGGAGCAAAGCCCTACACTCTTCCACAAACACATAGTCTCTTTTGAAGAAACATCTCCTGGCTGGTAAAGACTGCTTGCTTAGCCTTGGGACAACCAAGAGATCATGTGACCTGAGCTGCCCATTACAACTGTGTATTATCTAATACATCAATCTATAAATTGGGTATCCACAGCAACACTCCAAAATCAAGTGGAAGTGTTAAATATGCACTCGTCCTAAAACACGTGGTAAAGGCAGTGGTAAGCTGCCCAGGCATGTCATTTACCTTCCCATGCCCCTGCTCCGGTGGCACTGCCTCATCCTTCTATAGCTCATCTTATCTTATTTTTTAAAGATTTATTCATTTATTTGAGAGCAAGAGAGAGCGAGCAGGGGGAGGGGCAGAGGGAGAGGGAGAGAGAGAATCCTTAAGCAGACTCCCTGCCAAGCGTGAAGCCCGATGAGGGACTCCATCCCAAGACCCCAAGATCGTGACCTGAGCTGAAATTAAGAGTCGGCTGCTCAATGGACTGAGCCACCAGGTGCCCCTCTTTAACTTATTTTAATAGCTTTGTAGGGATTTGTTTATGAAAAGTGACCCGAAGGAGCAAAAAAAAAAAAGGAAAAGAAACAAACTCTGCAGGAATATGCACTGGTTAAAAGCAGACTGCAGGAACAGTATGCCCGACTTAAAGGTGGCTCCTGAAGGACACTAGGGAAAGGTACTTCTTTCAGTAGGCAGAACCTTAAGCAGTACATATGGACTGTCCCCTTCCTGGAAGGAAACAGAAGAGGTACAGATCTACAGAAATTTCTGGGTAGTGCTGAATGGTTTAGCTAGATGGTCACAGACTTGGAAGGAACAAGATTAAAGGGCTGGTAACAAGGATGAATGGGAGAGAGTTGTGAGGTTGCACCTCACAGAATGGCCCCAGAGTGTGTGAATATTTGTGTCCTGGGTGAATGCTCATTGGAGGACACCCACTGCAGAGGAGGCTCTCAGTAACAGAAGGGAAGATGATCTGATCTGTGAATATCAGTCAGCATCTTTCCTAGCAATGAAGGCCAGAGCTTGCTCAATGTGCAAGGGACCACAATGGCAGAGATGGTTGTTATTTATGGGTTCAGTAACAGAGTAAGATTTCTCTCCTCACTGGGTTGGATCTGGATGGCACCACTGCGGAGTGCTCACTTTTCTCACAGCAGAGACCCCAGCTTAGCTCCTTATCTGATGCCACCCTCTGGGGAGAGCAGATAGCCACCCGGCGGCAGATGAATTGGACCACGCCCACAATGGAGGGGGCAACAATTTGTCCTCGCTGGAACAGAAATTTGTCCTACACATAGTTTTACTTTTCTTGCCTGCAGGGAAGTATCATCACCATATTCTCTTTTAAGAAGAATAATCAGAGGGACGCCTGGGTGGCTCCGTCAGTGAAGCGTCTGCCTTCTGCTCAGGTCATGATCCCAGGGTCTCAGGATGAAGCCCCGTATCGGGCTCCCTGCTCCGAGGGAAGCCTGCTTCTCCCTCTCCCACTGCCCCTCCCTCCTGCTCGTGCTTTCTCTCACTCTCTCTCAAATAAATAAATGAAATCTTTTTTTAAAAAAAAGGAAGAAGAAGAATCAGCTAGTGAATTATAGGGGAAGGATTAGAAACAGGAAGATCAAGTACAAAGTACCATAAAAAAAAAACCCAAAAGCTATTCAAGGTCAGGTTATATCTGTCATGTGCTACCAAAATTCCTGTGACTCCCCCGCTGTGGTACTTCTCATGCTTCTTTATAAAGAAAACTCGTGAGAGCAGAGCACGGGCTGTGTTGCTCTCCATCAGATCTCCAGCCTCAGCACTGTCCCTGGGACATAACAGAGCTCAACAGATACATGTTGAATATTTGTTGAACGTGTTCTATATTTTAATACTTCTCATAATGCTTTGAAAGCATTTTGGTCAGAGTAGGTGCTTAACAGACATTTGTTAAATGAAAACAATATATGATCAGCTAGGTCAGAAGCCAGCAAACTACAGCGTATGAGCCAAATCTGGCCTGCCACCTGATTTTGTATGGCCTGTGAACTAACAATAGTTTTTACATTTTTAAAGAGTTGGAAAAAATGAAAAGAATAACAATATTTCATGACACAGTCCAATTAAAAAATGGGCAGAAGGGGTGCCTGGGTGGCCCGGTGGGTTAAAAGTCTGGTCTTGATGTCGGCTCAGGTCATGATCTCAGGGTTGTGAGATTGAGCCCCTGAAGCCCCACCTTTGGCTCTGCGCTCAGCAGGGGGTCTACTTGAGATTCTCTCCCTCTGCCCCTCCCCCCATGTGCCCACTCTCACTCACTCTCTCTCCCTCTCTCGCTCTCAAATAAATATATAAATCTTTTTTAAAAATGGGCAGAGGATCTGAATAGACATTTTTCCAAAGACATACAGATAGCCAACAGGCACATGAAAATATCACCAATCATCAGGGAAATGCAACTCAAAACCACAATAAGATATATCACCTTATACCTGTCAGGATGGCTAGTATAGAAAAGACAAGAAATAACAAGTGTTGGAGAGGTTGCCGAAAAAGGGAACCCTCATACACAGTTGGTGGGAATGTGAATTGGTGAAGCCAATATGAAAAACAGTATAGAATCTCTTCAAAAACTTAAAAATAGAATTACCATATGATCCAGGTATTTGACTTCTGGGTACTATCTGAAGAAAATGAAAACACTAATTTTAAAAGATAACATGCACTACTATGTTCATTGCAGCATTATTTATAATAGAGTATAGAAAAACCTAAGTGTCCATCAGTGGATAAGTGGGTAAAGAAGATGTGAGATAGATATATACCTATAGATCTATCTATATCTATATCTATATCTATATCTATATCTATATCTATATCTATTACTCAGCCATTAAAAAGAATGAGATCTTGCCATTTGCAACAATATGGATGGACCTTAAGGACATTATCCTAAGTGAAATAAGCCAGATAAAGACAAATACAGTATGATTTTCCTTATATGTGGAATCTAAAAAACAAAACAAATAAATAAGCAAAACGAAACTCAGAGATACAGAGAATATGCTAGTGGCTATCAGCGGGACAGAGGGTTGTGTGGTAAATGAAATGGTTGAAGAGGATCAGTTATATGGTAATAGATGGTAACTAGACGTATTGTAGTGATAACTCCGTAGTGTATACAAATCTCGAATTATGTTGTGCACATAACTAAAACTAATATAATGTCATATACCAATTTTACCTCAATAAAAAATTAATTAATTAATTAACCAATAAAGAGTGAGCTCACAAAACCCTAGGCTACCACTCTTGACCTCAATTAAAACAGAACCCCAGAGCCATGGGCTCTCTTTCTCTCCCACCCAGGACCTCGCTGTGTGGCCTCAGGTATGCTATGTAATGTCTAGGTCTTGTGAGTAATAAGTCTTTATTTTTTTCAAGGCTTCCTGATGGTTGTTGCCAAAGGGCATCTTGCAATTTTAATAAGAACCACAAGGGCTGGCGCGCCTGGGTGGCTCAGTTGGTTAAGTGTCTGCCTTTGGCTCGGGTCATGATCCCAGGGTCCTGGGACCCAGCCCTGCATTGGGCTCCCTGCTCAGCGGGGAGCCTGCTTCTCCCTTTCCCACACCCCCTGCTTGTGCTCTCTCTCTCTCTGTGTCAAATAAATAAATAAAATCTTAAACACACACACACACACACACACAAGGACCGGTACAACCACAACATTGGTTATTGATAGGCTGTGACTGGCACAAAACACCAGCCCTTTATAGAAAAAGTTTGCTGACCCCTGCGCCAGACCTTCCAAAGTACAGAACACAGCAATTTTTAAGACAATGGCTGATATGGTGCTGCCTCTTTCCTTTGCAGAGCACTACTCCTTCGCTTCAATTCCTTCTAAAAATACCAAACTGTATTTTTCTATTTCATGGCTTCCAGGTGAGGTTTACTCAGAGATTTGCCAGTGCCTTTAGGCTCTGTTTAGCCGTATTGGAAACAACAAGACATATAGTAGCCGAATTAGATAAATACAGAGAGGCAGGAAAGAATCAGAGACAATGAGGGGAGAAGCCGGGATGCCCCACTTTGGCACAGTGAATCCAAAAGGGAAATTTTATTTCTGTCAGCATTATTTCAAACTATGTAATGTGGCCTTTTCCAAAGCTTGGAGCTATTTTTACTATAGTAAAGTGTACATTGTGATTACTGAGAAAATTGTTGTCTTAAAACTGATGTTTACTGTAGTAGGGTTTCACCTGTATTTGGTGAAGCTGTGTTTTAAAATAATTCAAATCAACTTTTCCAAAACAGAGAAATTGAAGAGTTTCTTTTACTAAAATGATTATTTCATTAAATTGGAAAATTTGATATCCTTTTGTTAACTTCTTCAACACTTCCTATAAAATACTCCACTGCGTGATACCTACTGTTCATCTGAAATAACCACATGCTAGCAAATGACATCCCTTTATTTTTCCCTTTATTTATTCTTTATCATTTAACTTTATTACAGGCAGGCAGAGCCTGGTCTCTATTAGAGTGACAAGAACTATTTCCTTAATTACTGTACAGACTGTAGTAATATTCTGGCAAATCCTGTACTATTCAATCAAGCGAGATTCAATACAAAAAAAAAAAAAAGCTGATTGCCAAAATCAGACATTTGTTAAGTGAAAAACATTATGTAGGGCCTTATTAGCATAAGTGCCTACAGTGACATTCTACTTCTTGAAGTTTACAGCTCTCAGGGAGCACTTCTTGCTGGAAGTTCTATTTAAAAATTACGTAGGGATTACGATACTCGCATCTACCTGATAGGGGAAAACGAGAAAGGCGAGTGGGTCATTTTAGAAATCACAACTTTTAAGCTAATTGCAATTTCTAAAGTAAACCTAATGGGACTGCAGAAAACAAGAACATCTCTAATCTAATCTTGGCAGCGTTGTGATTTCAAACTGCTCAGCCACACAAAGTATATTCACTTTCCCTTTGTGTGGGCATGCATATTTACCCTCACCAGGGATCCTTCTCTGGGCTTTGGTCATGTACTGCAGCACTCATGATTGATGAATTATTGTCAAAGACAAACTAATTTTTTTTTTTTTTTACTGAAACAACTTTTTATGGAGCACAATTTTTTTTTCCGAGGGAGAAATGCAGATTTAGCATTCCAGTTTTTTGTGAAGAGGTTAAGGAGGATGGTCTCATAGAAATGGTGAATGAGAGCAAACGAGAAAGCAACCACAAGTGATTGACTTGAATTAAGGGTAAATGTATGCAAATTTTTTGGCCTTAAAGCTGTCTTCTGAGGAAAAAGCCAATGCTATGGATTGTCTTTCAGAAGTTAAGATGCCTATCACCCAGTTGTTTTGCCTTTTACTTAGAACACCAGAAGGAAATACTTCCAACTAATCCAAAATGTCACTGCTAAAGAAAAATTGAGTACATACGCCCATGATGACCACAAAGCATGGAAATATTTTCCCATTTTTTTATCTTTTCTAAACTGTTAAGACAATTTCTTGATCTCTCTCCCCACACTTCCAAAAACCTTCCTCGTCTTTGGATCCTCATGATCTCATCTACAATACAGACGAGGAATCCTTACTGAATCCATTTCAACACCTGAAAAGACTTACAACTTGCAGGTACTTCTCTGTAATGAGATGTACATCCTCCTGATTCAAGTGTATTAAAGTATGTCAGCACTTAATTGATAAACCTCATCAATATTGTACTTTAATTCATGGTAGTCTACCTTTGATCCCAAAAAGAAAAGAAAGCACACATAGGAAACATCAGACAAAAGATCTGCTGGAAATAGGAAAAAATTACTGTTAATTCTGAGTGGTGGGTATAAGGATGTCTGATGTTTCGTCTATTTTTCTTTTTTTTTTTTTTAAGATTTTATTTATTTATTCATGAGAGAGAGAGAGAGGCAGAGCGAGAAGCAGGCTCCCAAGGAGCAGGGAGCCCGATGCGGGACTCAATCCCAGGACCCTGAGATCATGACCTGAGCCGAAGGCAGACGCTTAACCATCTGAGCCACCCAGGCACCCCTCGTCTATTTTTCTGTATTTGGAATGCTTTATAATTTTTAAATTGCTTTTCTAAAGAAAAATAAAGCTAAAGAAATTCCCAGGTACTCAAATCTAAATGAAGAAATGAAAAGGAAGAGGAAGAATTGCACAGCATTTTTCTTTTCCGGGGCAGTAAGTTGAAGAAAACTCTGAACTGCTGTTGCATTGGAGGGACGGTGATCTAGGGGGTCCCTGGGAGCAATATTCTTATTCCACTGAAGGAGGTGAGCCAAGATACTTATAAGCTCTAGAGAACCTTTAACACAGGAAGCTATTTATCATAACAAGGTTGGTTGATACTGTTCCCATACTGAACCAATTAGGTTCGCCTATTTCGTCATACTTCATAACTTGGGATGATAGGTTTCCAAGTATGGTACAGTGTAGTAATTGAATTTTGATCAAACACACATGGCCCATAACCCAGTATGTGAAATTTTCAGAACAGTTCACAGCTTTTAAATATCCAGTCAACATGTTGCCAAAAGTACAGGATGTACTTGATGCAAGGGGGAGAGTAGGGGAGGGCTGACTCTTGGTAGAGCTGTAAAACAAATATTTTTGTTCTTGTTCTCTTCTTATTTTTCAAACAGCAGTGGAGAAAGGCCGTGGGATATCATATCATAACTCAAGTCTTCCTTTTGCTTGCTCCATGTGCATAAACATCTTTGAGTCTCATTTCAGATTTTTTTTTTTTTTGCATGAAACTATTTTCATGTCCCAGGCCTGTTACACATGACCTGCTAGCGTTTCTCATTGCAGCACTACCCAGAGTATTTCTTGACTCCCTACTATGTGTTAGGTACTGGTACACAGGTGCACTCTTCTGAATAAAGAGAGATGGTCCCTGCCTTCATGTGATCTACTGTGGATGGGAAGACAGGCATAAATTGAATAAAAACATCAATAACTTTTATCACTGTAAACATGTGATAACTAACATAAAGAAAAAGTAGAGCATCAGGAGGAACAAAAATGGGGATCTGATTTATCCAGGAGAAATGGAGTGGGGAAGAGAAGCAGGGAACACATCTCCAAGAAAGTGCCATTGAAATCAATTTCTGAAAGATGAGAAGTAATCCAAGGGAGTGGATGAGTATTCCCAGGAGAAGTAAGCACACAGATAAGACTTGAAGTAGGCAAGACTTGGGCAAGTTCAAGGATCTGAAGGCTAGTGTATTCAGCGAGAAAGAAGCTAAAAAGATAGGGGAGAGCCAGATCAAACTTTGTCATGTGAAGAATTATGCTAAGACTATGTAAGGATTATGCAGCCACTCAAAGGTGGTAGGCCACGGGTTGACATGATGGGAGGCAGGCAAGACAAGAAGCAGAAAGACGAACTAGAAGACTTTGACTATTGTCCAGATGGGAAGTGATAGTGGCTTAGAATGGGACAATGGCAGAGGTGAAGAACAATGAACAAATATAAGCAATATTTTGGAGAAGAAGTGACATAACTTGGTGATAACTGGACAAGGGACCTGAGGGAAAGGAAGCTTCCAAGCACACGTCCAGGTTTGTGGCTTCAGCAACTTAATGAATAAAGTCTAATAAATAGCAACCTGTTAGCGTAACTCGTAAGAGTACCCCAAAGTGATAGGAGAACTATATCACTCCCACAGACTCCCATGTCTGCAGTGATATTCTGCTCTCCTTGGATTGTGTAGGAACAGATGCATTAATCAGATGGTGGGGATACAGAAATTTTCCACCTACATGCACATCAAACTTTTCTTACCATAAGCAGGAGAATGTCTCTCAGATGGGAAAATCAGACTTTAATATAAACTTAAGATGTTTACTCTCAGCTCTACAGACACGGTCAAAGATGTCTGGCTGTTGAACTAGGAGAACCTGAAAAAAAAAATTGCTCCTTTGAATATATTTAAAAACCAAGCATGTTTCTTTATTCATTCAACAGATTTTCCTAAGCATTTTTAGTATGAGGGGTATGAGGTAAAAACGATGTGTTCCCTGCCTTTGCAAAGAGTATATTGTCAGGAGAGAAAGAGGCAAAAAAAAAAAAAAAAAAAAAAAGTCTAATACAGTGCAGTATGTTATATAGCTCAAACAATAGAGTTATATATTTTTTTTAAGATTTTATTTATTTACTTGAGAGACAGAGAATGAGAGACAGAGAGCATGAGAGGGAGGAGGGTCAGAGGGAGAAGCAGACTCCCTGCCGAGCAGGGAGCCCGATGCGGGACTCGATCCCGGGACTCCAGGATCATGACCTGAGCCGAAAGCAGTTGCTTAACCAACTGAGCCACCCAGGCGCCCAATAGAGTTATATTTAACAGATGACAGGATTATTAATTTTACGGGGGTGTGGGGGACCATAGCCATGGGCATGGCTATGAAGGACTTCAGAGAGGTTGCATTTAAGACAAGTCTTAAAGGACAAACAGGAGTTTGCTAAGCAAAGAAGAGGATAGGGGAGATAGTCTGAGAGGATGCAACAGCACAAGCCAAGGCATGAGGGTCCCAAAGAACACTGGGTACTCAGGACTAGAGCCCTCAGGGTGTCTGATCCAAACTGGAAGTCATCCTTCCATTCTGAAGTCTGAAAAACGCTACCTGTCTAGTCTGATTTATCTGCTATCGCTTGACCCAGACAGAGAATTCTAATTTGTACAGACCCAAATCAACAAAACCTCTTCATGTGACTACCGCCTGAACATTGCCCGGTGTTCATGAGAGTTTGAGGTTGACCTGTGGAGATGGGTGGTCCTCTCTCCCACAATCATAATCAGTCCAAGAGCTTGGCCACGGCCACAAGACCCAGCTTTTACTGTACCTAGAAAGACACGGCCGTGGCCCAAGGCAACGCCAATGTGGCCTGAAGAATGCAGATAATAGAACGTTTCTGACGCTTCGCCGGGCAAACCGGGACAGCTGCCTTTGGACGGCAGTCAGGCATAGTGAGTGACCGCCACCGAAAAAATAAAGTATGTGTGTGTGTGTGCATGTGTGATCTTTACTTTTTTTTTTAATAGCTGTTCAGACAGGCCTTAGAGAGGGAGCCGGCAGCTTCAGCTGGAGGCTGCTCCCCCACCTGTCTCCAGGCACTGCAAACACAGCTGTGTAAGGAGCCGGGCAAAGCTTCCAAGGAAAGAAATGGTACGATCCGGTGGGGAAGCGCCTTTCTCACCAACCCACTTGGGACGCGGCCTGTCTGGCGACTGCAAAAAATACACAGTAAGTGAAACCATTCGAGACCCAGCTCAACGGCCACTTTAAAACTATCTGTTAAAAAAGGATGAGACGGAGCCCTCGAGCCCACGTTCCGGTTTGCTCCTTGCGTCCCGAGGGCGCGGAGAGACGACTCGGGCACTACCACAGAGCTCGTGGCTCGTGCCACCAAACCCAGAACTGGCCGGCGAAGTACCTAGAAACTTCATTTGTATCTCTCCAGGCTGAAAAGCGCAGGCATTTTGGAAGTTCAACTCTTTAGGAAAGTCAGCAGGGGCAAGATTTCAGCAGACGCTGGTCCAAATGTTAGCGGTGCTCGAGCGGTCAGGGGTCGGCCGCTCCCCACCCAGAGGGGAGATTCGAGGAGGGAAAGCCACGAGTCGCTTTAGCAGATGAAAACCAAAGCAAGGAGGTATTTTCGGTATCATTTTAATCACAAAATAGCACGAACGCGGTCTGTGCCTGCGTGCTACCCAAACGTCGATTTGAATACCACTGAACGCTAGTTTGAACATTTCCATTTTTGTAATTTGCTTTCCTTTGTGAAGCCAAGACTTGAGAGGGAGCTGGCAGCCGTCTCCAAGTCTGGCACGACTTCACCTCAGACGCACTCGGTTGGTTTGGATGTTGAGGGAGACCGCACAAGAGAGAAGGGGAGAGGGAGCCCGCGAGCCTCGGCCGGGGCTGCCCGGCGAGCAGCGTCCGCCGCGCAGCCGGGCTCTGGCTCCACCTGCAGGAATCGGAAGGCACGCGGCGTAGATGCCCCGCGTCGGCACGAAGCGGGTGGGGGTGGGGCTGGGGCTGGGGCTGGGGGCGGGGGTGGGGACCGACCACCGCGGGGAAAGGGGGCGGCGGTCCCAGCGGGCGCGGCGGGAAGGAGCGGGAGGTAGGGATCTCCATCACCGAGCAAGGGCGGCGGGCCAGACTCAGGACAGGAATTTGGATTTGGAGGAGAAAAGACATCAAGCCCTTCCTCCAACCTATGCTCGTTAAACGTAAGCCCCATTTGAGGGCCAAGGCTGTATTTGGTTCTCGTTCAGACCCGGCACCTAGCATGCGCTCAACTATTGAATACATGG
This sequence comes from Mirounga leonina, assembly GCF_011800145.1. Taxonomy (NCBI): domain Eukaryota; kingdom Metazoa; phylum Chordata; class Mammalia; order Carnivora; family Phocidae; genus Mirounga; species Mirounga leonina. The sequence goes on along the minus strand of NW_023270447.1, from coordinate 44,666,651 downwards.
ATGGGCAAATCCACTCTATCAAACAACAGAGACGGAAAGTGATCCCCCCCCCGCCAAAAAAAACCAACTCTTTTTTTTTTCAGGTGTATTTATGAGTTGTCAAGCATTTTGTTAATGGCTAGTAATTGCTACCAAAATCCTGCACTATCTGCACTAATACAGTGTTCCGCCTCCAAGGCGTGCAGCACCAAGAACCACTCCTTTCATCCGATGCCCTTATTTTGCAGATGAGCAAACAGAAGTATGGAGAGGAGCTCCCCTTCCTGCCCCCGCCCCGCCACAGCCGCAGTCAGCCAGTTTGTTGGTGATAGAAATGGTTTGGAGCGAAGTTTTCCTAACCTCTCTGGTGTCTCTAAAGCAAGAGAATTATCCTGCTTTACTGTAGATTGGCCTGCATGGATCCGCTCAGCTGATCGGCTATCTCAGGAGGAAATTGGCTTCCCCTCCTACCTGTTGTCCTGTCCTGAGCTTCTGTCCCAGCTTCTGCTCTGGGCCAAGGCAGCTGCTCATGCTGCTTTACTCCAAATATCAAATGCTGCCTGGAGCTGATGCCAACCCGTTGCAAAACTTATGAATTCATTTTTTCAAGGCTAAAGGACAGAATCTTTGAGCTTGTGGGTTTGTAATCTACAAACAGGCAGGTGCTTTGTTTTAGCAACACAGGTGTCTTATATCCAGTATCCAGCGCATCTACTTATCCAAAGTGCTTAATAAGCAGTCACTGAGTTTCCCAGTGATAGTTACAGATGAAGATGGTGTTTACCAATTGAAAAGGAATTTTTGCTGTAGGCAGTTAGGGCTCAGTTTCCAAATGAAGTGAAGACTTTATTGTGAATGACTCCATTTGAGCTATGTCAAATGAGTATGATCCAGGGAAAGTTGGAGATCAAAAGATCCAGATTCTAACCACAACCCATTTATAAAATGGAAGTAATACTGTCATAACCTCTGAAAGGATTAGAAATGAATCATTATTACAGTAATAATCACAATATTAATAATAGCTTTGAACTATATTAGTGCTTACTACGTTCCAGGCTCTCTGCTAAGCCCTGTAAGTACATTACCTAATTCATCCTCACAACAACTCCATGTGGGTTACAATTATCATCCCCATTTTACAGAAGGAGAAAACTGAAGCTCAGAGAGGTTTAAATACTCACCCACGGGGGATGCCTGGGTGGCTCAGTCGTTAAGCGTCTGCCTTCGGCTCAGGTCATGATCCCAGGGTGCTGGGATCGAGTCCCACATCGGGCTCCCTGCTCAGTGCAGAGTCAGCCCCCCACTCCGCTCGTGCTCTCCCTCTACCTCTCGCCCTACCTCTGTCTGAAATAAATGGATGAAATCTTTTAAAAATAAGGAAATAAATACCCACGGTAACAGCTCACAGTGGGGAGGCCAGTATCGGAACCCAAATCCTACCTGACTCCAGACTCCTAAGCACTACGTTATACAATAAATACCTATTGGCAGCTTCCATGCTAGTGACATTCAAATCTCTATCTCTAGTTCTGACTTCTCATGGGAACTCTATCCTTTTATTTCCAATTACTGAAAGAATATCATTAATTATATATTTCACTACTGTTTAAAAGGGCCTAAGCCAAACTCCTTCCTTCTTTTCGTAAGCATTCACTGAGAATCATCCATGTTCAGACCCCCAAGCTCAATCTAGGACAGCAGTTCTCAACTGGGGGACATTTGGCAATGTCTGAAAACTTTTTTGGTTGTCACAATTGGGGTGAGGGGATGCTGCTGGCTTCTAGGAAATCGAGACTACGAGTGCTGCTCAATAGCCTGCAATACACATGACATCTCCCACAACGAAGAATTATTCAGCCCAAAATGTCAATAGTGCTGAGGTTGAGAAACCCTGGCTTAGGAGTATGAAGATGAATCAGACAGATGCCATCATCCATCATCTGATGCAGGAGATGGATGTGTAAATTTGCAGCACAAAGTTTGCATAGATAACTGTGTGGCGACATGGAATAAATGCCCCTCATCCATAGAGTCCATAAAGAGCTGTGGGGTTTACTATGGGCTGGGGAAGGCTTGGTGGAGGAGGTGGCACTTGAGCCAGGCACGAAGAAGAGGTAAGATCCGGAGTCCAGATAAAAGAACAAACGTGCACAGGGCACAGGTGGACTTCAGGAATGCTGGTTGATTTTCATTGGAGCAGAGGATGTGTGAAGAGGAGTAGTGGACAAAAGGAGGTAACGTTGTGTTGGGGCCAGATCAAAGCCTTGAGCAGAGAGAAAGACTTCCGGACTTTGTGAGTAATAGGAAGCTCATCTCACATTTTCACACAGACGAACGTTCCGGGGAGATGAATCTAGCAGCTGAATGAAAATGGATTGCAGATAATCAGGAGCTGGAGAGGAAGCCATGTTGTAACACTACGCCATACACCTTAATGTAAAAAAAAAAAAACAAACTCAACAGTTGAGTAATTATTATAAGTCAAAGCTACAGCATAGATAACCTTACTTAGTGCTCCGCATTGGCATGGGGATTTCCCTATTTTACAGAAAAGGGGACAGCCTTAGCCTGGATAGGAAGTAGCAGAATCAGGATCCGACTACCAAAACCTCTGCTCCTAACTGCTTTGTGGGCTGGGTGCACGGTTGGGATTCTTAACCTGTTGACAAAGCAGACTGTTCTCTCTAAGGCAGGCAATAAAACAAGGCAGCCCAGATCCCCACTGGGAATGGGAAGGTCTGGGACAAACAGCCTCAGGAAATCAGCTTCTCCTTGGCAGTCAGAGCTGACTGTAGGGAGAAAGGGATATTTCTCTGAGCTGATTTTAGGGGTGTGGGGAGCATAGGCATGTGCCTTATTACAAACACATCTAACAATAGATTCTCCCAATCTCTTTGGATTTATATCGGTTCTTCCCAGGGAGGATGGTACATGAGAGCAGAAATGGGGCATGGCTTGGGGCGTCCAAAGCAAGGATTGAGCTTCTACTGTCAGGCCTCTCCTGCTTGATGAGGTAGCAAGCAGAAAGATATAAAGTGGGGGAGGGACGCCTGGGTGGCTCAGTCGGTTGACCGTCTGCCTTCGGCTCAGGTCATGATCCCAGGGTCCTGGGATCAAGTCCCGCATCGGGCTCCCTGCTTCTCCCTCTGCTTCTGCCTCTCTCTCTCTCTATCTTTCATGAATAAATAAATAAAATCTTTAAAAAAATAATAATAATAAAAAGATATAAAGTGGGGGATAGAAAGGCTGTGACTCAAAAATTCCTTGCTTAGTTGGCTCCTGAACAGATTGCTAACAGGATCCAGGTGTGTGCTCTGGTTTTGTTTTAGAGCCTTTTGGCCCGAAGCAGGGGAGGAGAGGAAAGGTGTTGACTGTATCTGTAGGCAGAGGGGGTGGCAGCACCAGAATTGGGGAGGTGCCAACAGAGGCAGGGCCATACATGTTGGTTGGCACCTGTGGCCCTGGGGGGAGCCTTTGGTGGCTGAGAGCACCAACCTTCATCCTGAAAGAAGATTCATTACAAGGAGCTAGAGAAGTAAGAAACAAAATGGTGGCCACCACCAAGTAACCAAGGACGGGTAGTAGGAGTACACGGGAGAGCCTTCTTGAAGACTTCTAGGACCATGTGAAAGGAACGGAGATGGTGGACATTCTCACACAACAGGCAGGGAAAGAGTCAGAGAGACTTCGACGGCATGCAATGGCATCCCTGCGGTTCTGTATGACTCCATTGCAGGATAACTTTAAACTACTTTGGAAAGCTTGTGATCTACAGTTTAAAGGTCAAAGGTGCCAGGATCCCAGGGTTCCAACTGTTCTTTCTAAAATCTCACAGCTTTAAAGAAACATAAATTCTTGCCACAATCTCACATTTTGACATTCTAATATGGAGACTTTAAAAAAAAATTAGGATACAGTCTCTTCTCTAGACTTGATCTCTTCAAGGTCGGGATTGACTCTGTAGCACTAAACTCAAGAGATGCTCAAGAAGTGTCTGCTGAGTTTAACTCAGGACACCATTGTCCCAAACATCAAGAGTAGTCACTAAATGCATTAATATAATTTTTAAATCCAAATTTTATGTTCACCTAGTTAAAAAAAAAAAAAAAAGAAAAAAGGGCAGCCTAACCTTACGCATCAATATGCCTGTTTTCGCAAAGCCTTTGCCTACAGGCTGTAAGTTGTCCTAATACTAAGACCAAATGCCAAAAATCAAATGTTTTTTCCTTGAGAAAATCTGGAAGAGGCAATTATACTAAAACACACCACTCAGAAGTTCCTGTTTTTGCTTGTTAGACCTCTTCCAACCAGTGTCCTGAGAAAAGAGTCAAAACCAGAAATCAAAGCTCTCATTCCTATGGACTCCCCATTTTGTTGCCGTACATGAGATATTCCTGATGAAAATGAGGATTGAGATTAAGCATAGCACAGCTATCAGCGCTTGAAGGTCTCCACACAACGGAAAACGTCCCTGGTCACTTCACACACACCCCACACTTCAAACTAGCTTGCTTGAACCCAATCTGGGGGACAATATATGACTTAACCTTGAAGCATCGGGTGGGACTAGAACTTTCATCAGGTGGTCGACGACCCTCACTAGGTTAGCACCCTCGGAGGGAACAGGTAGCCTATTGTGGGTATCCTATGAACCCCTTACTGAATACAAATCATGGTGCCGATGGAATCTCAGCACAGAAAACCTGAAGTCTGAGTGAGCTGGAATGGTTTCAGCCCCGACATTATGTGGCTTTTTAGCACTTCCTCACTGCAACATCAATCCAGATCTGTCCACGTGGTCAGGGTATCCTGAGCAGCCCACGAAGATGCCTGCCTCCAAAGGCTATTTATAGGCACCAAAGTCCTTGCCCCTAATGAGTTTCCAGTGGGGACAGTGCCTTCTTGTTAGATTGTCAATGTTTACATTTCTCTGATCTTTTCTTGTACTTTCCGTTGAGCAGCCATTGCTGCAGCCACCTGAGCATGGAACAGGCAAATAACTGAAACGGATTTGGTAAGTGTACTGGAGAAGGAAGCTGTATGTTTATGGACTACCGTACTTTTCATGGTCATGCATAATGGACCAGGCACTTTTCCACCCACCTGCTTATGCCACCCCAGTGAACACGAAATTTACATACCTGGAAGAAAACAGTATTTTCTGAAACATTAATAATAAATGCAGAAAATGTGTCTGTTTTGAGTAAACATCTCCAAGGCTTCACCTTGCACCATTCTACTTTGGTTAGAGGTATCTACCATGTTGCCCTCTTATCTTCCTTCTAAAGTACACTGGCGGTCATTGAAATGGCCCTTCTTCAATCAAGAATCAGTGTTTTGTAAAACAGCAATGAGAAATCCCTGTCTGAGGGGGCAGGCAACGTTGAAAGTTCTTAGAATAAAGTAGCTGTAGAGCAGAAAGCTTAGCAACCAGGTTGTACTAACAGAGGTATGATGTTCAGAACGAGGGGAGCAATAGTCCCTGCCTCCTTGGGGCCTGACACACCCCGTAAGAAACATTTTTTAGGGCACCTCGGTGGCTCAGTTGGTTAAGCAACTGCCTTCGGCTCAGGTCATGACCCCGGAGTCCCGGGATCGAGTCCCACATCAGGCTCCCGGCTCATCAGATAGTCTGCTTCTCCCTCTGACCCTCTCCCCTCTCATGCTGTTTCTCATTCTCTCTCTCTCTCAAATAAATAAATAAAATCTTTAAAAAAGAAAAACATTTTTTTTTAATTTTTTTTTTTTTTAAGATTTTATTTATTTGCGAGAGAGACAATGACAGACAGAGAGCATGAGAGGGAGGAGGGTCAGAGGGAGAAGCAGACTCCCCGCCGAGCAGGGAGCCCTATGCGGGACTCGATCCCGGGACTCCAGGATCATGACCCGAGCCGAAGGCAGTCGCTTAACCAACTGAGCCACCCAGGCGCCCAGAAAAACATTTTTTTAATGTCATACTATAGAGGGATAATATCAGGCATGTGAAGCTGGTAAACATTCTTGAAAGGAAGGCGAATGGCAGTAGCTAATATTCATAGAGTCCTTACTAAGGGCTGGGCACGGCACTTGACACTATATTTTATCTTCATAACAACCTGATGAGGAGATTATCATTATTCTGTGCATTTTACAAATAAAGAAACTCAGGGGGGGCGCCTGGGTGGCTCAGTCGTTAAGCGTCTGCCTTCGGCTCAGGTCGTGATCCCAGGGTCAAGGGATCGAGCCCCACATCGGGCTCCCTGCTCCGCGGGAAGCCTGCTTCTCTCTCTCCCACTCCCCCTGCTTGTGTTCCCTCTCTCGCTGTGTCTCTCTCTGTCAAAATAAATAAATAAAATCTTTAAAAAAAAAAAGAAAGAAAGAAACTCAGGGTCATGCAGACTGTAAGGGGAGGAACTAGAACGACACTGGTTCTTTTGGACTCCGATGGACCCTCAGAGTAGGCAGTGGGTGTATTTTCAGTGCGTCTTGCTAGAAATGATTGGTGAGTATGACAATGAAGTCATGGCCACTGTGCGTGCACGCGCGCATATGAGTGTGTATGCACATGTGCATTAGTCTTGTTTCACCAATTGGAACACACACTCTGCAAAGGCAATGACTATATAAATTATTCACATATTTACTTCTCAGGCCTAGTAGCACTGGACACATGGTAGGTCTTTCTTACTGCTTTTGCTGAATAAAATAACTAATTTCAAAATGCTTCAAAAACCAATTCACACATCAGATTACTGAGAATGTGGGGAGAAAAGGACATTCTGGGGAAAAGAATTGTTACAGTCCTTTTAGAAGACATTTTGGCAATAATTATCAAAATGTGAAATGTGTGAACCCCTTGACCAAAGTTATACATCTAGAAAACTATCCAATCTATTCTACAAAAAAACTGATAGATACACACAAATATTTTATACATGTATATACACACAAAGATATACACATATATGAAGATATATATGCATGTATACACATAAAGGCATATATAAACTTATGTGCAAAGATATATATATACACAAATGTATACAAAAATATGTGTAGTGTGTATGTGTCTGTGTATTCATTACAATTCTGTTTGTATTGGCAAAATAAAATGGGAACAACCTAAATGTCCATCAATAGGAGAATGATTTCTTTTACATTATGGTATAACCATATAATGCAATACTATGTAGCCATTAAAATACAGGAATAGATGTATTTGGTTAACAATTCTTTCCGTTTAGATCTACAGAAATAGCAATTTCATATGATTCAAATTAATGTATGTATAGACATGAAACATTTCTAAGCATGTTGGTAATTGGAAGCAAGTTACAGAACAGTACATATCGATGTTAAAAATGTAAGAAATGATGGGCGCCTGGGTGGCTCAGTTGGTTGAGCGACTGCCTTCGGCTCAGGTCATGATCCTGGAGTCCCTGGATCGAGTCCCGCATCGGGCTCCCTGCTCGGCCGGGGGTCTGCTTCTCCCTCTGACCCTCTTCCCTCTTGTGCTGTCTCTCACTCTCTCTCTCAAATAAATAAAATCTTTAAAAAAAAAATGTAAGAAATGAAAATATAATGCTCATAGATTGGAAGAACAAATATTGTGAAGATGTCAGTGCTACCTAGAGCAATCTACACATTTAATGAAATCCCTAGCAAAATACCATCAACTTTTTTCAAAGAAATGGAACAAATAATCCTAAAATTTGTATGGAACCAGAAAAGACCCCAAATAGCCAGAGGAGTATTGAAAAAGAAAAGCAAAGCTGGTGGCATCACAATTCCAGACTTCAAGCTCTATTACAAAGCTGTCATCATCAAGACAGTATGGTACTGGTACAAAAACAGACACATAGATCAATGGAACAGAATAGAGAGCCCAGAGATGGACCCTCAACTCTATGGTCAACTAATCTTTGACAAAGCAGGAAAGAATGTCCAATGGAAAAAAGACAGTCTCTTCAACAAACTGTGTTGGGAAAATTGGACAGCCACATGCCAAAGAATGAAACTGGACCATTTCCTTACACCACACACAAAAATAGACTCAAAATGGTTGAAAGACCTAAATGTGAGACAAGAGTCCATCAAAATCCTCAAGGACAACACAGGCAGCAACCTTTCCGACCTCAGCTGCAGCAACTTCTTCCTAGAAACATCGCCAAAGGCAAGGGAAGCAAGGGCAAAAAGGAACTATTGGGACTTCATCAAGATAAAAAGCTTTTGCACAGCAAAAGAAACAGTCAACAAAACCAAAAGACAACCGACAGAATGGGAGAAGATATGTGCAAATGACATATCAGATAAAGGGCCAGTATCCAAAATCTATAAAGAACTTATCAAACTCAACACCCAAAGAACAGAGAATCCAATCAAGAAATGGGCAGAAGACATGAACAGACATTTTTCCAAAGAAGACATCCAAATGGCCAACAGACACATGAAAAAGTGCTCAACATCGCTCCACATCAGAAAAATCCAAATCAAAATGTCAGTGAGATACCACCTCACACCAGTCAGAATGGCTAAAATTAACAAGTCAGGAAACGACAGATGTTGGCGGGGATGCAGAGAAAGGGGAACCCTCCTACACTGTTGGTGGGAATGCAAGCTGGTGCAGCCACTTTGGAAAACAGTATGGAGCTTCCTCAAAAAGTTGAAAATAGAGCTACCATACGACCCAGCAATCGCACTACTGGGTATTTACCAGATACAAATGTAGAGATCCGAAGGGGTATGTGCACCCTGATGTTTATAGCAGCAATGTCCACAATAGCCAAACTGGGAAAGAACCAAGATGTCCATCGACAGATGAATGGATAAAGAAGATGTGGTATATATATCCCATGGAATATTATGCAGCCATCAAAAGGAATGAAATCTTCTCATTTGCAAAGACGTGGATGGAACTGGAGGGTGTTATGCTGAGCGAAATAAGTCAATCAGAGAAAGACATGTATCATATGACCTCACTGATATGAGGAATTCTTAATCTCAGGAAACAAACTGAGGGTTGCTGGAGTGGTGGGGGGTGGGAGGGGTGGGGTGGCTGGGTGATAGACATTGGGGAGGGTATGTGCTATGCTGAGCGCTGTGAATTGTGTAAGACTGTTAAATCGCAGACCTGTACCTCTGAAACAAATAATCCATTGTATGTTAAAAAAAAAAAAAAAGAAGATAGCAGGAAGGGAAAAATGAAGGGGGGGAAATCAGAGGGGGACATGAACCATGAGAGACTATGGACTCTGAGAAACAAACTGAGGGTTCTAGAGGGGAGGGGGGTGGGGGGATGGGTTAGCTTGGTGATGGGTATTAAAGAGGGCACGTACTGAATGGAGCACTGGGTGTTATATGCAAACAATGAATCATGGAACACTACATTAAAAACTAATGATGTAATGTATGGTGATTAACATAACATAATAAAAGAAAAAAAAAGAAATGAAAATATAAAAAATAAATGAGAAAGATACTCACCAAAGAAGTGATATTTCTGGTCCTTTTACAATGATAATTTTATTATTTCTTTTTAAAATTTGTTTATTACAACTGATTCCCAACTATTTCTATAACAGTTTTCCTCATTTACAAATTCCAGACACCCGGGAGCTCACCATGTTTCTCCACTGGCACAGATGAAGAGAGTAATGAAGAATTAGCCTTAATTATTCAGGCTAAGAAACCCAGATTATTATGAGAACAAGGTAAAAAGCAAAACTTTGTCTTGGATTATCTCAAGACAATTGTCTGAAAACTTCCTGCTTATTTTTTCTGGTTGAACCTGGCTTTTCAGATTAATGTGATCTGTTTCTCTGTGATTCAGAACTTCACGGAACTTGGCAGGCAAAGAAATACAAAGAAAGGAAGAAAAGGAAAGGGGAAAGTGGGGGATGAAAGAAGATGGGCGGAACTTGAGAAGGCTTAATAAAGTAATAGAACACACCCCAGACCCTCAGGGAACAAAGGAACAAGGCTGGTGGGAGACAACAGATGTTCTCCTTCCCAAACCATGAAACACCACAGTCTACACCCGAACTCCTCCTCACTCCAAGGAGTGGCTAATACCTCTTATTGGAATATCTGTGCAACAAAGGAATTGTTTTCCTGATGATGAGTGCTAAAGGCAAAATCTCATTGCCAGGTACTGTGAAGAGCAAGTTATCCAAATTGTCGGTTTGATTCTTATTTCTCTAACTCAACTTATGGAGGTAGAGTCTACCTATAGTAAAGGGCCTTAATTTTAATTGTACATATCTATGACTTCTGACAAAGTCGTAGACTTATGCAACCACCACCAGAAACAATTTTATGGATTCTATCAACCAAAAACATTTCTTTGCACCAATCAGTCCTCACTCTCACCCCTGGCTCCGGATGACCATTGATCTGCCTTCTAGCACCGTAGGTTATATTCGTCTCTTCTCACATTTCCCATAGACAGCATCACACAGTAGGTACCCTTTTGTGTATGTCTTCTTTCACTCAGCATGTTTTTGAGATTCGCCATGTTGCTGTGTGCATATCAGTTCAATCCTTTTTATTGCTGAGTAGTATTCCACAGTTTAACCATTCACCTATTAAAGGACATTTTGGTTGCTTCTAATCTCTGGCTATTATAACAGAACTGCTGTGAGCATTAGTTTGACTCTTCTTTTTGGAGTGAAATTCAAATCTGTCCATTTGGTTGGGACATGGAGGTGGGAAATAAAACCAGTATTGTTTAGACACCTACTAAGTGCTCATCAAATATTCGTAAATAAGCTGTGAGGCAGATGTTATTATTTTACCAGTGAGAAAACAGAGGCACCAAGAAGTTGATTAACGAACTTGCCCAAGGTCACAAAGGTAACAGTAGCAAATCATTTCAACTCAGGCCCAACTCTGACTCCTGTTTGACATTCCACCACCCCGCTTGTCATTGCTGCATTTCTGGTAGAATTAGTAAAGAAAGAGATCCAAAGGCAGAAGGGTTTTGAGTAGAGCTATTGTGTTGACGTAAATGGGGGAAGCTGAAAAGGGAAGGTAACAGTGACTGGGCAAAGGAGGAAAGAGAAAGGAAATAGGGGAGGATAAAAGAAGAGAGAGGGGAGCATTTTCTCCATCTCCAAAGAAATCACCACAAGAGGGATTCTAAAAATCCAGCTTGGAGGTGGACTCCCTGGAAATGGTATAGACCTGAAATATTTCTGCTCACAATTGAAGACAAAACCCCATCCACCCTTGGCAGCTCCTCCCCCCTCACCAGAGCCCTCGCTCTCAGCCCCAAATCTCACAGAAGGCTACCAAGGGGGAATGGGAGAATTTCTCAGTTGGGCAATGTTGCTGGTTTGCATGGTGTGAATGCCACTCACATTTGTGTGAAGTCAAGAAAGAATCCTTGCTTGGAGTTAAAGAAACTGCAAATAAGTTGCTTCATTGACACAGTTTGAAAACTATAGAAAATTAAATGAGTTGACTCTAATTGAATGCCTACTAAGAGAAAAGAGGCAAAAGTAAAAGAAAATGAAAATGTATTGCCCTCAATATGTGTCAAGCAGTGAGCTAAGAGCTTTGCCTATACTGAGTTACTCTTCATAACCTTACGAAGTATGTACTATTTTTATTCCCATTGCACATATGAAGAAATTGTGCCTCAAGGAGGTTAAATATCCAGCCGGGGGTCACACGGTAAATGGCAGAGTCAGGACTCCGAATAACTAACCACTACTCTATCCTGTTCCCAGGGACTGTATTCCAGACACTCGGTGGGGCAAGAAAAATGTATAAAACATAGTCCTGCCCTTGGGAGAGCTCATGGCTAAACACTGGATGATACTTTCACTTTGGGCAAGTGACCTACTATTTCTGATAAAAATGGGAATTAGTAACCCCTCTCTTAGCCTCATTGCAATGTTCATTTATTTATTGCACAAATTCTTACTGAACATTTATTATGTGCCAGGCATAGTGCCGAAATTCCTTCATGGAGCTTATATTCTAGAAAGAAGAGAAGGCAATTATCATGTATAAAATAGATTTATAAGTAAAGAAAGCAAAAGAGAGAGAAAGAGGGAGAGGGAGTGAGGGAGAAAAGGGATTAATCAGGGTTCTCCAGAGAACAGAACCAATAAGAGATATATAAAGATTTAATTATTAAAAAGATCAGATTTATTATAAGGAATTGGTTCATGCAATTATGGAGGCTAAGTCCCATGATCTACTATCTACAAGTTAAAGTTGGAGGAAAGCCAGGGTGTAGTTCTGACAATCAGCGGGCCAGTGGTGTTGAGGGTAGAAGAAGACCAGGAGAAAACTGCTCAAGCAGTCAGGCAGAGAGCAAATTATTTCTTCTCTGTGTTTTTCTTCTATTCAGGCCCTCAACAGATTGGATGAGGCCCACCCACGTTGGGGAGGGCAATTTGCTTTACTGAATCCACTGATTCAAATGCTAATCTCATCTGGAGACACCATCACAGACATACCCAGAAACAATGTTTGAACTGGGCACCCTTTCTCCCAGTCAAGTTGATGCATAAAATTAACCACAGAAGAAAAGAAAGAAGGAAGGAAAAGGAAGATATTTTGGGCAGTAATAAGTGATATGAGAAAAAGGAAATTAAGTAATGGGATGAAGGGATTTTAGATTGAGAGGTAATTGTTACTTTGCAAAAGGTGGTCAGAGATGTTCTCTGTAAAGTGATGACATTGAACTGAGACCTGACTAATGAAAAGGAGACAGTCATGTGCAGATCCAAGGACAGAGAGTTCCAGGTAAAGGGAATAACAAGGGCAAAGACTGTAAGGCAGACAAGGTCATGGCACATTCGAGGAACAGAAGCAAGCCAGGGTGGCCAAAACATGATGACCAAGAGGGAGAGTGGTAGGATGTAAAATCAGAGACAAGCAGGGAACTGATTCTGGAGGATTGGAATTTGGATTTTATTGTAATTACAGCAAGAAGTCATGGGAAGATTTTGAGTAAGGAAGAGACATGACCTTATTTCCATCTCTTACAACCCCCCCTACCCCACCGCCAGCTGCTCATTGGAGAATGAGGAACTTGAGGAAAAGCAGGAAGAGCAGTGAGAAGCTCATTGTAGCAGGCTGGGTGAGAGATGATAATGGCTCAGACAATGGTGGGGACTATGAAATGGAAACTGTGGTTGGATTCAGGAGTTATTTTGGAAGTGTAGCCCATAGGACTCGCCAGTGGATTGAGAAATCAAGGGTGACTTTCAGGATTTTGGTTTGGACCATTGTTTGAACAGTGGAATCTTTAGCTGAGAATAGGAAGAGAATGCATGTGGTTAATTTTAGAATGGAAAAGCATTTGCAAGCTGCAAAGGGCTCTCCAAAGACAGAAACCACTATGAGTCCACAGCTGCAAGGAACTGAATTCCACCAAGAACTTCAATGAGGATGGAAGTAGATTCTTCCCTTGTTGAGCCTCCAGATGAGAATGCAGCCCTAGATGACATCTTGATTTCAGTCTTGTGAGATTCTGAGCAAGGGAACCAGCTACCCTCTGCATGTACTCCATGCTCATAGAAACTGAGATAACAAATGGATATTGTTTCAAGTCACTAAGTTTGTTACACAACAGTAGAAAACTAATACAGGCAAAGAGTAAATTACTAAGTAGCAGACAGCCCAGAAGTGCTTTCGACACAAACCTAAAAGATAGGGACCCATTTGGTCCCTGCCAGGCCCAGTCACACCTGGCTTCCTACTCCTGGGCCATGAGCATCTTCTCCTTCAAGAAAAGGAGATTTGATGATAAAATGACAATTAATCTTTGTTACCCTCTCTTCCTTGCCTATCACAACAGTCACAAATGCTAAAGTTCTTTGCTCAGTCACCACATTTGGTTTTGCTACACTGGCAGAAATATATTTAACTCAGGAAAAGTTCTGTGAGGCCGTCATCTCTTCTGCTAAAGGGATAAGAAGGAGCTCTCTCAAAACTGAGACCACAACTCCCACCTGCTCCTTGAAATCTTTCCACACCATAGGACCCCAGATGGGGAGAGATGGTGATGAACATGCAGTTAATTCTCCCAACAGATGTCTGAACCCTCCACAGCCTATCTGCCATGGCTTCCCACCTGAACACCTCCAAGGAGGAAGTGTGGAGACAGGTAGACCTGATTCTAAATTCTGACTTTGTTTTCTACTACGTGCGGATCACGGACAAGTTAACCTCCCTGAGCCTCAGCTTCTTCATCTGTAAATTTAGGACGGTAATACCCTTGCAGAATAGTTTTGATGTGACCTTAGTATATGTGAAGCTCTGACCCTTGCTTCTCCCTCTGTCTCCCTCTAGTGATGAGAAATTCCAGCCCAGTTTACTTTCTCTCTTTGATTTCTTTCATCTTTAACAACCATATTGGACACCTAATCATATGCTGTGTTTTATTGTCCCTCAATTGCTTTGTATGCATGACTTGTGACCTGCTAAGGAGGTTGAGGACAGGCAGCCATATTTTATACTTCTGGGGGCCCCCCAAAGGATTTAGGTCAATCCAGGGCATACAGCAAGCATACAGTAAACCAGTAAAACCTGCCAAATTAAATTAACGATCCATCATCATCAGAGTAACTTAAAACTGGCTACACTCAATGAACTGTCATTTAATTGGAGTTTCTCGTAAAAGGGCCCCCTTTCTACAATATCCATTCTCAAGTTAAAAAAAAAAATACCAACTGCAAAGGCCATTGCTTTTAAAAAGAAATCTTTTCATGCACCTCACGTTTGCATTTGAAACACAACTTCCTAACCAAGGGGAAAAAAAGAAATTGAAAACGAAGCACCCTAAATTACACAATTCAGGTATTGTTCCCTATCTTTAAGACCCAGACATACAGAGCCCCCCAATTCACCCTTTCCTTTCTCACGTGCCTATCCGTTTTTGCATTCAAAAGTTAAGATTTTTAAAGGTTGGTTCTTAAGAGAAATGAATCCTGAATCTACATATGAACTGTAAGGTTCTCATTTCAAGTGGATACAGGTTAGAATATGTTTGAACATAAAAGTAGAAAGGCTGGAGTAAAGTGCCATGAAGAATCTATTGGAAGAAATGGGATCAGATAGATGTGGTGCACTTCTCTTAAGTGCATATCACTAAACTGCATAATCAACTTGTGCTCCCAAGAATTATGCAGTCTCTGTCTGGCCCCCATTAGATTGAATGTGTTGCTACTCCAGTTAATTGCATATTGGCAAATTGCATAATTCAGCTCTATGCACCCTGAACCGAGTTCCAAATGCCATCCGGTACAATGTAATCAAACTAGGGAAGGGACGAGCTGGAATACTTATGAGATTCTGCCCATTTGTCACATTTGGTTTGGATCGCCTGGGCTGTAAAGAAAGCAGACCATTGGCCATAGACCCGTGTACTTTGGATTCCTGTCCACCCACTCCCCCTCAGCAGCACAACCTCAAAGAGGCCCATCCAAAAATTAATTTAGAATGGGTCCAAAAGAAAACAGGATGTCAACATGTGAAAATATGATTAAAAAGTAAAAAAATCTGACTCACAACAATGGTGCTCTCCTTCCCAGGACTGACATCACTTATGTGGCAGAGCAGAAAAAGCTGGGACTAGTCTTGGTTCTGCCATTAACTAGCTGGGCAAGTCTCTTCATCTCTCTAGGCCTCAGTTTGCTCAGCTGTACAATGGAAAGAGGAGTAGTAGCTTCGTCTACTTCATTAAGCTGTTATGAGGGTTAAATGAAACATGGCTGGGTAACCTACCAAGTAATGTAGAAATCTCTTACTTGATAATGGGCTCTGTATCAAAGAGTACAATCTGGGGCGCCTGGGTGGCTCAGTCGGTTAAGCGTCTGCCTTTGGCTCAGGCCATGATCCCAGGGTCCTGGGATCCAGCCCCACATGGGGTTCCCTGCTCCGCAGGGAGTCTGCTTCTCCCTCTCCCACTGCTCCTGTGCTCTCTCTTGCTCACTCTCTCTCTCAAATATATGAATAAAATCTTTAAAAAAAGAAAAAGAGTATAGTCTGTCAAGCTGATAGAAACACTTCAATAAGGATCTGGGATAACAGCAAGTAGTAAAATAGAAATGGAAAGAATGAAATGCTTCTGACTTCATGGCACATCCTGCAAGGGTCAGATATCATTTCTGATTTTAGTTCAGTTCTGACTCTGTGAAGATTCGGCACTCTTTCTCACACATGACACACACACATATATCACGCAATGAGATCCGCATTACATTTCTTATTTAGCAGAAATGGCAGGATATCCACATTAGCCGGTAGTAAGTTCAGGGGTTCGTTGTGGGGGGGAAAAAAAAGCACCCAGCACACAACGCTCAGAACTATCCAAATATCACTGGGGCTTGACTGGCAGCTGCCTGCATCCTGGAATCTAGAGGAAATGCTCATATGCCAACTCAAACCTTGGGAGCGCAGCCTAAAGACTTCAAAGATCACTCTTCACTCTTTGCAGATTTCCTTCCATAGATGTTTTATCCTCAACTTGTATCTATTAAGACTATGAGCAATACTTCTTAGACACCTATCCTGCTAGTAAAATACTCCCCACTGAGTCACCTGGAGGATTCTTAAAGTCACCAGTCGCTCATTTATTGGCTGTGGAGTGGTTAGGAAGAGTGAATTCCTAGCTCAGTCTCTTACTAGTTATATAATCCTGGGAAAGTTGCTTAATCTCATTAAGTCTTGCTTTCCATTTCCACAAAATGGGTCCCATGATAGTATCTACCTTTTAAGGCTTTTGTGAGCGGTAAATGAGATCATGTATGCCCAGCAAGAGGCACGATGTTAAGCTGTGCTACACTTCACTAGCACAAAGTTCTGAAATAACATTGGTTTCATCAAAAATTGGGGGATTTAAATTTAAAATTTGAGCCTGGGTGGCTCAGTTGGTTAAGCGACTGCCTTCGGCTCAGGTCATGATCCTGGAGTCCCGGGATCGAGTCCTGCATCGGGCTCCCTGCTCGGCAGGGAGTCTGCTTCTCCCTCTGACCCTCACCCCTCTCATGCTCTCTCTCTCATTCTTTCTCTCAAATAAATAAATAAAATCTTTAAAAAAAAATTGGGGGATTTAAGGCAATGCAATCTGTATACTGTTTGTCTGACTTAAGCACCTAATAAAGTACCTTTGCTTTGGAAGAAAAACATCATAGCTTAAAATAAAATGTAAGCACAAATCATTCTAGAAAATTGCCAGGGAAAGAAGTGACTCAATATTTCTGATCCGACCAGTATTATCAGGCACAGCCATGTTTCACTGTTTGAGAGGACAGTGATAGAGTCTGCGAGGAGCTTGCCCAGAGAAGGGGTTTAAATGTTGGTTGAATTGAGTTCAGTATTGGTTGAGTTGAATTAAGGGCAGAAATTCAACTGATCAGTCGTCCCAATTGGAAGAGTGTATTATTTCTCAAGAGATGGATCAAAAACTGAACAAATATTATAGTCTAACATTCACATTCTTTCAAAATTTGGCTCTTTATTTATCACCATAGTGATAGCCTGGTACAGTGCCTGGGGGAGAAAATATGCTCAATAAGTAATGGTTGAATAGGTTAATTAATTCATTAATTAATGCTTCCAATCTTTGTTTCTAACCTTATCTTCCACTATCTTCCAGCATAAGCCCTTCACTATATCCAGGCCCACCTGCTCATGGTTTCCTAAACACTAACTTACTCATCCCCACCACCAAACCTTGCCCACAAGCCTTCCCCCATGCTCTGCTCACTCCTCTTATGCAGATTTGTGTCACTTTTTGAGGTGTGATGTTTTGAACTGTGTCAACCTGGCTAAGTTGGAATGACATTTCTCATGATCTCTTTTCCTGTATGATTGCACATTAGAGTTGACCAGAAGAAAAATTTGCAAGAGTTCTAGAAGGTTGAAGTCTTGATTAGATGTGATGAGAGACAAAAGCAGAGGCACTAGCAGGTTCAAATGTGTCCTAGCTTCCCCTGTTCTGTGACCAGCTCTTGTTCCCAGTTGCTGGCCCTGATGACCACCCACTGCTCCAGCCCACCACCAGACACAGAATCAACAACCTTCCATGAGCTTCTCCAGCGCTTCCCCTGGTAGTCCCATCCCAGCAGCTAGACTCACCTGCCTTCCCAGGTTTTCCCTGCAAGCTCCTACTATCCATCAGGGCCAGTGTTTCAGGAGGGCTGATAATTTTAATTCTGACCCTCCAGCTCCCTTTTCTGGATCTTACTTCCCCAGACCCTCCCACAATGATGTCATGTCTCATTGCTATAATAAATCCCATATTCCATAACACTCATAGTGGTTCGACTTCTCTGATGAAACCTTGACTGATACACAAGGCTCCATCCATGGAAAAAGCTGTTCCTTGATGACTTCTGGACCATTCCAGAGCAATTTCTCTACATTTCTGTGTCCCTGTGTGTGTGTGTGTGGTCATCTATCGGCATTTGTCTCATATTGCTTTGTACCGCCTTAGATCCACATACGCCTTCATGGTGCTTAGTACACGATTGGTGTTCAGAGTTTAATGAGTAAATGAAAATTTCCATGCATATATGTCACCAGCATCCCCTCTCACACGTAGAGCAGACATAATTTATTGATCTTTCCCATCCTGTGTGAGCTCAGCTCACAGTCCTCCATGACATGGTGCCATAGACAGACAATGGGAGCTGGCACGAAGAAGAAACCCATCTGCCACAATGAAAATCTCTGAGTGCAGGGGTGCCTGGGGGGCTTATGCTTCTTAGGCAGATTATCTAAGCACAAAAGGTCACAGTGCATGCACATACTGAA
Source organism: Mirounga leonina (assembly GCF_011800145.1). Taxonomy (NCBI): domain Eukaryota; kingdom Metazoa; phylum Chordata; class Mammalia; order Carnivora; family Phocidae; genus Mirounga; species Mirounga leonina. The sequence goes on along the minus strand of NW_023270447.1, from coordinate 44,647,916 downwards.
GTTCAGGAGAAGCCCATTCCCTCCCTACTTCCTGCCCGACTGCACCTAACTTTCACACAGTAGGTACCCAGTAAATATTTGTTTGAAAAAGAGAACGTCAGCGTCACCTTCACAAAGAGAGCTGTGTGGTCGCTACAAACCAAAGTGACTCACAAAAGTCTCACCTTTTAAAATAATGAATAAACAAAAGCAGCTGGAGGGAACTTCCTGCATTTTAAAGACACTTCAGTCATTTCTGGTCCTTTCAGAGCTAAGGAAGACAAAACACAAACAAGCCTCAACCGCAACCAGTGAAAACACGTGACCTGTTGCCAAGTCCTGGCAAAGAAAGAAAACCTTTCTGGCTTCTGTCCTTCGGTGTCATTAGCCCACTTCTTGGCAGTCATGTAGGAGGAAGACCGTGCAGGAGAAAAGAAGTTTGGAGGGCAAGTCTGTGTTCAAAGAAGTCAGGAAGGGGGCGCCTGGGTGGCTCAGATGGTTAGGCGTCTGCCTTCGGCTCAGGTCATGATCCCAGGGTCCTGGGATCGAGTCCCGCATCGGGCTCTCTGCTCCTTGGGAGACTGCTTCTCCCTCTGCCTCTCTCTCTCTCTGTCTCTCATGAATAAATGGATAGAATCTTAAAAAAAAAAAAGAAGAAGAAGAAGAAGAAGAAGTCAGGAAGGATTATTCAATAGGAAATACGGGTCTAAAGAGGGACATTTTTTACTCATTTCTGACAAGGGAATAGAAATAAAGACATGATTGACTTGTCACTTGAAAATATTATTTTTGGTTTGTTCTCTTTTCCAGCATGTTGCTTTGCCAACCACGGCCCATATCTCTAAGCATTCTGGCAGGTACTTCCCATCCCTGTGCTCATTCTTCCATTTTCTATTCTTGTGAATAGGATGTGTTAATGTCCCTGGATCAACCTCACAATCAATAATTGAAAGCATGAGTGGGGAAAAAAAACAAACAAACAAATCGGTGTGTTTTTTCAGTGGGTGAGAAGGGAAATGAAATAAGCCTACTCTATTTGGTAGATGATGCCCAAGTGAAAAACCTTTCTCCCTGATCCTTGCAATCCACACATACCACGTTGGTGATAAACAGAAAATAAAAGACAATATTGCCCTTCCACATTCTCTTTCTCACTTTAAAATTGTGTATGTGATTTCTGTTGGTTTCTCATTGGGAGAGCAATTTCAAGAATACCTCAACCTAACTTACAAGTATTCATACACACAGGTCTAGGGTATATTTAACCTATTGAGTGCTGTACTGGATCCATTTTCTGCCCCTCCATTAATCAAAGATAGGTCCACTGCCAACAAATTTCTCCACTAAACTAGATACTCTCTATCCACTAGAAATTATTTTTATTTGTATTTGCAACCCCAGGGCCTAAAAGAAGGTCTGCCATATACTAGGTGATAAATAAATGTTTGTTGAATGAATGAATGAGTTTTACTATATTGGTGTGGGAGGCAGAGTAAATGCCCTTCCACTAGATGTTTATATCCTCATTCCCAGAACCTTCAAATATATTCTTTTACATGACAAAAGGGACTTTGAAGATGTGATTACATCAAGAATCTTGGGGTGGAGGGATTGTTATTACTCCCAACTTACACTAAGAAAACTGAGTCCAGAAAACTGAAGTTACTTGACCCAGATCACATAGCAAGTAGCAGAACAAGGATTTGAACTCAGGCAGCCTGACTCCACGCCATCCTACCTCCTGTGTTAGGGCTGAGAAGCATGGAACATAACAGAAATATAAGACTCAGGGCACCTGGGTGGCTCAGTTGGTTAAGTGACTGCCTTTGGAAGCTCAGGTCATGATCCCGGAGTCCTGGGATCAAGTCCCTCATCGGGCTCCCAGCTCAGCGGGGAGCCTGCTTCTCCCTCTGACCCTCTCCCCTCTCATGCTGTTTCTGTCTCTCTCTCTCTCACTCTCTAATAAATAAATAAATAAAAATCTTTAAAAAACAAAAAATATAAGACTCAGTCCTGGCCTACGAGGAACTCACAAAGAGAATGGGAAAGAGCACTCCAACATAAATGCCACATTCGAGAGAGTTCATCACAGAGGCTAAGTGATCTATGACCCATGTTTAAAGAAGAAAAGAGGACAAGAAAGCTGGAATATTCAGAACTGGATGGAGCTGGACCTTAAGGGTACATGGGCTACAGATAGCCAGTGCACTGTGGAGCTTTCTTCCTGGCTGAGGCAATGGAATGAGAGAAGGAACAGAATGGGGACATGGGGAGAAGCAAATAAAAAGCCCGTGAGGGGAAAAATCTCAGCAAGAAAACACAAAGAGATAAAATACTTAATTGTTTGTATGGCAATGGCAACATTTATCGAGCACCTATTCCACCATCAAGGGAAGATTCACATTTGTTAACTTTATTTAATCCTCACAAACCCCTGTGAAATGAATATTATTGGCCTCATTTTTCCAAAAGAGGAAATTAAACACCCAGAGAGGTTAAGAAAATGCTCAAAGACACGTACCCTGTAAGTGTGATTCCAAAATTCATGCTCTGTCCTCTGTTCTTTTTTGCCCCCGTCATAATCATCTCAGCCCTTCTCTGAGAAGGAGCAAACTCCCAGTGAAGTAAGAACAGGTGGAGCTGTGTAAGACTCTAGAAAGAGCTGCTTTGGACAGTAGTGGGTTCAGGGCAGCCACTGAGGCTAGCCCCACCAGCCGGTTGTTTGAGGAGCACATGTGACAAGCCCTGTGCTAAGCACCAGCGATGGAGAGACCACAGTAAAACAACACTGAGGTCATGACCGACTGTTCAGCGAGGGAGACAGAGAAATAAAGACTTCTCCTCACTGACTTCAGGTTAGTGTTGACCTTCAGGGAGGAAAGGTGGAGAAAGGTTTGGGAGGGGTGGGGCTTTAGTTATGTCATAACCTCTTATTTCATAAGAGAAAAAAGAGAAACCTGAAACAAGTATGGCAAATCATAACATATATGTAACCTCAGTGCCAAGTACACGGGTGTCTGTTAACGTTACTTTTCTTCATTTTAGTTTCGTTTGCAACGTATCGCAATAAGGCCAAAATCAATGAACTTCAGGAGTATTGTTACTGTCTCCTAAAGAGATCATCACGATAATAAATCATCAGTACCGTGCTGGAGGGAAGCATAGGGTAGTACGGAAAGACAGAAGAAGGCTTCAAACCCAACTCAAAAAGAAGCTGGAAAAGGCTTGGAAATGGATTCTCCCCTAGAACCTCCAGTAGGACGTGTTCCTGCAGATACTTCCATTTTAGCCCTGAGAGACATGATTGAACTTCTGACCTCCTTCTTGTGTCTTCAAGAAACTAAGAGATACTTTGAAGTGGGTGGCCAGGGTGAGCAGCAGTCAGCATGAGTCTCAGGGTGAGGGAGGTCAGGACATATTCCCCCTCACCTCAAGGGGTCAGCTCATACGTCCTGGCAGTGAAGGGAGGTGAACCATGGTGGCTTATCAGTCAGGATAAACCTGTTAATCCAGCAAAAGGGATTTGGATTTCATCTTATAAATGAAATAGGGAGTTTCTGGGCAATTGCAAGCAGCATAGCGATGATCAGCTCTGCTTTTCAGAAAGATCACTGTGGTGGGAGCAGGAATGGGGACAGAAGGGAAGCTGGGACTGGCCAGGTAGACCAGACAGGAATTTGTCACAGGTTCCCAGATGACAAGAATTCAGGGACCTGAAAAACAGAGTGGCAGGGAGGATGAAGTAATGATTTCAGAGTACTTATAGGGTGGGATTGAAAAGGTTGGTGACCCATAGGATGTAGGGGAAGATAGCATCAAAGATAACTGCTGAGGGGCACCTGGCTGACTCAGTCCGTGGAGAATGCGACTCTTGATCTTGGAGTTCTAAGTTCAATTCCCACACCGGGCATAGGGATTACTTAAAAAAACAAGATCTTTAAAAAGAGAGAGAGAGAACTGCTCAGTTTCTCTCTTGGTAGAGGCACTGCTGTCTCCAACCATAAGGACACGGGAGGAATAAATTTAGAAATGAAGATGAGTTTTCTACAAATGGTGCTGGAACAACTGGATATCCACATGTTAAAAAAAAAAAAATCCTGACACAGGCTTTCCTTACACTTTTCACAAAAACTAACTCAAAATGGATCATAGACCTTAATGTAAAATGCAAAACCATAAAACTCCTAGAAGATAACATAGGAGGAAATCTAGATGACCTCGGTTTGGTGATGACTTTTTAGATACAACACCAGAGGCACGACCCATGAAAGAATTAACTGATAAGCTGAGCTTCACTAAAATTAAAAATTTCTGCTCTGTGAAAGACACTTTCAAGAGAATGAGAAGACAAGCCACAGACTGAGAGAAAATATTTGCACAAGACACATCTGATAAAAGACTGCTGTCCAAAGTATATGAAGAACTCTTACAACTCAACAAAAAGAACACAAGCAACACAGCTAAAAATGGGCCAAACAACTTAACAGACACCTCACCCAAGATCTGCTGATGACAAATAATCATATGAAAAGCTGCTTCACATTGTATGTCATAAGAAAAATGCAAATTAAAACAATGAGATACCACTACACACCTATTAGAATGGCCAAAATTCAAAACACTGACAAGACCAAAGGCCAGTGAAAATGGGCGGCTACAGGATCTCTCATTCGTTGCTGGTGGAAAGGTAAGATAATTTGGCTACTTTGGAAGACGGTTTAAAGTTTTCTCACAAAACTAAACATCCTCTTACCACACATTCCAGCAATCATGTTCCTTGGCATTTACCCACAGGTGTTGAAAACATGTCCACATAAAAACCTTCCCACGGATGGTTGTGGCAGCTCTATTTGTAGTTGCCCAAACTTGGATATGACCACGGCGTCCTTCAGTAGATGAATGGAAAACTGTAGTACATCCAGACAATGGAATATTATTCAGCACTAAAAGAAATGAGCTATCAAGTCATGAAAAGGCAGGCAGGAATTACAGATGCATATTGCTAAGTGAAAGAGGCCAATCTAAAAAGGCTACAGCTGCACAATTCTTTTTTTTTTTTTAAGATTTTATTTATTTATTTGACAGAGAAAGACACAGCGAGAGGGGGAACACAAACGGGGAGTGGGAGAGGGAGAAGCAGACTCCCTGCCGAGCAGGGAGCCCAATGCGGGACTCGATCCGGGGACTCCAGGATCACGACCTGAGCCGAAGGCAGTCGCTTAACCAACTGAGCCACCCAGGCGCCCGAGGCTACAGACTGCACAATTCTAACAGTATTCTGGAAAAGGCAAAACTCTGGAAACAGTACAAAGATTAGGGTTATCAGGGGTTAGCGGGGAGGGAGGGATGAATATGCAGAGCACAGAGGATTTTTAGGCCTGTGAGAATATAGCGTCTGTGGGATACTATGATGGTGGATACATGTTATGAAACATTTGTGCAAACCAGTAGAAAGCAAGACACCAAGAGTGAAGCCTTATGTGCACTATGGACTTCGAGTGATTATGATGTGTGGGTGTAGGTTCATCCATGATAAAAAAAAGTGCCACTCTGGAGGGGGATGTGGATAACAGGGCAGGCTGTGCAGGTGTGGGGGCAGGATATATATGGGAAATCTCTGTACACCCTGCTCAGTTTTGCTGTGAACCTAAAACTGCTCTAAAAAATAAAGCCTGTTACAAAGAATCAGAAGAAGAAAAGAAGAAGAAGAAGAAGCAGCAGCAGCTGAGAACAGTTATGAAAATGCTGCATATAGGGCCTGGGGAAATATAAATAGCAATGTTTAATGGGTAGTGTGGTATTACCATTTCCTTCCCAATTTATGGATGAGGGAACTGAGACTCAGAGGGGTGAGTATCTTGCGCAAGGTCACACAGCACATTAACTGCAGAAGGTAAAATTTGAACCTGGGAAGTTTAACTCCTAAGCCCACGGGGGTAGCCATGCGTGAAAGAGGTTTTGAGGCTTGTCTTAGTTCCTTATAGCTGCTGTACCATTTTAAAAGTGGAAAAGGTAAGGTAAGTGTGCCCGGCTGGCTCAGTCGGTGGAGCATGCGACACTCGATCTCGGGGTTGTGAGTTTGAGCCCCACATTGGGTGTAGAGATTACTAAAAAACAAAAAAAAGTGGAAAAGGTAAAGGCACCTAAACCGAGGTAAGCTTCCAATACTTCACTAACAGTGGTAAAATGTTGATACCAGTACGCTGTGACAAGTTATATAAGTATAGTGTAATGTCAAGAGCAACCATTAAAGAAAATGATGCAAGGTGATATGCTCCAAAGCATTGTAAATAAAAAAATATCAATTTAAAAAGATACTCAGGTAATGCCCAAGTGACAAAAGATAGAAACAGAATGAGAAACAGAAAGACAAAAAACAAGTAATAAATGGCAGCCTTAAGCCCTAACAGGTCAATAATTAATTTAAATGCAAGTGGTCTAAACATATCCATTAAAAGACAAGGACTAGCAAGAATGGAGAAAGGGATGATCCCACAACAAGCTGTAAGTAATTCATTTCCAATGTAACAACTGTAATAGTTTCCTAGTGGGGCAGCAAAAAATTACGCTAGACTTAGTGGCTTAAAACAACCCACATTCATAATCTTACAGTTCTGCAAGTTACTAGTCTGAAATAGGTCTTACTAGGCTAAAATCACAGTGTCAGTAGAGTTGTGTTCCTCTGGAGGCTCCAGGGGAGAACCCCTTTCCTTCTTTTTCTAGCTTCTAGCGCCCACCTACATTCCTTGGCCCATTGTCCCCCCTTCTATCTTCAAAGCCAGGGGTGCAGAATCTTCAAATCTCTCTCCTCTTTGGCCTCCGGTCAGTCATCTTGTCTTTGGCTCTCCTTCCTCCCTCTTTCCCTTCTAAGGACTCTTGTGATTGTATTGAGCCCACCCCAGTAATCCAGGATGATCTTCCCATTTTAAGACCTTAATTTAATCACACATGCAAAATCCTTGTTGTCACATAAGGTAACATATTCCCAGGTTCTGAGGATTAGGACATGGATATCTCCAGAAGGCTCTTAGTCTTCCTACCAACAAGATAATCAGGTCAGGAAAGTATATAATGACACCTAATATGACACATATTAAGGGATTTAGTAGCACCCCTTCCCCCCCACCCCCATCTACCTCCTTCCTATTGTTTCTGAAAATCTACTTGCTGGTGTTTTTTTGAGAACCACCTCTAACAATCATCCATCCCATGATAAGAATCTAATGTTGATAAAATTCTTATACTGTTCCAGGCATTGTCCCAAGCACTGGGACCATCAAGGACTTGAATAAATCAGCATAGGCCCATTTCCATTTCCTTACCCATCCCCTTCCTGTAGACAATAATTAGGGTTGGGACCATGTTTGGATGCCAACTCCTAAAGTAAATTATTCAAAGCAGAAGATTATTTAATCTCAAATTAATTTATATTCCTATTAACCCATTCTAGTGTTCCCATTCCAGTGGGCATATCCTTTGAGCACCTATTATGTTCCAGGGACTATGGATATCGCTGCAGCGATATCCAAGAGAAAGTCTGGTAGGGGAAACAAAGGGAGAATAAATAAACACATGTCATTTCGGCTAGCATTAGTGCTGTGAAGAGAAATGAAGAGAGGTAAGGACTCAGAGAGTGACCAGTGGAGGACCGACTGGGGTAGTACCTGAGAAGGACAGTCAGGGGGATTATTTGAGCCGAGACTCAAACAAATGAGGAAGCCAGCCTTGCAAAGACTTGGGAAAAAGCATTCCAGGCAAAGGAAAGAGCCAGCATGAAAATCTTGAGGTAGGAACCAATTTGGCATATTTGAAGCATGACAGGAAGCCATTAAGAATCAGCAAAAAAGTGACATGTTCTCATTTACTTTTATTGCTTTGGCTACCATGTGGAGAATATGTTATATATACAAGGGCAAGAGCAGAAGGGGTACACAGTAGGTCAATATATAGTTGAGAATTAATAAACAATAAATGTATGTCTTTTGAATACCTTTCTAAAGACTTGCTGTAGTTACTTAGAGCAAATTTGTGTCATGTCTCCGGCCACTTCACTCCAACACTTTGACTCAGTCACAAATCACATAAAGAAGACACGTCATTTCCCCTACGTTTCTAATGGCGCCATCATAAAGGAATTTCATTCATTCAAGTAAATAGTCAGATGTTGAGATTTGTCTGAAAACCAAAGACAGAACCTTGAGCCTTCATAATCACACCCTCTTAAATATAAAATGAGCTCATATGATTAAAAGTTCAAACGCCACACACTTTCTAAAGTATTCTGTTAAGAAAACGTTTTCCTTTGGCATATGCAGCCCAAAGAGCTCTAACCTTAATCATTTTTCAAGTTCTAATCTCCACATGCTTGGCATTTTCTGATAACATTGACGGCGTAAAAGCAACATTCTGTTGTATGTGTAGCGATTGCTTGCAATTAACCTTAATTTGGGCCGAAAGTAGCAACATTTCTGCCTCATAGAAATACATTTCTAAATGTATTAGATAAATATCTACAAAGAACTTCCTATTAAAAAGCAATGAAAATGAAATCTGCCACATTGCAGACTTCTCTTACATAAGGAAATATCTACAAAGAACTTCCTATTAAAAAGCAATGAAAATGAAATCTGCCACATTGCAGACTTCTCTTACATAAGGAAAGTCTTAAAGCAGTGAAGGTGCCAATAAGACTACTCTCTGAAAGGGCGCCTGGGTGGCTCAGTCAGTTGAGCATCTGCTTTCGGCTCAGGTCATGATCTCGGGGTCCTGGGATCGAGCCCCTGAGTTGGGCGCCCTGCTCAGTGGAGAGTCTGCTTCTCCCTCTCTCTCTCTGGGTCCCTCTGCCCATCCCCCACCCCATATGTACTCTCTCTCAAATAAATAAAATCTAAAAAAAACACACACTACTACTGGCACAAAAACAGACACATAGATCAATGGAACCGAATAGAGAGCCCAGAGATGGACCCTCAACTCTATGGTCAACTAATCTTTGACAAAGCAGGAAAGAATGTCCAATGGAAAAAAGTCTCTTCAACAAATGGTGTTGGGAAAATTGGACAGCCACATGCAGAAGAATGAAACCGGACATTTCCTTACACCACACACAAAAATAGACTCAAAATGGTTGAAAGACCTCAATGTGAGACAGGAGTCCATCAAAATCCTCAAGGACAACACAGGCAGCAACCTTTCCGACCTCAGCTGCCACAACTTCTTCCTAGAAACATCGCCAAAGGCAAGGGAAGCAAGGGCAAAAAGGAACTATTGGGACTTCATCAAGATAAAAAGCTTTTGCACAGCAAAAGAAACAGTCAACAAAACCAAAAGACAACCGACAGAATGGGAGAAGATATGTGCAAATGACATATCAGATAAAGGGCCAGTATCCAAAATCTATAAAGAACTTATCAAACTCAACACCCAAAGAACAAAGAATCCAATCAAGAAATGCGCAGAAGACATGAACAGACATTTTTCCAAAGAAGACATCCAAATGGCCAACAGACACGTGAAAAAGTGCTCAACATCGCTCGGCATCAGGAAAATCCAAATCAAAATGTCAGTGAGATACCACCTCGCACCAGTCAGAATGGCTAAAATTAACAAGTCAGGAAACGACAGATGTTGGCGGGGATGCAGAGAAAGGGGAACCCTCCTACACTGTTGGTGGGAATGCAAGCTGGTGCAGCCACTTTGGAAAACAGTATGGAGCTTCCTCAAAAAGTTGAAAATAGAGCTACCATACGACCCAGCAATCGCACTACTGGGTATTTACCCCAAAGATACCATGTAGGGATCTGAAGGGGTATGTGCACCCTGATGTTTATAGCAGCAATGTCCACAATAGCCAAACTGGGAAAGAACCAAGATGTCCATCGACAGATGAATGGATAAAGAAGATGTGGTATATATATCCCATGGAATATTATGCAGCCATCAAAAGGAATGAAATCTTCTCATTTGCAAAGACATGGATGGAACTGGAGGGTGTTATGCTGAGCGAAATAAGTCAATCAGAGAAAGACATGTATCATATGACCTCACTGATATGAGGAATTCTTAATCTCAGGAAACAAACTGAGGGTTGCTGGAGTGGTGGGGGGTGGGAGGGGTGGGGTGGCTGGGTGATAGACACTGGGGAGGGTGTGTGCTCTGGTGAGCATTGTGAATTGTACAAGACTGTTGAATCACAGATCTGTACCTCTGAAACAAATAATCCATTATATGTTAAGAAAAAAAAAAGAAGAAGAAGATAGCAGGAGGGGAAGAATGAAGGGGGGGAAATGGGAGGGGGAGACGAACCATGAGAGACGATGGACTCTGAAAAACAAACTGAGGGTTCTAGAGGGGAGGGGAATGGGAGGATGGGTTAGCCTGGTGATGGGTATTAAAGAGGGCACGTTCTGCATGGAGCACTGGGTGTTATGCACAAACAATGAATCATGGAACACTACATCAAAAACTAATGATGTAATGTCTGGTGATTAACATAACAATAAAAATTTTTAAAAAACCACACTACTTTCTTGAAAAAGAAGACATTTTTAACACTTATTACACAGAGTGACTATATGTAACAATAGCAATAATAGAGGTAGGTTTACTGTAGGTAAACAATGTCCCAAGAACACATCTCACCTTCCTTCTGTAAAAGGAACTTCCGAGTCCTCCAGCATTTCACTCAAGGTATAACCACACCATAGCCCAAGTATGAGGGAAGCCCTTGCAAATTCCAGATGGACACCCCCACCCCCGCAACAATGCCTAATGCATTCTATTACTTTAAAGTATGTTCAATAAATAATGACTGTTATCTATGTCATTTTAATCTCTCAACCTCATCTAATTGATACTATGATCCCTACTTATATGAAGACAGAGGGGCTCATAACCATTATGTGCTCAGTCACAAAACAAGTGACAAAGACAGAACACAGACTCAGGCCTGATTCCACAGTCCTGCTTTGATGATTTTCCCATCAAACTGTGCTGGTTGGATGTCAGACCTTTGATATCATGTGTTAGATATGCCTTTTTCTTTTAAATGTATTATCTAGTCCTTGAAGTCAGAGTCACATCAGAGATTAGGGTAAGTGTATCTTGAGGAGGAAGGAGAGGGGACAAAGAAAACAAGATTTTCTTGGGTTCTTTGTTCTAATTTACCCATACTGTCACTTACTGTGTCAAATACGTGCATGCAAATAATGCATGTTTATCGTGGGAAAGTTAGAAAACTCAGATAAGCCAAAAAAAAAAAAAAAGAAAAATCTACCCTAACTAAATAAAAAACACCTGCAATCCCACCATGTACAGATTTCTCTGTCATCATCTGATCTCAGCAGGACTAAGCAGAGCATGACAGTATGGTCCTACCTAACATCTCTCTCCTTGTTATACAAACGTAATCAGACTTTTAGTCCAGAAAGTGCTGCAAATGTCAGGTAAAGTGGCAGCAGGAAAATCTTTGGGTTTTAGAAAATCATCCCTTCATCATAGTCTCATTTAGATATTCATAAAGCATGTTGGCATCTGCATGATGCAAAGTTGAGAAGTTGAAATAATTTTTTTTTTACCAGCAAACTATCGGTTAAGTAAAAAGGCTCGGTGTAGGCTGATAATTTCCATACTGAAAACATTAAACAACATATTAAGAAAAATCTCTTAATACAGTCATTAGCAGTGTCTCATAGAATTAGACAGTTGTAACTATCACACCGAAGGCAGAATAAAGCAGATATAGACCTGGGTTTCAATTCTGGCTTCAGCACTTATTTCATGACCTTGAGCAAATCATTCAAATTTTGTGGGACTCAATTTACTTATCTGGAAAGTGGGGATGATGGTATTAACTATTTAGAAAGACCCTACAGAAATGTTGTGAGGACTAAATCATTTAAAATATAAAATGAGCTTAACAGGGCGCCTGGGTGGCTCAGTCGGTTAAGCGTCTGCCTTTGGCTCAGGTCATGATCCCGGAGTCCTGGGATTGAGTCCCACATCGGGCTCCCTGCTCGGCGGGGAGTCTGCTTCTCCCTCTGACCCTCCCCCCTCTCATGCTCTCTCTCTCATTCTCTCTCTCTCTCTCAAATAAATAAATAAAAATCTTAAAAAAAAAATGAGCTTAGCATAACATCCTGCACACGGAGAGTGGTAAAAGGACCTTTTAACAAGTTAAAATCTTCTTGAAATTTAAAGACTTTAAGCCTTAATCTTTTTATCTTTCCTAAAAAATATCTATTTTCTAAAAAGGTAGATAACCTTTGGTCTCCATCAGACAATGACTAGCTTTAAGAGCATTGCTGCATTTACTAAGAATTAAGATAGTAGGCTCTATTTAAAAAGATAACAGGGGAGCACCTGACAGGCTCAGTTGGTAGAGCATCTGGCTCTTGATCTCAGGGTAGTGAGTTTGAGTCCACGTTGGATATAGAGATTACTTGAGAGAGAGAGAGAGCGGTACCTGGGTGGCTCAGTTGGTTAAGTGTCCGACTCTTGATTTTAGCTCAGGTCATGATCTCAGGGTTGTGGGATCGAGCCCCACATCGAACTCTACACTCAGGAGATTCTCTCCTCCCCCTGCTCACGCACTCTCTCTTAAATAATAACACCTGTTTCTCTTTTAAATCTTTTTGTTTGTTTGTTTGACAGAGAGAGAGACAGCGAGAGAGGGAACACAAGCAGGGGGAGTGGAAGAGGGAGAAGCAGGCTTCCCGCTGAGCAGGAAGCCCCATGCGGGACTCAATCCCAGGACCCTGGGATCATGACCTGAGCCGAAGGCAGACGCTTAACGACTGAGCCATGCAGGCGCTCCTCAAATAATAAACCTTAAAAATAAAAAAGAGAGAGAGAGAGAGGTAATAGGAATAAGTAACTATTACTTATTACTATTATGCTCATCAACTCAGCTACAGATGAATTAATCCAAGACTCATTTGGGTACTCAGTGCTGTTCAGAAATCTTTTATTCATTCCTAATTAGTAACTTGTCTCATTTTCTGAATTTACCTATCTTCCTTTCCCTCTCAGTAGGGGAGAATAAAGACCACTGAGATTGAGCTTCCTACTTTTTTTTTTTAAACAATGTCAAAAAGTCAGTGTATTTAACCATACTTAGCTTGTAACAGAGCAAATGGATAAATGGAATAATAATTCATGTTACACCCTATTATTATATTAACAGGCAACAGAAAAAGTTGGTAAAGGAAGGCAGAGGAACTCTATCTTTAAGAATTAGAACCAAGGGGCTCCATAATCATCTGGTATCCACTCAAATGTTGTACCTATGGTTAGAAATGTACATGATGGGAATTCCAGGGATCTTCCAGATCCTTCATTTAAGGTCCGGTCAACTGTGGCCACAATGTAACACTTGTGAGCTACTCTGTACTAAGCAGTCATCTGTATAAGTTCCTTTGTGTGTCGTTTGTAATCCTTCAAATCTTGGATCCCTGGCAATCTTTAGGGTTACACAATACTTCAGCCCCAATTTCTCAATTTCAACCATTATGCAGTTATTCAAGGGATACACTTGGCATACAGACAGTCCATCATTGACTATACTAAGTTGAGTTTGGCTTTAATGGAAAAGTTTGATAAGGTTGTTATCAACCAGGATGTGGCCAGATGGGCCCAGCCACATGTTATATTGGAAGAATAAGCAGGAAGGATGTTGGGAGACTTCTCTTTCCTTCGGTACACTGGGATCTTTCTTTTCTTTCTTTTTTAGGTGTTAATCTATTCCTCTCTTTAAGTCTCTCATCTCTGAGTCTAAGCATTCACTTCATGGTCATATACTTTGCCTTCTTTTGTTTCCCCATGTTCACACTGCACCTATTTCTTCTGGGATCACCTCCTACTTACTCCTTCTTAAAAAGCCTCTATCTTGAAGCTTTCTGGAGGGCATTAGATAATTCAACTATTCAGCATCTTGTGCCAAACTACTCGATTTGCTATCATTCCCCAATACTTCTCCATTACCCTGGTTAACTAGGATTGTGTATAGGTATCAAGAACTTTAATATATAATTTTTTTTTACTAAGAATGGCAATTCTGGAGAAAAAGAATCATAAACGTGTGTTGTTGATTTATTGGAATAACAAATACCAAAGAATACACAAAGGAATTACATAAATAAATTATGATACAGACACGGAATATTCTGCAGCCATTAAAAATAATGTTGTAAAAGGATATTTATTGAAATAGAAAAATCTTTACAGTGTGAAGAAGCAGGCTACAAAACAGTATGGATAATGTATCATTTTTGTGAAGAAACTAATGCATGGAAAAACTACTAGGACAGACATAAAAATATGAACATCGTTATCTTTGAACTATGGAATTTTTTTTCTTTATACTCTTTTGGTGTTTTCCCAGAACTTCTGCGTTATATTGTATTAATTTTGTAAATAGAAAAAAGCAAAATGGATGCTGACTTAATGAGAGAAAGGAAGAGGGAAGGTGCCAGAACCCTGGGGAATATCTACATTTAAGGTGTTTGAATGAGGAAGAGGAATTGACACCTTGGACTTGTACTTTTCAAGAACTAATTTTTCTTTTTGCCAGTTCTTGCTAATAGATCTATTTTAGCTTCCTAGCTGCCTATCAGTATTATATACTTAACCTAGCCTTAAGCATCTAGGTTAAAGTAAGGGGAAAAGACACACATTTTTTTTTGTAAAACAAAGCATATCCACAAACCAATATTTCTTATAGTCCTAGGAATCCCATGAACAGATGCTGGCCATACACATAGCACAATCTTTCAAGTCCTAAAGAGGTCTTTTATTTTAATACAGCGTAGGTAAGAAATCCTCCTGGGTGAAGAGGTACTTCTGGAAATTGTATTCATTCTTTCGGCCTAAAGTAGTATCATTTGAAAATATTTCTAGAGAAACACTGCTTCTGTAGCATTGAAAGAACCCATTCCATCCCATCCTAGAGGGTTTAGGAGTAACCCAAGGAATGACCAAGCTAATCCATCTCACAATTTTGGTCACTGCTCTAAAAGCAGAGTTATCATATAAAACATCTCATACAGAGGCGCCTGGGTGGCTCAGTCGTTAAGCCTCTGCCTTCGGCTCAGGTCATGGTCCCAGGGTCCTGGGATCGAGCCCCGTATCGGGCTCTCTGCTCCATGGGAAGCCTGCTTCTCCCTCTCCCACTCCCCCTGCTTGTGTTCCCTCTCTCGCTGTGTGTCTCTCTCTCTGTCAAATAAATAAATAAAATCTTAAAAAAAAAAAATCTCAGGCAGAGGACTCAAAATATGATTCGTACTCACAGACACTACTAACAAATAGCCAAAATAGTGCTCCACGAAAGCAAAACGAAACAAAACAAAAACAAAAACTGCATTTACATGTATTAAATGCATTTACATAAAAAATAAATATAATAATATACAGGAAAACCATTTGTTAAAGAATGACATATATTAGGCAATTGAGAATTAGGCAAACCGGAAAATCTGAAGTGTTCTTGTCATGTAAATTTAGGAAATTATATAGAGAAAACAGAATCTACGGGTTTAAGAATGTATTGTGAAGAGACTTTCTCTCTAGATTTTCTCTACAACCCTTTCAGAGTACAACTTATATGAATAAATACTTTGAGAAGCACCTGCTTTGAAACAGACTTCCCACTGGCCATGTTAATAACTAACAATCACACAAGAATCAAGATTACTTTTCAAGATTTGATTGCAGGTACTTCTTATATAATTGAACTTACATGGCTGTAGAAACGTAAAGACTTCAAATCTGGGCTTAGGGGATCCTAAGGTTAAACTCCAAAGCACTGTTTGCAACCAAAAGGAGCTAGGAAGTACCAGAAAACGGGTATCTACCAGCTAGCTTAACTGCAGCCAGAAATACTATCACTGTGAAAAGTCGGTCCCCAGGGAACATTAGCTCCTGAAGGGCAGACATGTTGGTTTGTGTTTTGTTCAGGGCTGCACCCTAGCATCTAGAACAGGGCCTCCCACGCAGTAGACACTCAGGATTTTAACTAACGAATGAATCAGAGAGACCATTCTGGGCGTACATGAGGAGTCAATCCAAATTCATTTCATGTATCAATACCGCATAATCTCCCACCAACTGCAGAAGCTGTTACTGAATGACTAACATGTTAGGAAGCTAACTGTACTGTCACTGTATACTTCTGAGTAAAATGAGCGATAAAAAACGATGGTTTTTACTCTTGAGGAGCTGGGACCCAAGTGACTGTGAAATTGTTATGCCTGTTACTAAAGAAAGCATGACAGTATCATGAGGACATGTAACATTCCCGGTATTTCCATCTTCTTACCACCCTCCCAAATGCGGTGAGGAAGCCAGTGCTAAGGTACAGGGTCCCTCAGACACTGGTGCCTCACCCAAGTCACTTGTATCAGCATCTGCCTGGCAGCGCTAACAGAGGGAAGACATTCATCATCTGTTTGGTGTTCCCACCTTGTCCATGCAGCTTCAAATATAACTGCGCTGAGCTAGATGAGTCAGCAGCTGGTCTTCCAAAAGCTAGTGCCTCACTCCCAAAGCAAGAAGGAACAAGTTCACACTTCAGAGGGCTGCATCAGTGCCAGAAGTATCCATGTTGCCTCAAGGTTTCAGACTCCCCAGTGATCTTTCACTCGATGGATACCAAGGCAGAGGCTGCAGAAAAACACAACTGTGGCCCCAGGCAATATAGGAAATGGTGTTTGTTCATACTGTGGATTAAGTGCTTTGAAGGATCAAAATGCAGAAGACCGCTACATTCAACATATAAGGTTTTCTTAATAGTAAAGCACTAAAAAAAATGTGAATAAGTCATTCTTTTATTTTTCAGAAGCGAAAATGACAAGTCGCAACTTGCCTTTGGAAAAGGCATTAAAGAATATCGGGGTAATAAGCTATCTATCTCATGGAGACAGTAGCCTAAGACTCAATTATCACACAGCTCTCAAAGAAAGTCCAATTAAATAAATCTCAGAATAATATGCTTTTAAGTAAAACAAAACAAAAAATATCAACAAAAAGTTATAAAGAATCCATAAAGTGGTATACGAAGAAAAAGGAAAATCTGGAAATCCATATACTGAGAGTGCTCTATTGAAATCAAGGAAGCCCAAATCCTAAAACAGAAAAAAGCAAATATGTTAAAACACAGTATTTTAAGAGTCAAATGACGTTACTGTAGATGCACATTTTAACGCTTCATTTACTCAGGACATTTTTTTCTTTCTCTTGGAGCATTTCTATATATACTGTAGGAGATCATGTGAATGACAGTGCAGAGATCTGCCTTCTCAATGAGGCCCTTGAGTTTTAAATATCAAATCTGAGTCTGGAATCCCAATTAAAAGTTTATATAATAGACTACAGAGAATGAAACTGCTTTCTAAACTGCATTTGCTTAACTCTTCCACATTACGGCTTAAAAACAATCTGTAAACTTTTGAAAGAGACACAACAATTTACAGTATGAAAACAGGGCTATGTGAAACTATACATGCTTTCTCATAAAGTAGGACTGACAATTTCCAAAATGAAGATGCTTACTGCAAAATGACAAAGTTGGTGGGGGATGGGGTGGGGTGGGTAGTGCAGAACCACCAGTGGAAGGCACCAAAATCCTGGATTCTACATTCAGCTTTGTACTGATTAGTTGTATCTTAGTCTCGACTTACTCAGGTCTCAATTTATTCCCTGGTAAGAAGAGGAAGATAGATCTCTAAGCTTCATTTAAATCCAAAGATTCTTATAGTTTATAAGAAAAGATTTGAAAAACTTTTTGGCCAATCAGTTGAATAAATTCCTCAGATCCTGACAGGGTCTGTCCCTGTTCAACTCTCATGAAAATAACTATAAAGTAGATCCCATATTTTGTTGTGAGAAAAGAAAAAAAAATCTACCTTTGTGGCAAAATTATACTTCATACACTACAACATAGAAAATAAATGTCTGTTCCTTTCCTGGCCTCTAGAAACACTCTCTGAGACAGAATCAACTAAAAACCCTAGGATTATGACTATGGCCAAAACGTCTAGCCTGCTTTGGGGTACCTAGATGGCTCAGTCGGCTGGGGGTCTGGCTCTTGGTTTTGGCTCAGGTCATGATCTCATGGGTTGTGGGATTAAGCCCCATGGCAGGCTCCACGCTCGGTGGGGAGTCTGCTTGAGGAATCTGTCCCTCTGCCCCCCAACCCGCTCACATGGGTGCTCTCTCTCTCAAATATGTAAGTCTTAAAAAAAAAAAAAAAAAAAAGTCTAGCTTGTCTTTCTCTCTGCCTTCTCTCTGAGAGCTGCTAGATGGTTCAAAGTGAACTATCACCTAACAAGTACCCTGCACCCTACATGTTATATAGGACTTCTCCATTGCTGAGGAGATTGTGCTAGGGAATCATTTTCCTGATAGTCTATCAAAATCCTGAGAAAAATCTAGCATTATTGGAAGATTATTTATTAGAATAGACTAATGTATGGCCCTGGAAATAAAAACCTTATAGTAGCAGAGTCCTAGAGAACCAGAGAGTTGAACCAGGAAGATTGATGATACCTCTGACTTATCCAAGTGTATTACCTATTTAAAGCTGCAGCCAATTAATAATTCTCATGGGCAGGGCCAAACTTTAGGTTAGAGTAAGTACTTATAGTAGTTCAGGGTTAAGACTCAATCAACCTTCAGGTTTAGGGAAGAAGAAAAGGAAGAGGTTTAAGGATCATATTGACCCCAGGAAAGTAGGAGAGCAGCAAAGACATGCTGTACTGAACTCTCTACAACACATACTTTCCTCATAACCATCATGTAATACTATGAAATATCTTTTTGCTTTGATGTTATCTTTTTGTTGTGAACTCTGTCTTCTAACCATAATCTCTGCAAAGAAAGAGAGACTGAATCAGGAACTGCACGAGCAATGAGGGTACATAAAAATGCTTTACAAAAGACTAGAGATGGTTCAGGTAAATGGAGACCTGTGTTTCTAGATAAGCAAAATGAGAGGTTTATAACATTAGATGATCTTAAATTTCCTGTGGCTCTCACATTTTCATAATTTTATACAGATAATATACCATAATAAAGATTATACATGCATATGACTTACTGTTTCTTTTAAAAAATATTTATGGATATAACTGTGTTTTTCTAAATGTCTCATTAGTAATACTCAGTCTTGTAAGTCTGGTTCCATAATAATCTATAATGTAACTACTTCCATCTGAAGGTCCAACGATCTAGAAGAGAAAATTTTCAAAATTACCATTTTACAAAAGACATTTTCACAATACTTTGTGTTTACTTTGCTCGGTTGCTACTAAATTATTTCAGCAGCACCAAAATACAACTTAACTTAACTCAAGCAAAAAAAGTAACTTAGTGGCCCTGGTAGCTGAAAAGGATATTGGGGACGATAACAGGATCCAAAGAGCTGCAGGAACCAAGGCCTCAAGGACTGAAATTCCATGAACAGACACCCACCCCACCCCACCCTTGGTCTGACCTGTGGGCATTTTAGCTCTTCTGCCTTCATTCTGCAGAGAGGTACTCCCACTTGCTTGCCAACAGCTCCAGATTTACATATTCAAAGCTCAGCAGCTCCCGGTAGAAAGTATAATTTTCTTCCTCAGTGTTTGTATACAAATTCCAGGGAAGGACTGATTTTGGGTTTTATGCCTACTGCTGGACAAATTATGATAGCCAAGGGAATAGAATTAATGTGATTGGCTAGGCCAGTCCCTGTGGGAGTGGGAGGTAGTGTGAGGGACAATCCTTCCAGAACCATGCGGAATGGAAGAGAGAGAAAAAAAACAACGCATGCTCATTACAGTCATCTTGTCCACTTAATCACATTTCTGACAATCCAGTTAACATGATTTCTACAAATTATTCTTTAAGATAGCAATCTTCATGGAGCGCCTGAGTGGCTCAGTTGGTTAAGCGTCTACCTTTGGCTCAGGTCATGATCCCAGGGTCCTGGGATCGAGCCCCACATCAGGCTCCCTGCTCCACGGGAGGCCTTCTTCTCCCTCTCCCACTCCCTCTGCTTGTGTTCTCTCTCTCGCTGTCTCTCTCTGTCAAATAAATAAAATCTTAAAAAAAAAAAAAAAGATAGCAATCTTCAAACTGTAGCCTTAGGGGCAAACAAAGATTTACCAAGATGTATGTGAGCCCAGATGATTTAAAGGAAATCAATTTTGAGACCCTTAATTCCCATAAATACTCTTTGTAAAAGTGATCCACCTGATACCAAGCCATGGTGGGGGCAGAGTTCCCTTCCCACTTCCCTCTCCCTATGGTCCTTTCTCCAGGAGAAACTTGATGACAATAAACCACACGTGCCATCAAAGCAGGTATTATGATGGAACAGTGCCTCTGATGAGCCAAAGAGATAAGTCAAAATACTGGACTTCAGGAAATCTCCTTTAAATCATTTTTTAAAAAGATTTTATTTATTTATCTGAGAGCGAGAGAAAGCACAAGCAGGGGGCGTGGCAGAGGAAGAGGGAGAAGCAGGCTCCCCGCTGAACAGGGAGCCCAACTCCACTCAGGGCTCGATCCCAGGACCCTGAAATCATGACCTGAGCCAGAGGCAGCTGCTTAACCAACTGAACCACCCAGGCGCCTCAGGAAATCTCCTTTAATCAAGAGTCCAAAAATATGCTCGCTCTGCCTCATCTTTTTCAAAAGTTGCATTCCCAGTAACATTTTACTTTTTTTGCTTAAAAGTAATTTGCTAAATCATTTTTATAATACGTAATATGCTTATGCTGTTTTGATCAACTGTGTATCAACAATTATAATGACAATCCAGTAATTACAGAAAATTTTATAATCTTTTAATGAATCATGAAAATCATGATAATGAAAATGATCAGCAGAAGATTTTTCAAGCATAAAAAACATACAGAAAGTCAATTATCATATGGTTTCACTTATCTGTGGAACATAAGAAATAGCATGGAGGACATTAGGAGAAAGAAGGGAAAAATGAACGGGGGGGGAAATCGGAGGGGAAGACAAACCATGAGAGACTACGAACTCTGAGAAACTGAGGGTTTTAGAAGGGAGGGGGGTAGGGGGATAGGTGAGCACAGTGATGGGTATTAAGGAGGGCTCTTATTGCATGGAGCACTGGGTGTTATACGAAAACAATGAATCATGGAACACTATACCAAAAACTAATGATGTACTGTATGGTGACTAATATAATAAAATAAATAAAATTTAAAAAAATATTACATTAGGATAAAATTCTGTGGGAGAATGGAACTAGAAATACAAATTCAAGGAGAAAAAGAAACTATGTAAAAATCACAAATGGTTAGTGAAGGGTTCATTCATGTCTTTTTAAATGAATGATATTTAAAATTCTATGGTATTTATATTCTGTTGGATACATTTTTAAATTGATGTAACAGTTTTATTTAAATATGTCAATATTTGCAAACCAGAAATTATATCCTTTGCAACTATTTAAACTTATGATGGAAAACTTAAATGTCAACTTAAAAATGTGTGGAGGGTAGGGATTTTTTAAAAAATTCTTTCAGGGGTTATACAAACAGAGTTTGAAGAATACTGTTGTAGTGCATGCTTCGTTTTAAAAATAAGTTTGATTTTTTTTTTTTTAAGATTTTATTTATTTATTTGAGAGAGAGAGAATGAGAGACAGAGAGCACGAGAGGGAAGAGGGTCAGAGGGAGAAGCAGACTCCCCACCGAGCAGGGAGCCCGATGCAGGGCTCGATCCCAGAACTCCAGGATCATGACCTGAGCCGAAGGCAGTCGCTTAACCAACTGAGCCACCCAGGCGCCCCAATAAGTGTGATTTTTAAAACTATTTGACAAATACTGGATTCCGACAACACTCCAGGCACTGTGCTAGGCATTATACACATAACAGTGAATGAGATACAATCTCTGCCCACGAAGAGCTTATACTAGTGAACTATAAATATTAATATTCAAATAACACAAAGCACTTTTGTGCTAAATACCATGCTGGGTACTGTTATGCACTCTGCTTATTTTCCAAAGATTAAATTAATTTGGTTTGATATTTATGAATGTTATTTAAGAATGTAATAAAACCTCAGGGCGCCTGGGTGGCTCAGTGGGTTAAACGTCTTACTCTTGATTGCGGCTCTGGTCCTGATCTCAGGGTCTTCGGATCAATCCCTGGGTCAGGCTCTGCACTCAGCTGGAGTCGCTTGAAATTCTCTCCCTCTCTCTCTTTCTGCCCCTACCCCTGCTCTTTCTCTCGAATGAATAAATCAATCTTTTTTTTAAAAGTAAAAAATAAAAAAGAATTTAATAAAACCTTTTCAGTGGTCAAGGTCCCACAGGAAACTACTCTGAGCATTAAGCCGAGAAAGAGAAGAATGAGTGACTAGGAGTCACAATGTGTTTTGAGACTGGACGAGGGGGACAAAGAAAAACTAAAGCCCAGCCTGTAGAAATAAATCAAATCATATGGCAAAAAACTGCCTAATTAGGAATATGTGCATAGCTTGGGACCAGGCCTTTTGTCCCATTCTCTTTTTCTTCCTTTGCCATCTCCCCTATTCCTGTTGAAAAAAAGTATTCAAGGCTGGAAAAAGGAAAATACATGATTAGGTGACCTTTTCATATCATGCATTTCTATTAAGTCTACCTGAGGCTCACTTGCCTCTCTTGGGAAATGTAAAACTAACTAAAGCCAATTAGGACCCATATGTTTTACAATCTTGTAAAGTCAGTAGTTAACATGTAGAAAAATAATAAGGTGTTTGTTTTGTGTTTTTGTTTTGTTTCCTCTGTTCTGTAGAGAAGATAGCCCAGAAGGATACAGTTTTATTACCTGGTAATACATGATCTAACTCTGTATCTAACTCAGCCATTTTCTTACCATTTCTCTCCACTCAAACTCTGTCACTGTGGCTCCTCAACAACCAGTTCTAGCACGGGAATTCCACTCCTCCTTCCAGAGACTGGGTCTGCCTAGGCATGGAATCTAATTCTGGCCAACCACCGATGATGCAAGTTCACTGTTGGCATATCTGACCTTAAGAAAATATGTAGGGGGGGACATGGGTTCTTTCTGCTGGGGACAGTCACTATATAATGAAGTGATGCTAACCAAAAGACCTGAAGATGGCAAAGAGAAAGAAGGAAGGAGAGAGGGAGAAATAGGAGGGAAGGAAGGGAAGAGAATGGGAGGGAGGGTCCACCATTATGTCTTTCAGCTCTAAATTAACAAATCTTATAACTACCTTAAATCTAGATTCTTGGTATGATAGAGTAAACTACCGTATTATGAAAGCAAATTTAGGGCGCCTGGGTGGCTCAGTTGGTTAAGGGACTGCCTTCGGCTCAGGTCATGATCCTGGAGTCCCTGGATCGAGTCCCGCATTGGGCTCCCTGCTCGGCAGGGAGTCTGCTTCTCCCTCTGACCCTCCCCCCTCTCATGTGCTTGCTCTCTCTCATTCTCTCTCTCTCAAATAAATAAATAAAATCTTAAAAAAAATGAAAGCAAATTTAAATTGAGGTTTCTGTTACTTGTAGCCAAAACACCTGATAATGCACTAGTTTTCAGCGCCCCCCCTCACTACTGCCAGATCACCAAAGCACAGCTACTCTCTGCTAAAACAACCTGAAGAGCTGCCCCAAAGACAAATTCGGTCACTGTGGGAAAGCACCAGAGGAAAGGAGAACTGGAAAAGGAGGAATCCTCTCTGGTCTCAGGTTTTTGTATCCATATAAAGAGGAATAGAATAAGCTGATCTATACGGTACTTTTTAAGTTCTACATCTTATATGACTATGACATTTAAATGTAAACACATCTACAAGGTATTATCAATATACTTTCCTTTGAACTATGCCATCAAAGAAGAAATTGTTCATCCTACTTAACGTTTAAGAAAACTATCTGTTGCAAAATTTTCAACTATTCTCACCAAAATCAAAAAATTAAATGTTTTTAAGCATCTTATATATACTTATGTACAATACATGTGCCTATTATAAATTCCTTTATTATGAGTATATTATTAAATTGTTAATTATAAAATTACAAGTCTTTAAAAATATCCCATGCTGAGAAATTTTTTACTCAGTTAGATATGCCAATGTCCATTTGTTTATTGGCAACAGAGTATGAAACCTAAAATTATGTTTGTTTCTCTGCTAAGAAATAGCCTGAAGCCAAATTCTACAGCATGAAGTATTTCCATTTGATAAACTGGGGAATATTTCTATAATCTATGGGTCCAATTCATGGACCAAGAGGTTGCTACAGGTCTTCATCTTCCAAAAGGGGAAACAGGAGGGTCACTACACTGTGGGAAGCTATTTTGTACAATGGGTATCAAGGTCTCTTGCGTGAGAAGCCTTAAAACCACAAGAAAACAACATCATATCCTCTATATTAGTTTCCTGTGGCTACTGTAACAAGTTACCATAAACCTTAGTGGATTAAAACAGTAGACATTTACTCTCTCACAGATCTAAGGCCAGAAGTCTAAAATCAAGGTTATCTGCAACAGCCCCATACCCTAGAGACTCTCAGGGGAGGATCTGTTCTAAACCTCTTCTAGCCTTTGACAGCAATCAGTATTCTTTGGCATTCTGTAGCTTATGGACATATCACTCCAATCTCCGTCTTTGTCTTCACAACGCCTTCTTTGCTGTGTCTATCTTTTCCTCTTCTGTCTCCTATAAGGACACTTGTCATTGGATTTAGGACCCACCCAGATAACCCAGGATGACTTCTTCATATCAAGATCCCTAACTTAATCACATCTGCAAAGACCCCGTTTTCAAATAAGGTAATATTCCCAGGTTCCCGGGATTTAACATGGGTAACTTTTGTCCTACCATACTCTCCTACAGAAATGGGGGGGGGGGGCGGTGCGCCTGGATGGCTCAGTCCTGAAGTGTCTGCCTTCGGCTCAGGTCGTGATCCCAGGGTCCTGGGATCAAGCCCCGCATCGGGCTCCCTGCTCCACGGGAAGCCTGCTTCTCCCTCTCCCACTCCCCTTGCTTGCGTTCCCTCTCTCGCTGTGTCTCTCTCTGTCAAATAAATAAATAAAATCTTCAAAAAAAAAAAAAAGGAAATGGTGGTGGTCTGGAGGCATTGGGTGGAATTTAAATTCTTTGTTTCTGATTCTCTTTAGCAGCTTAAATGCAAAAAATCTTGTTTACTTTAAGAGGTAGGTTTTTCTATAGGTACAAAGTCTACAGCAAAAAGAATAAACCAAGAAACTTAGGAATACACATTAAAGTTGAGAATGTTAAGAAGTGGTCACCAAATTCCCTTTTTTTGTTCTTTACCTCTGATCTCCATTCTAATTCTCTACAATCCCCACTCACCACCTACCCACACAAATAATGAGCATACACTTAATTTGGTATATGAGCTGGATACATATTTATTTTTAAAAAACATGTTCTTTAAATATGTATTTTTAACTTATCCAAATAATATTGTTGTGGACCTTGTTCAGTTTTAAACTATTCTCACAGTATACTGTAATTTTAAGACCTTTCCATGTAGCATATGTACATCTAGGTAAGTGCTTGTAATTGCAGCCTAGTGTTAAAAAGGATGTATCCATTCTCTTATTAGTGTACACATCTAGGTTGATTCTAACTTCCTGCTACCACAAACAGGCTCCAACAGACAAAATCTTTGCACATGACCCCTGTAGACAGCAGTACAACTTTTTTAGAGTAAATGCCCAAAAGTATTTATTTACATATTAGTTATTTGGGTGATTCTGTGAATCACCTATTAGTTCACTGTACTCATTTAACTACTAGGATCTATATTTTCTTGTTGATTTGCAGAAATTATTTGTATATTCATCATATCAATTCCTGTTGCTAGTATCCTTTTATTCAGTCTATTAAGTGTTAAGTTGGTCTATGCTTATGGTATCTTTTTTAAAATAGAATTTCTTAATCTTAAGGTAATCAAATTCACTAATTTTTTTTCTTTATGATTTACATTTTAGGGATATTGTTTAAAAAGACTTAACCAATATAAGATCATGAAGATATTCTCTTCAATTAGCTTTATATAAAAGTTTATCTTGGGGTACCAGGGTGGCTCAGTCGGTTAAGCGTCTGCCTTCTGCTTGGGTCATGATCCCGGGATCGAGCCCCACATGGGTCTCCCTGCTCAGTGGAGAGCCTGCTTCTCCCTCTCCTCTGCCAATCTCTCTCTCTCTCTCAAATAAATAAATAAAATCTTTAAAAAAAAAAAAAGTCTATCTTCTAAGAATATATCCAAAAGAACTGAACAGGGTCTTAAATAGATACTTACACAAAAATATTCATAGCAGAATGATTCACAATAGCCCAAACATGTAAACAACCCAAGTGGCCATCTACAGATGAATAAACAAAATGTGGTATATACATACAATGGAATACTCTTCAGCCATAAAAGGGAATGAAGTTCAAATACATGCCACAATATCAATGAACCTTGAACACATTATTTAAAATGAAATAAGCCAGACATAAAAGGACAAATATATAATTCCACTTATATGAAATACCTAGAACAGGCAAATTCATAGAGACAGAAAGTAGATCAGAAGTTACCAGGGACTGGGAGGTGTGGGAAATGGGGAATTACTGCTTAATGGGTACAGAGTTTCTGTTTACAGTGATGAAAAAGTTTTGGAAATAGATCATGGTGACAGTTGTACAATATTTTGAATGTCATTAATGCCACTGAACTGTATACTTAAAAAAGTTTAAAATAACAAATTTTATATATATATTTTTACCACACTAGGAGACAGCTTACTTTATGTGAATTTTATTAATATTGTAGTTTTTTGGGGGTTTTTTTGGTTTTTTTGTTTTTTTATTTGACAGAGAGAGACACAGTGAGAGAGGGAACACAAGCAGGGGAGTGGGAGAGGGAGAAGCAGGCTTCCCGCGGAGCAGGGAGCCCAATGCGGGGCTCGATCCCAGGACCCTGGGATCGTGACCTGAGCCGAAGGCAGACGCTTAACGACTGAGCCACCCGGGCGCCCCATTAATATTGTAGTTTTGTTTGCAATTTATAAACTTTTGATTTTGTTAGTGGAAAATGTATTTTTGCTTGAACATATTTAAGTAACATTTAATAAATTAATTAAAGAGAAAAATGTGGTTACTAGTAAGTACTTTCATACCTAACCTTTAACAATAGCTATCTATCTAAGCTCCCTCATTAACGTCTTTGCATTGTCACTGAAGTCATACTGGCTTAGGTAACTCAAATTATCTTACAAATTTAAAATGTTATGAATGAATTAAGGAGGGAAAGGAAAACTAAGAACACTTTATACAACTCTATCAATGCACCCTTTTATGCGATCTAATCCACTTAGGAGTTTCTCCATATGAAGAATGCAAATACTATCACTGGCAAGATTAAATCATCTCCTAAAGACCTATTAACCTGGTGAAAAAAGTAAAATGACTCCATTGTCTGCAATTAGAGGACAATGATGCAAACTGTGTCCTCCTAGTTCTCCCCAAAATACACATATTCTTTTAAAAGTCAAATTACGGGGCGCCTGGGTGGCTCAGTTGGTTAAGCGGCTGCCTTCGGCTCAGGTCATGATCCTGGAGTCCCAGGATCGAGTCCCGCATCAGGCTCCCTGCTCAGCAGGGAGTCTGCTTCTCCCTCTGACCCTCCTCCCTCTCCTGCTCTCTGTCTCTCATTCTCTCTCTCAAATAAATAAATAAAATCTTTAAAAAAATAAAAATAAAAAAATAAAAATAAAAGTCAAATTACATTTTTGTGTTCATAGCTGACTTCTGTGTGGTTAATTTTAATGTGAGGCCATTAAAACCATCTGATTAGTCACATTTAAATTAAACGCCAAAATTCCTACAAAGTGCCAGAAGTTGTGCAGACCCCCTGACTTCATTTGATGTAAAGACTGGTTAGTATTAATCCTAAATAACCAATATAAACATCATTGCTCAAGAAATGATTAAGATTCATACATTACATCTCCTGAAGAAAACACAGCTTTGGGATTAATCTAAAACCAGTTTAAAATACTCTTTGTTGGGGCTCCTGGGTGGCTCAGTTGTTAAGTGTCTCCCTTTGGCTCAGGTCATGATCCCAGGGTCCTGGGATCGATGTGAGCCCCACATCGCGCTCCCTGCTCAGCAGGAAGCCTGCTTCTCCCTCCCCCACTCCCCCTGCTTGTGTTCCCTCTCTCACTGTCTTTCTCTGTCAAATAAATAAATAAAATCTTAAAAAAAAAAAAAAAAGATACTCTTTGTTTTTTGAACATTCCTTTAATTCACTGAATAAATACCTGCCCACAGGAAAAGTGAACTAAGTGAAATCTGCCTGATTAAGGTCACATGACAGAGCAGAGGCTACACAAATTATCAGTCTCCTCAGTTTTCCAGTTTATTTCCCCAGCAAATCACACCAGGGTTAAATAAATAATAGAGCGGGCTATTTGAAAGACTTGATATCTATAAAATGTCTACTGGACTTTGATCAACTTTTCCAGTACTGGTAACAGATTTAGGGTGATTACAGATTTAGTTCTTCCTTTGATCAACAGTATACGTATGTCACAGGGCAAGGGAGTAGGCTATGTCTTGGACAAAACAAACTGGCGAACACAGAAGTGAACCTACAACTTGAGCCTTGCTCATGTTCTAAACTGAAAAGCCTAGTCTTTTAAAATTTTTGGTAAAATTCAAAGAATTTAAACAAGATAAAATCACATTTTTATTTTAAGCCTGCAGTTCCCAAGGAAACATTTTATTTCTGATAATAAATGGAATCTTATTATCAGAACACTTTTGGGATAGATTATAAGTTTCTCTAGGGCAGGACCTCAACTAATTATACCTGATTGGTGCTCACTAAACCCATTTTCATCAATGGCATAAAACCTACTATTTATAGTTTATCATATCAATTTTTATTCATTACTTCTCAAGTGACACTAAGAAATTTAGAACTTCAAGGTCCTAAAGAAAAAGCAAGCACTTTTTTTTTTTTTTAAAGATTTTATTTATTTATTTGAGAGAGAGAATGAGATAGAGAGCATGAGAAGGAGGAGGGTCAGAGGGAGAAGCAGGCTCGCTGCCGAGCAGGGAGCCCGATGCGGGACTCGATCCCGGGACTCCAGGATCATGACCCGAGCCGAAGGCAGTCGCTTAACCAACTGAGCCACCCAGGCGCCCCAAGCAAGCACTTTTTAAAACTACCTTTTTTAGCTTCTCATCTTCCCTGTAATTGGTACAAAGCTACACTTTTCACAAGGTATACTGCATTCAGTTCAAATCAGCCAAAATTTTCGATAGTATATGGGTTTAGCATACTACCAGTGCTATAGTAAAAAAAACTTTTTTTTCTAAAGAAATTTATGTGTGAAAAGTAAAACCTCATGTCTAAAAGTTAAAAAACAACACAGAAGCACTATATAATTCAGTGCTAAAGTGGATTATCTATATTAAATACCAAACTAATGAGATATTTTATAAATTTTACAAATTTGTAAAATTCATTAATGTCTTGAAATTATGCTGCTTCTGTGAATTGCTACTGCTTATATAGTTAATAGTCCCTTAAGGAGATCTACTCTGTAATGTTAACAGGAATAAAAATGAAAGCAATTTCTTCCATGATGCATAGAATTTTTTAAAATTGTCACAAAGTACCCCGACTTCCTTCCTTCCTACAACTTTCTACATTCTATTTCATATTTCCATTTTCCCTCTACCCATCTTCATCTTTCTGATTTGTGGCTATCTTATCTCCACTTAACAAAGGAAACTTTCTTTTCCCTTTTTTTGCAGACTCCACATCAATGGTTTTGGTACAATTAAAAACATCCAGATTGTGTGAGTGAAAAAAGATGTTTAAATGAAATCAAAATATTCTCATTTTTTCTGATAAAAAAATTAAATGTCTAATCAATCCATCATAACATATATATATAAACATATAAGCACAAAGAATGAATGTCTTAAAATCTTCAGAACTGCCTTATGAATAATTATACATACAGTAATTATACACAACAGTTACCTATAATTGAAAGACTGTATGTTACAAATATATCACTGATTTAGATTTTTGTTGAATGCACAAAAGGGCTGAATTAATTCTATGTATTATTTTATACTATTAATTCACACTGCCATGTTCATACTTTTTAAGAACAAAAAAAGAAGAAACTTAAAAAGTTTATTAACAAATAGATACTCATTGAAGTATTTTCAGTAAATATAGTGACATGTAAAGGTTACTTTAGTAATATGTGCATTATGCTTTATATTACTTTGGTTCAAAGAAGAAATAACTAGACCTATTTTTTTTAAGGAGGATTTTCCTGGATTTTTGTTATAAACACTGTGAAGCAAAGTATGTTTTTATAGGTCTTGAGTTCATGCACAATATGTTTCTGGGATCATAGCCCAATATAAAAACATTGCTATTCACTGGGGAACAATATTTAATGGCAAAAAGAAAAAAAAAAAAACAGGATGGAGAGAATGAGAAAGAAGAATAAACAAAAAGATGATGGACAAATGTAAAAGGTCTATGAGAAAAAATATATTTGGGACAAAAACATTAATATAGTTTATGATATTTATATTAAAAACATTTTATTTGTTGAAAAAATAATTCTTAAAAACTAAAGTAGTCAACATCACATGTTAAGTATATTACATGACATGCAGAATAAGGCTACCCCTCTTATTTGGCTACATTTGAAAACTTATTTTTTCCCCAATCTGAGAGCAGTCTAAAGCTAATGTGGCCATAACTGTTAAAATGTCTTAGGGAAATGTGCTGCAGAAATTCAAACACTCTAATTCTGCCTCAGTATTTCTTAATGCAGTAGGTTCCGTTGGAGATCTTTTTTTTTTTTTAAAGATTTTATTTATTCATTTATTTGAGAGAGTGAGAGAGAGAGAGAGCACATGAGAGGGGGGAGGGTCAGAGGGAGAAGCAGACTCCCTGCTGAGCAGGGAGCCCGATGCGGGACTCGATCCCGGGACTCCAGGATCATGACCTGAGCCGAAGGCAGTCGCTTAACCAACTGAGCCATCCAGGCGCCCCTCCGTTGGAGATCTTAAAGAACGATTTGTTCTCAAAAGTTCAGGCATTCGCGTACCAGAAAGCAATCGCGGAATCAAATGAGCTCTATAATTTGATATAAGTAAAGCTTTATATAAAGCAATTACATCATCAAAGAAAGAACCTAGTGTGAAAATATTAAGTAAATGGATTTCAAAGATATTGAATTCTGGATATTTTAAAGAATCCCAATAATACATGAAATTCCTTGGATCCTCATTTAAAGTGAGAAATCCATTTCTAAGCATATGTGCACAAGTACCTTAGCCTCTTCATGCCTGCCTGCCTGTCCCCCAGTCAGAGAAGGCAGGATATTTGGTTAGGCATATGTTTATGAATAAAGACAGGAAAATTCCAACTTTAAAACCAAATATTTTCCTTGTTTAATTCTGGTATCTTATTGGTCCATATGCTGCCTCCTCCTCACAGTATGGTACCCTCCTCACAGTATGCTACCAAAATCTCCTGGATTTTGACTTTCTTTTAAAACATAAGGATTAACATCAAGCAGACAGAATTGAGGAGTGGAAATATTGTATGAGAAAGAAGACCAAAACTGATGATGATCTACATACATACTGACACTCTTGCTGAAGACATGAGGTGCTCCATAAATGCTTACTGAAATGCTGTTTTGTGAATTTGTTGTGATAAATTCATCTCCTTCTCTAATTTAAGAATCCTCATAAGTGGGGCGCCTGGGTGGCTCAGTTGGTTAAGCGACTGCCTTCGGCTCAGGTCATGATCCTGGAGTCCTGGGATCGAGTCCCGCGTCGGGCTCCCTGCTCAGTGGGGAGTCTGCTTCTCCCTCTGACCCTCTTACCTCTCGTGCTATCTCTCATTCTCTCTCACTCATATAAATTAAAAAAAAAAAAAAAAAAAGAATCCTCATAAGTTAACCACAATCGGTTCAGTGTAATTTAATGTAAAACATCTGGTGGCACTTTTAAATGCTAAAGGATAGCATTTCACACACTACACCTGCCTCTACACTATCACAGCAGGAAAAGATGAGGTTAACACAGAGAAGCAGAGAGAGGTATCAGGAGAGTTCCTGAACACATCATTTGCTTATATAGATTTGGTTGTGCCCGAGGCCAGCCCCACTCCTAGATTTTCTACAGAACGCTCAGACATTCCTTTTTTCTTTCTGGCTTAAGCTAGCTGGATTTCAGTTTCTACCATTTACAATCATATTTGAGCATAGAATCCTTTTTTTTTTTTTTTTAATGAAAAGATAGTAGTCTTTTAGAACTACTAACTGGTAGAACACAGGTTGGGAAATGTTACTTGGAAACATGGCTATGATTCCTTAGGTGCAGCATCTAAAGAACTGAAAAAGTATTCCTAACTGCTTTCTAAAATAGTTATTTTTTAATATTTTTACTTTCATTTTTATTTTTTTTGAAACAAGAAAAGAACTTATTTCAATGAGGCCAACACTGGGAAGACAGTGAACTAGCGTCTCAAAGACTGTCTCCAAAGTGCTGGAAACACTTCCAGGTTTTTATCAGGAAAATGTGGGACAAAGGTCGGTGGATATGTGCAGCAGGGACAGCAAAGGTCTGGTTGATCACTTTCTTGGGGGTCGGTCATGTGGGGTCTCGCTGGCTCGGGGCAGCCCTTATTGCTTGAGGGGGTAGTTTCATTTCCCATTGGGGGATACTCTGCCCACAGGGTCTTTTGCCTGAGTTAAGAGATAAAGTGTGCTTTCTAATATATTTAAAATATACCAGGAAAAGATCACAGAACTCAAATTTGAATGGAAAAGTAGTTCATTTTCTGGACTGAAACTAACTTACCTGCATTGAAATAAGAATGAAATCAATTAGGCTCCCAATTCCACAAAACCCTACAGTGCAAAACTTTAACAAACCTGGAAAAAAAGATAAAGTCACTTAAAATTCTGGAAGTTCTATAAATATTAACTTTTCTATTTCCCAATAAATCATTATGTATACTATACCACAAACTCTTTATATCAAGAATATAAAATAAACACTTTATTTTGTGTGTGTGATTAATCACATTTTTTTTCTTTTTTTTTTTTAAGATTTTATTTATTTATTTGACAAAGAGAGAGAACACAAGCAGGGGGAGTGGGAGAGAGAGAAGCAGTCCTCCCGCTGAGCAGGGAGCCTGATGCAGGGCTCGATCCCAGGACCCTGAGACGAAGGCAGACCCTTAACGACTGAGCCACCCAGGCGCCCCTAAAATTAACACTTTAAAAACTCAAATCTTCACCTGAAAATATGAGAAAGGTTTAAAACACCCTCCAAATAGAAAAGCTACAATAAAAAAATTAATTCACTTAACAAATAAGTATTATGAACTGAAATAAAAACTCTAATCTCACAAAATTTCTTAAAAGTCCTAAAGAAATAAATCTTTAAATTGCATTATGCCAGAGCTATAGAACATCTCTTAGTCCTTATTTAGACTTAATACATTATGTGATTGAAATTTTAATACACGTTTACACTAGAAGTTCAAACAAATAAAGATTGTCAAGTCACAGAAAAAATAACCAAGATGAAACTTTGATCTTATAGTTAAACTGCAAACTTTTATTAGCAACCCAATTTTTATCCTATACTTAATTATCTTAAATTTATCCTATATTTTTTAGAAAAAAGCATCTCATGTTCATTAATTCTACACTCAAAATCAACAATTCTATGCACTACATACATCTCTGCCTTCAGTCACAACCTTGGAACTAAGGTACTGAACAGATCATTACAGAGCATAGAATCTAGGACATACACAATGATATAACAGAAAACCATGATGATGGAATAAAGAGACAGGTTGGGGGTGCGGGTGGGATGAGTAATCTTTCTTCTATATTTAAACTTAAATTGCCTTCCAGACATATAAAAATGGTAGGAAACAAGACTCTTCGTGAAAGGGTAGTTCTAAGTATCAACTACAAACAGATGCCAGCTAAAATCACAAGAGTGGATGAGATCACCTCCTGCACACAATTTGGAAATACACAAATAAGATTGAAATATGTAAGCACATTAGATGATTATTTTTCCCTTTTTAGTATTAGACATATCACAGAATAATGTTGTAAGTACTAAGATAACACATGTTCGAAATCACTTTAAAACTACTAAAATATAGAGATTATATAAAATTCTGCTTTCACTTTTCTCAAAACATTTGTTATGTTACCTATTGTTTTATATTTGTTCTATCTGTCTCATGGAAGTCCCATTAGGGGAGGGTCTTTTATCTGGTTTATTTACTCCTGTGTCCTTAGTACCTACAACATCGCCTAACACATAGTAGATGCTGGATACTTGTAAAATGAATGGATAAGTTGTCTCAGCTTTTCTCTTTCCTAAAGACCTCTAACTTTGTAGCCATTATCTTATATAACTACTCCTTTAATTATTTTTTTCATTAGTTGCATTTTATTATAGTTGCCCAGGGAACTTGATCCACTCAACTGGTATATTTTCTCCATTCACTCATTCATTCTAGTTCTGAAATGTATCCCTCTTCACACAGCAATTTAATGTAAATTTGGAAATATCACAGAGGTTCCCTTTCTTCAATTTTCTTTTAACACGATTAATTTTAAGAATGGTTCTGGGGCACATGGGTAGCTCAGTTGGTTAAGCTCAGGTCATGATCTCAGGGTCGTGAGATCGAGCCCCCGTCCGGCTCAGTGCTGGGCATTGAGCCTGCTTAATATTCTCTTTCTCTCCCTCTGCTCCTTCCCCAATGCCCCTCTCCCCCTCTATTAAAAAAAAAAAAAGATTTTCAAAAAAAGTTTGTCTTTAATTACTTGCTACTCTATTAAGAAAACATAACCATGTCAGAGCCTTTGCTCTTGTTATGACCGCTTCCAACAATAGTCTGTAGATCTCATTTCTCAGGCTACTTCTTCAGAGAAGTCTAATATGTCTATCTAATGCAGCACACAGCTTCCCCACAAAGCCCCTTGCCCTATCACATCTCCCCTATTTATTGCCTTTTTGGCGCCAATTAAAAATCTGTAACAGCCTCGTTTGTTGGTTTGTTCATTCATTCTGTCTTCCTCTGCCATGTAAATTCCTCAAGACAGGGTCCTTATCTTACTCAAGTCAATTCCTTGAACAGTACCTGACAGACAGTAAGAGTTTGATAAATATTTCTTGTATGACTATCAAAAACCTAGCAACAATTTAAATGTTTAACAGGGAGAAATTATCTCAGAAAATTAAGGTATACCTAATAAGAGGAGAGAGTACTATGCAGCTATTTAAAACAATGACATAAAAGTATATTTATTGGCAAAGTAATGTGATAACACTCAAAAAGAGAACAATAATGAGTCATTAAAATCTTGATATTCGGGGCGTCTGGGTGGCTCAGTCGTTAAGCGTCTGCCTTCGGCTCAGGTCATGATCCCAGGGTCCTGGGATCGAGCCCCGCATCGGGCTCCCTGCTTAGCGGGGAGTCTGCTTCTCCCTCTCCCACTCCCCCTGTTTGTGTTCCCTCTCTCGCTGTGTCTCTCTCTGTCAAATAAATAAAACCTTAAAAAAAAAAAAAAATCTTGATATTCTGCTGCTGAACCCCTTCTTAAGGGTGCTTCAGAAAAATGAACAGAAGAGGTTCCTGTTCAGGTAAAATATTAGATAAGGGCATGATATGTGTGTTTGGAACTTTGGTGAGTGTCACCTACTCCTGAAGTCACACATTTAAACTACAGAACAGATCCAAGATGATACTTAAGCATTTAAGCAATCTGCAAACTGACCTACAGTGACAGACAGCAGATGAGTGTTTGCTAGGGAAAGATAGGGGATAAGGAGGGCCAAGAGGCAGGGATTACAAAGGGCAGGAGGAAGCTTTGGGGAGTGACATATATGGTCATTATCTTGATTATGGGGACTGTTTCATAGGCGTACACATATGCTAACTTATCAAACTGTACATTTAAAATATGCATGTTAAGATGAACCATGAGAGACTATGGACTTTGAGAAACAAACTGAGGGTTCCAGAGGGGATGGGGGTGGAGGGATGGGTTAGCCCGGTGATGGGTATTAAAGAGGGCACATTCTGCATGGAGCAGACGTGTTATATGCAAACAATGCAATGTTTGTTATATGCAAACAATGAATCATGGAACACTACATCAGAAACTAATGATGTAATATATGGTCATTACCATAACATAATAATAAAAAAAATATGCATGTTAATGTATATCATTTGTACCTCAATAAAGCTGCTTAAAAATTAAGGAACTAAGTTGATCATTTTTTTTTAATTTAAAGATTTTTATTTATTTATTTGACAGAGAGAGAGCCAGACACTTAACAACTGAGCCACCCAGGCGCCCCGGAACTAAGTTGATTATTAAAAAAAAATTTGAGGGTGCCTGAGTGGCTCAGTTGGTTAGCCTTCAGCTCAGGTCATAATCCCAGAGTCCCGGGATTGAGTCTCGCATAGGGCTCCCTGCTTAGCAGGGAGTCTGCTTCTCCCTCTGACCCTACCCCCTCTTGTGCTCTCTCTCACTCTCTCAAATAAATAAAATAAATCTTGAAAAAAAATTCAAAGTTTAAAATCATTACAGTGATTTATATCCTGTTTCACTCCAAACCTATAATATTAACTGTGGTCCACCTATTTCTGCAAATGTAATATAAAGGATAAGTTTAATAATGGAAGTTGCCAATACTGCTATCTTAAACTTGTTATAGCTTTCAAAATATAAAAATATTTTATGAAAATAAGATAGGAAGGACACTAAGGGTTAAAGGAGATAATGAGAAAAAGTAAAAACTTAGAATAGTACATGGTACGTGGCAAACATATGAAATGTTAGCCCAGCCATTATGTCTCCTACCACTGTTTCACCTATTCCTACAATTATTATTCACTGAGAAATGTAGATGGCATAAATTACATTCTTTATATAGTAGGATCATCTAACCTAGTCTCTTATCTTGCAAATTCCTTCTGCCTGGGTTACTCCCAAACTACCTGAAGATCCCTTCCAATGTGCAGTGCTCTTGTAGTCTCCTCAGCCATCTCTACATTTATATGTGTTATGCTATTCTCTACCTTGACTCCTCCTCTGCACTCCCCACCCCGTTCCCAATCATCTAGCTAACCTCTAAGAGTTGTTTAAAACTTCTAGAAGTCTTCTCTAATGTCCCCAGGATGAATTTAATAATATTCCTTGATGCTCCCCAGCCCTGCCCTTAACTTTCAGCATTGCACATATCCCATGATACGGCTTATATATTTTTATTTATCTGTCTTCCCCTTCCCTTCCATGAGCAACGGGAAGTCACTGTTGGATCATTCCCATGCCTAGTCAATAGGACTACTGAAGGAACAAACCCTATCAAGAGTAAATTATCTTATTTGCAAACAATGATCAACTTGAACAACACAAAGTGGCATACATTCTAAAGCATTTATTAAAACCAATACAAACTATTACTCTTATAGATTTCATTATTTTGAGCATAATACCAGTTTTTTAAAAAGTGAGGTTATTTGTGAACTACCAAAAGTAGACTGACATTTTTTTTCCAAATAAAAAAGTGTCTCTTCGTACAGACACTATTTACTAACTTCTTATTTGAAAAGGACTATCAGCTTTAGATTTTAAAATCTGTTTTAAAATTCCAAATAAAAGTGTTTCTAATAAAAAAGGATCTATTTTTATCCTGAACCATTACTATTATATATTCTTTCAAAAAGATTATGCTGCCAGGTGACATTAATAAAGCTCATGTTTTGAGTATACTTTATACTTTAGTAACCTAAACTTTATATTTCAAAAACATGAATTCAGGGCGCCTGGGTGGCTCAGTTGGTTAAAGCAACTGCCTTCGGCTCAGGTCATGATCCTGGAGTCACTGGATCGAGTCCCGCATCGGGCTCCCTGCTCAGCGAGGAGCTTGCTTCTCCCTCTGACCCTTCCCCCTCTCATGTACTCTCTCTCATTCTCGCTCTCTCAAATAAATAAATAAATCTTTAAAAAAAAAAAACATGAATTCAATCAAAGGATTTATATGGGTATAAAATAAAAAGAACCGAGATTAATTTGGGGTATTTTTAAAAATTCTGGTATTTTTTTTCTTTTATTACAGGTTGAGTCTTGCAAATACTGCTGTCTGCATAACTGTTTTAGAGAATGTAGATTATTGCATATTGAAGTTGCTATTTCCCAAACCACAGGTGTTCTAGAATGATTTGGTAATTAGCTATCACTCTTCTTTTTGTACCTATACCTTTAAAGAGCTTTCAAATCTTAGAACAGCTTAACCTATAAATCCCTTTATTTGTCCCATGATCTGTGGATATTATATACCAGTCCAAACTGGTAACTTCAAACTAAAAAAAAAAAAAAAAAGGAATAATATAACCAAAGATTTTTTAAGATTTGGGCTTAAAAACACTTTGTTATTCTCATAATAAGAAAGTATTTACATTTTAAAAGGAATACCACTATGAAAAGAGTATCTCTCCCGTTAACTGCTCCAAAAGAGCTATTATCTTTGGGAATCCATAATCTTTTAATGCTACAGTTGGGCAAAACAAAATATGCTAGTTATTGCATATTAAAAAAAATTACAGATGTTAACAGTTAAGAATACAAAGAGAGAATATTATTAGAAAAATAAGGTTTCATTAAAAAAAGTTTCTAGTTAATGTAGCACTTGCATACTGAGGAAAAAATCAATTAAAGGAAATAAAGCTATATATAAATCACAGTCATGGGCTAAAAAGGAATTTGAAATATCTGAAAAGAAAAATTTGGGGGTGGCTGGGTGGCTCAGTCGGTTAAGCATCCAACTCTTGATTTCAGCTCAGGTCTTCATCCTCAGGGCATGAGTTCAAGCCCCTAATTAAAAATAAAAAATTTGGGGGCACCTGGGTGGCTCAGTCATTAAGCGTCTGCCTTCGGCTCAGGTCATGATTCCAGGGTCTTGGGATCGAGCCCTGCATCAGGCTCCCTGCTCGGCAGCAAGCCTGCTTCTCCCTCTCCCACACCCTCGCTTGTGTTCCTGCTCTCGCTAACTCTCTCTCTCTGTCAAATAAATAAATAAAATCTTTAAAAAAATAAAAATAAAAAATAATAAAAAATAAAAAATTTTTAAATTAAAAAAAATTTTTTTAAACTTTCTTAAAGGAATTTTTATTTTATTTTTTCTTAATGTTTTTTATTTATTTATTCATGAGAGTCAGAGAGAGAGAGAGAGAGAGAGGCAGAGGCAGAGGGAGAAGCAGGCTCCCTGCCCAGCAGGGAGCCCAATGCGGGACTCGATCCCAGGACCCTGGGATCATGACCTGAGCCGAAGGCAGACGCTTAACCATCTGAGCCACACAGGCGCCCCTCTTAAAGGAATTTTTAGATCTTATCAAATTTTATTCAGTCTCACCCCCAACACATTTCCCTTATTTAATCCTGAAGTAAAATTTATATAATGAAATACCACATTCAACACTAAACTACTTAGAAAAAGCAAGTTTCATATTGCATGATTGATATTATTTATTCTGTTCTTATAAAATTCCAATGGTCATAAAGAGTTTAAGGAAGTATTTAAAAGGCTACCACTGCTTCTCATAGGCATGAAGATTAAATAAGATTATAAGAAAAATAGGGTCACCTGGGTGGCTCAGATGGTTAAGCATCTGCCTTCAGCTCGGGTCATGATCCCAGGGTCTTAGGATCGAGCCCCACATTGGGCTCCCTCCTCAGTGGGGGAGTCTGCTTTTCCCTCTGCCTCCCCCCTCTGTCTTTCTCTCTGACAAATAAATAAAATCTTTAAAAAAAAAAATACAGTAAGTTATTTAACGATTAAAAACAAAACAAAACAAAACCTTTACACTGTAGCATAATGTTGAATGTTAAAAATTGCACTTGCAGGGGTGCCTGGGTGGCTCAGTCATGAAGCGTCTGCCTTCGGCTCAGGTCATGATCCCAGGGTCCTGGGATCAAGCCCTGCATTGGGCTCCCTGCTTCGCGGGAGGCCTGCTTCGCCCTCTCCCACTCCCCCTGCTTGTGTTCCCTCTCTCGCTGTGTCTCTCTCTGTCAAATAAATAAAATCTTTAAAAAAAAAAAAAATTGCACTTACAAGTTTATGGAATCTCAGCCTCTAAGGGAAAGGTTCTCTTTGACTCAAGCTCATAATAGATTGGAGTAGCGGTGGCCAGGGAAAAGCAGCTCGTGGCAGGAAACAAACATTCACTAACCAGAGCTACTACACAGAGCTTTATAACCCAAAGCTTTACTTTGCAGGAAGAAAAATTCACAATATACATGCCGACATATTATTATGTGCTGCAGTAAGACAAACACATTAACTTACACATATGACGTGACAGCTCATCTGACACACATCACAAGAAGCCAAAAAGTCACTCATTAAGCCAAATATATAAAATAGATTTACTATTCAAAATCATCACAGAATAAACTGTTCTAAAGAACAGTGTTTCCCCTTTCCTCCTAACCTTTTAAAAACTTACTAAAAGTTAGAAATCTTTCCAACATATATACATAAGTCTGTCTTTGTAAAGAGAACACGGAGAAAATATGAAGATAAAGGCAGAAGGCTTCAGGTGTATGCTTATCATCACCATATCATTTTACTTTCTCATTATGAATCTGGTTTCTCTGTCTGGACAGCCAGCCAGCCAGCAGCCAGCCAGCCAGACATCATCTAAAAAGAGAGTTAGACTAAAGGATTGCTTTTTTAGCAACTCCGAGGCCTTCTGTGCAGATCACATGGCTTTCTGCTGTAGGGAAAGGTACGGCTGCTCTAACACATGGTAGGAAAGTGAGCTGCGCTGTCACTCAGGCCAGGACCACGGACGGCATCAATCTCCTTCCACCTTTCTCTGCCACCAGTCCTTCTCTGTTCTCAGCCATTTCCCTCAATTCCTCCAGTAGCATCTTCCTGAAATATGAGTCTGACCATGACTCTTTGCTTAAAAACTTTTATGGCTTCTGATGTTTAAAGGGTAAAGTCCAAACTCCATAACAAGACACTCAAAGACCTTTATAATCTGACCACAGACTAGCTCTGCAGTCACTTTTCATCTCCTGCCATTATTGTTCCTACAGCAAAAGCTCAACTATCCACCATTCTCTCAGCGTGCACACATGCTCTGTCACACCCAGTGCCTTTGCACATGCTGTTCTGTGTAATGCCCTCAATCTCTGTAATCTGTTCATCCTTCAAAACCTAGTTCAAATGTCACCTCATCTAAGAAGTCCTCCCTCACACCCCAAGGCTGACTAAATCAGTCCCTCTTCCGTGCTCTCATAGCACTTTGTCATGGTTCTGTAATAGCTGTATCATAAATGGACCCACCAACATATTTATTTCCTTTTTAACCAATATAAACTATGATCATCATTTCCAGAGCACTTACTTACTTAACAGATAGTAAATGTAGAATAAATGTCTATTAACTGAACAAATCTGTGAGTTCCAGGTAAGGCTGTCAGAAACATACTTCCCACTAACACCACTCTTTGATCTTTGGTGGGTAGCAACATGGAAAGAATATTAGCCATGCTAGCTGGAAAGCAGAGCATTGAGAAACTTAAATTTTGCTCAGTAAAGGGCTAATATAGAAGCAGAGTACTACAGTAAATAAAGCATGATCTCTTGAGCCAGAAAATTTGGGTTCAAATTCAGGTCACTAGCAGAGTGTCCTTGGGTAAATCTCTTAATCTCATGACAATTTCCCTATCCATAAAACAAGGATGATAACAACAAATATGTCACAGAATAAAACAAGGCCTCTAGGGTGAGTAAATCCCTTAACCTCTCTGGTGACAATTTCCCTACCTGGTAAAGAAGATTTAAAGAGGATGATAAAGTCAGAGAGCTGTAAGGCCTAACTAAGGGCAGGCATATAGAAGTATTGTTTAAACAAAAGCTATCATCAAATGTAAATGGTTTTCACAAGCATTAGTCACTATGGTAAATGGGAAGATTACAGCTAGAAGGAACGTGTGTGTGGGGGGATGCTAAGGTTAACAGAAGGCAGGCTCCACGCCAGCTCATGCCGGTTGCCATAGTTCCAACCCAAGCTTCTCCTGAAAGAAAGCTTCTATTCCCAAGGGAACACTGACAGAGGTTCAGGTAGAAGGCAAATATTTTTAGAAGGATAGAAGAGATACGCATTTATTCATAAAATATTTATTAAATGTCCACTATGTTCCCGGTACTAACAATGACAACTCAAGCCTACTGTCCTAAGGAAGTGCTTATACTATTTTGCGTGTATTTTCATAAAGATGAAAGTCAATATTCCTTACCCAAGTTGAACCATAGAGCTAACAGCTAGCTCTATACTCACAGAAGAACATTAGCTATTCAACTCCAGTTACGTGGAACTTCTAACTATTAATAGTATGCAAAGATTTAATCTATAAAAATCAGTATATTTAGGGGTGCCTGGGTGGCTCAGTCGCTTGGGTGTCCAACTCTTGATTTTGGCTCAGGTCATGATGTCAGGGTCCTGGGATTGAGCCCCAAGTTGGGCTCTGTGCTCAGCACAGAGTCTGCTTGTCCCTCTCCCTCTGCTCCTCCCCCTGCTTGTGCTCTCTCTCTCAAATAAATAAATAAAATCTCTAAAAAAATGGAGCGCCTGGGTGCCTCAGTTGGTTAAGCGACTGCCTTCGGCTCAGGTCATGATCCTGGAGTCCCGGGATCGAGTCCCACATCGGGCTCCCTGCTCAGCGGGGAGTCTGCTTCTCCATCTGACCCTCCTGCCTCTCATGCTCTCTGTCTCTCATTCTCTCTCTCGCAAATAAATAAAATCTTAAAAAAAAAATCTCTAAAAAAATAAAATGGGAAGAACAGGTATATTTACCTGAAATACAAGTTTGACAAGGATTTTTTCTTGATGAAACATACTCACCCAAGGCAGGGTATCCAAGGTAAAATCGATCTGCTCCCAACCATCCAAGGAAAAGAGACAGCGCAACTGCCACTTTGTATGAATAGCCATTTCTGTACAAAATTAGAACCTGAGTGTTATATACATGTATTTCCAACATGTAAACATTTTAGGAAACAAAAGTGTTAATTATCACTTATTCGTTAATTTGTTCATTCATCCATTCATTCATTTAATTAATGCCTTTTGGGTAGCTACTGCATGCCAGGCACTATTCTAGGCTATTGGGATATATTAATGAACAAAAGAAACAAAGATCCCTGCCCCTAAAGAGCTTTCAATCTATAGGCAACAAGCAATAAAAATAAACATTTTAAAACTAAATCATATATTATGTTAGAAAGTCATAAATGGGGGCACCTGGATGGCTCAGTCAGTTAAGTGGCTGCCTTTGGCTCAGGTCATGATCTCAGGGTCCTGGGATCAAGTCCCTGGGATTGAGTCTGCATTAGCTCTCTGCTCAGCAGGGAGTCTCCTTCTCCCTCTCCCTTTGCTCCTCTGCTCCCCTCCCCCCGCTCGTGCTCTCTCTTTCTCAAATAAATAAAATCTTTTTAAAAAAAATCATAAATGCTATTAAAAAAAGAAGTGGAGCAAGTCATTTAGGGAATTCAGAATGCCAGAGGTACAGACAAGGGTGATCTAAGATATAAATAGGGTAATAAGAGTAGGCGTCATTGAGAAAGTGATATATAAGCAAAGACCCGAGGGAGGTGAGTTAGTTAGCACGCCACACCTCTAGGGGGGGAACATCCCAGGCAAAAGAACTGCTGCGGTGAGCGCAGCATACCTGACATGTTTGAGGTCTATAAAGGCGGCCAGTATAGCAGGAGTGGAATTAGAGAACAGAAGAATAGTAGGAGCTGTCACAGAGATGACAAGAGGCAAAGAGGGCAAATCATGTATGGCCTTGAATACCGCTGTAAAGACTTTGTACTCTGAAGGATATGGGAGACTACTCCAGGATTTTAAGTAGACGTGTGATATGATCTGATTTAGATTTTAAAATAACTCTAGATGCTCTGCTGAAAATAGACTGTAGGGGAGTACTTGTGAGCTATTGTCACAGTAACATTGTATAACAAACCACCCTAAACCTCAGTGGCTTACAACAATAAGCAATTATCCTCATACTTGTAGACTGCAATTGCCTGTGGTGCAGCTGATCTAGGGTGGGTTCAGCCAGGAGATGCTGCTTCAGGCTAAAGTTTGGGTCAGTCTGAATCCAAGTTACTTATTTAGTTCAAATCAGTTCCTCTTAAGTTTTTCTAGGGCCCAGCTGAAGGTATAGCATTTACCTGGGACTAGTTCTTTTCAGAACATATCACAAAGATTCAAGAAGAGAGCTAAA
This sequence comes from Mirounga leonina, assembly GCF_011800145.1. Taxonomy (NCBI): domain Eukaryota; kingdom Metazoa; phylum Chordata; class Mammalia; order Carnivora; family Phocidae; genus Mirounga; species Mirounga leonina. The sequence goes on along the minus strand of NW_023270447.1, from coordinate 44,603,555 downwards.
CCTCACAAGCACATTTAAGCCCCTGCTTGTTTCATACCTGCTAGCATTACATAGGACAAATACAATTATATGGTCAAGCCCCAAATCAATAGAGTGGAAAGTATACACCACCCAGTTAATAGTGATTGAGAGGGATGAATTTGTTTAACAAATGCAAGCTACCACAAGGACAAAGGAGTCTGAAGGTTCTTGCCATAATCCAGATGGAAATTAATAGTGGCTTTACCTGGAGTCATAGCAAAAGAAATACTGAGAAGTAATCAGATTCCGGAAATATTGTGAAGTATAACAACTGGATTTCCTGATGTATTCAATTTAGGGAATGAAAAAAGAAAGGAATACGAATAAAGCTAAAGATTTTGTTCTATATAACTAGAGGGATGAAGCTAGCATTAACTGAGTTGGGGAAGGCTGAGGGTAGACTAGTCCTGGAAGGATGTTAAGGATTTCATTGTTGGACATGTGAGTTTGAGATATTTATCAGATATCCAAGTGGAGTTGTTCAAAAGACAGCTGGATTTACAAGTCTAGAGTTAGGGAGAGAAGTCTGGGCTGGAGATATAAATTAGGAAGTTACAAACATGTAGGAAGTATTTTAAACCAGGACATTTCCCTGTCAAAAAAAAAAAAAAAAAAGAGGGAGAGAGAGAGATTCACAGACTAAGCCTTGAGATACTCCAATATTAAGCGATCAAGAAGAGAAAAAACTGAGAAAAAGCTAACAGTGAGGAAGAAATAAAACTAGAAGAGTGTGGTATACTGGAAGTCAAGGGAAGACAGTACACTGTATTAAGGAGAACAGAGTGATCAATTGTGCCAAATGTGACTGACAGATTACTTAAGTAATGGCTGAGAATTTACCACTAAATTTAATCAAAAGGAGTTCATTAATGACCTTAGCGAGGGCAATTCTGGTGATGTGGTACAGGAAAAAGACCAAACAGAGCAGGCTTGAGAAAGCCTGGAATGAGGGGTGCCTGGGTGGCTCAGTTGGTTAAGCGGCTGCCTTCGGCTCGGGTCATGATCCCAGGGTCCTGGGATCGAGCCCCACATCGGGCTCCTTGCTCAGCAGAGAGTCTGCTTCTCCCCTGCCTGCCGTTCCCCCTGCTTGTGCTTGCTCTGTCTCTCTCTCTCTCTGGTTCTGTGTTAAATAAATAAATAAAATCTTTAAAAAAAAAAAAAAGCCTGGAATGAAAAAAAATGAAGAACAGGAGTATTAGACAACTCTTCGAAGGAGTTTTGCTTCAAAAGGTAAGTAAAGAAACAGAGAGGTAGCTGGAGTTTTCACTTTAAAGTCAAATCTGATTATGTCAGTCTTACAATCCTGGTTTTTTTGCATTTCACTCACAATTAGGACATTTGGGGGGAGTTGGGGGAGATGGTCGATGGACCAGAGATCCTATTTATGCATCTAATATTGAAAGTATGTCAGATTTTATGCTGAGGGCAGTGGTGTCCCATCTACCCTGGAATGGGGCACCAGACTAGAAATAGAGAAATAAATTAGTAGGCTTTGTAGAAACTCAAGGTATAACCTACTGGGCAGTAGCAGGACAGAAATGTGAACAAAATTGGGAAATACTAAGAAAGCAGAAGTAACCACACTAAATGTGGGAAATGAGGGGAAAGGAGAAGTCAAGAATGCTCCAAAGTTTCAGCTTAAGAAACTGAGTAGGACAGGTGCCATTCACTAAGACAAAGAATGAGATGACTTGAAGGAGAAGATGATAGATTGAGTTTGGGACCTTAATATATATAAAGATGGTGAGAAAAGCCAAAGGGGTGAATGAATGAAAAAGGGAATAGGACAAGGATATAATCTTGGGGATATCAAGATTTAAGGAAAAAACAAAAGAAGAGGTATCAAAGAAAATAGAAGAGTGTTTTATACTAGAAGTCAAGGAAAGAATTTTAAGAGCAGGAAATGCCAAAGCTGTAGAAAGATTAAGATATGGACTATAAAGATCCATTTGATATAGAATAAAGATTGCTGGTGAATTTCAGCATGGCCAAAAGCTGGACTCCATTAAACAGAAAAATTCATAAAAAGTAAGTATTATAGGAACAAGCCTTTCAAAAAGCTCGGCTGGAAAGGGTAATGAAATTAGAAACGCAATTATCTATGTATTAGATCACCCTAAAGAATAACCTGAAAATGGGTGGCACAGCAGAGACTGTCTAATTGTTCACTGAGCCACTGCCCTTTTTCTCATGGACATACAGTGAAGTTACATATTCTAGCCCATCTTGCAGTTAAGTGTAGCCATAACTGAGTTTTGCCCAATGTAATGAGGACAGAAATGATGTATGCCATTTCTAGATCTGATCCATAAAACACACCTACCCGGGGTTCCTTTCCCTGTTTCCCATCTGCTGGCTGAATGGAAAGGACTCTGAGGACAAGAGGAAGCAAAGCCAGAGATGAAAGGTGCAAGGCTCCTGCATGACTGCATGGAGCAACAATCACTCCCCTTACCTCACCCAGCCCTCCTCGCCAACACCAACTGGACTATGATGTGAGGAGGAAGTAACTTGTATTGTGTTAAGCCACTGAAATTCTAAAGACATCTGTTGCAGCCGTTAGTCTGCTCCAACTAAAACAGCTGGCTAGTATAAATAGGTGTGTGGCTTGGTGATCAATCAGACATGGTTACCAGACTTCAGTTGCTGGAGAATACATAATAGAATGACTATATCTGCAATAGTAAGATGAGAGTTTTCATCAAGTATCAATATTATATACATTTTGAAAAAGAATATGCTAACAGGAGAAGGAAAATATGTGAACTGGGAAAGGAACATTCAATGAGTAAGAATTTGTCAGTGAGCTGGCTCTTTGGTAGACATGTACTGAATATTCTAAGAAAATTATTTATGGGGGAATCTTAATTTTGTGACTTATCATTAAATTTACCCATCAATTTAGCTCCCCTTGTTCTGATTCAATGCTCATTAAGCAAATTCTATTTTGGAATTGTAGATTTTACTATAGGAGGGGAATAAATTGGCCAGTATACTTGCAAATATCTGGTCTCCCTGATAATTACATTTCTTCTGATAACTGACATCAGTGTCTTGTGAGCATGATTAGTACAGCTCAGTCACACTGAGCCTAATCTACCCATAGACACTGAAAGAAAAATCAGAATTAACTTGGAAATTGAGTAACAGACCATGGTGGTGTTACCATTACAGGTAATATAAACCTTTAAGTCCAACCTGAGTGGTTAGCTGTTCTCAACATATGACTGATTTTCTAAGTTGTTATATTATAACCTATGATGTCTTAGATCAGCACTTAATAAATTCGTAGTCATTTGGAATTTTTATGGTAGAAATATCAATCCAGGGACGCTGGGTGGCTTAGTCAGTTAAGTGTCTGCATTTGGTTCAGGTCATGATCCCAGGGTCCTGGGATCGAGTCTGACATTGGATTCCTTGTTCAGCGGGGAGCCTGCTTCTCCCTTTGCCTGCTGTTCCCCCTGCTTGTGCACGGCCACTCTCTCCCTCTCTCTGACAAATAAATAAAATATTTAAAAAAAAAAAGAAATATCAATCCATAAATTCAAAGCTTGGCTAAACCATATATAAGTACTTGGGAAGTAATTCCTTTTAGCAATTTTTACTTTACTAATGAGAAATCTTGGAACCCAAAAAGCTTAAGTGATTGGCTTAGGATTACACAGCAAGACAGAATCTAAAGCTTCTCATTAACTCAGTGAAGGAAGGTCAAAAGAAAAATAAGACTCCACTAGTAATTTCTAGGAATTCTAACAGAACTGGTAGAAATAGCCAAAGAGTTTAAAAGAAAGAAAGAAAGAAAGAAGAGCGAGAGAGAGAGGGAGGGAGGCAGGGAGGGAGGGAAGAAGGGAGGGAGGGAGAGATAGAGAAAGAAAGAAAGGAAGGAAGGAAGCCAAACAGTGGTTATTTCTTGATACAACTGTAAATAGGAGCCATCGAATAAAATGGAACAATGTACAGTTAAGAGATAAAAGTATAGTGCCACCAATTAATAAGAATGGGTAAAACTAAATCATGTTTTTAGTATAAGGCAGAAATATAAGATGTTAGCTTTACTACAGCAAAAATAAAAAGCAAACTTAAAAGTCCTTTAAACAAAGAACACTCCTAACAAAATAAAGCCACTTGTCTTAACGTCCCAAATGAATTTTCAAATTCTGTTTAACCATTCATCATCCATACCTATTACAAAGAATGAAACCAAATTTCAGAATGCCCTTAATATGCAAATGATTAATAATTAACATTCTTTTATTTTTTTAAGGATTTATTTATTTGAGACAGAGAGAGAAAGAGGGAGAGGGAGACAGAATCTCAACAGACTCCACATTGAGCACAGAGCCCAACCTCATCAGCCTGAGATCATGACCTGAGCCAAAACCAAGAGTCAGATCTTAACCAACTGAACCACCTAGACATCCCAACATTCTTTTAATACTAAAACTACATGATCCCTTTTTTGCACTCTAGAAATCCCCCAAATTTTAAAAACAGAATTTTTTATAACTCATTTAGTGGCATAAACTGACTGAGTTAACATGGCATGAGGCTATTCACAGTCTTTATCTATCCCACATAGTGAACTACTGTGCTTTACTTGGTGGTAAATTGCATTTATATTAACAATATGCACACTTAAAATAGAGGTTTTCTGAGAAAGGCAAAAAAGATAAATTATATTAGTGCAGTATTTTCCCCATAAATTAACTTTTTATCTCTTTATTCTATGTAGTCAAGATACAACATAGGCAAGTAACCTAAAAATTTAGCTTCAGTAATGGACTTACACATTTCGGCAAGATATAGGCTTGATAAAACCAACTTCATTTCCAGTAAAATGTGTTTCATTGCCACCAAAATCCTTACAAGTTATGTTGGGTGCTGGAAAACAAGGAACTAAAGGCAGGGAAAAAAAAAAAAGCAAGAAACCACTGTTTTTCTGCAGAAAAGGTATGTAATCATGTTTAAGACTAGCAAAAAGCACAAGAAAATACAAAATTATAACACACCACCTCCCAATATAACACCTAACATGAGACTTTAGATAGGAATATCTAAACAAAGGATAATATGATATAGTGGTCTCAACACAAAAATATAAGAATTGTCACATTGGGTTCAATGCATGACCCTTCTAGTTCAATCTTCTGCCTCCGACAAAGATGACAAGGGAAGAATTGCACAGTATTACTGCCCTTTACTTCATCTCTAGGGTAAAGAATACTTCTCAAATTTTTGTTGGTAACTCATCGGGTAATTCATTAAATTTAACATGATCTGATAGTATTTTCCGTTTTTATTAACTCTTGCAGAAGACAGTTACTATAAACTAAGATTCTTTTCATCTACTCTAAATAATTTTCTTTTTTAAAAGTTGTTTGTTCATTTTATTTGTTTATTAAGTAATCTCTATGCCTAACGTGGGGCTTGAATTCACCACCCCAAGATCAAGAGTCACATGCTCTACTGAGTGAGACAGCTAGGTGTCCCCCACCCAGATTACTTATTCCAAATATATTTGTTTCTCTATTCCCTCTAGAAATTGATGTAGAATACCACTTTAGCATTTAGCGTTTTTGATCTTTACTCCTATTCCAGATGACATAATAAGAGGAAGTAATACAGAGCTTACTATGTGCTAGGCAGGAGCTGTCCTGAAGCCTTTTAGCCTTATTGTGTAAAGAGCTATGTGCATTGCCTTTTTCAAAACCTCAGATTCCTTGTAGATAAAAATAGCACTAAGATCACCTCTTCATAGGACCATTGTGGGGATTAAATATGATATAAAGTACCTAGTACAAAGCACAGCATACAGTAGCTATTCAATAAATGTTATTGCCTTTTCCTCCACCATTTCTGATTAAAAGGTACTAATGCTTTTAGGCTAATTTCAGACTGCTTATCTCTATGTTTAGGATCAATAATTATAGGATTGTGGTTTGTTTTTTCTTTTTTGAGAAAATGAAAATAGAACCTTGTATAATAGTCTAAAAAAACCCACAGAAGCCTAGAGTTTTATCATGAAAGGAAAATGGTATTCATTTTCTGTCTACTTTATAATTATCTTATGATTTCCAACGAATCATTGTCCTTTTATAGGCCAGAGTAGTACACTGAGAAAACGATGTCGGAAAAAAACGTAAAATTACTTTACACACTTTTGTTGGGTTATTGAAAGTTCAAACTACGTCACCTATAAACTTAATTTATTTAATGTATTTACATGTCCAAAACCAGGTATTTACACTAAAAGACACAGATTCAGTATAAATGAGAACCATTTAAACAAGCAAAAAAGTAATAAAATGAAGGGAAGACAAAGAGTGAGGAAATAATATACAGTTGACTCTTGAACAACACTGGTTTGAACTGCATACATATACTTATATGTGGATTTTCCTCAATGGCTACAACACAGTACTGTAAATATATTTTCCTTATAATTTTCTTAATAATATCCTTTCCTCTAGCTTACTTTATGTAAGAATACAGTATATAATACACATAACATACAAAATGTGAATTAATCAACTGTTATCAATAAAGCTTCTGGCCAACAGTAGGCTATCAGAAGTTAAGTTTTGGAGGAATCGCAAGTTATACACAGACTTTCTATTGCACAGGGGCCAGCGCCCTAACCCTTTGATTGTTCAAGGGTCAACTGTCCTAGGAAACAAGTAAGAGAAGACATTGTAATTGAGCCACAAATTTAGATCAGAGCTTCCTGATAGTTAAGACAGAAAGCTTTACAGAGCTTTTGTGGTATAATTGAAAGACAGCATTCCAATTCACCTCTAAGCAACTGCGGGAACTTGGTTTGGTTCATGACCCAAGGGAAACACAGAAAGTCCTCAATAAGAACGTTTACAAAACATAGAGGTTTCCCACACAGCCATTTCTTGACTCCAAATATAAGCAAGGATTTATAATCTACAGAGATGGGGCAAAAGTTAACAGACAATTTATATGTACCTGTTTGGACACCTGCCTTGATACTGGGATAAAATGTACTGACTTTTGTGAATAAATTATTACCACGACCCTTAGGTGATATCTCTTGAAAATCTGCCATCTTAGGTCATGTCTAGCACTATATAGTAGATAACTCAAAATTGAGATTAGCAAATGTCTGAAATGCTTATATTCCACGTTATTGACTGAAAGAAGATCAATATGCTCTATTTCAATGACCAAGGGCAATTTTGTTCCCCAGGGGACATCTGGCAATATCTGGAGACATTTTTGGTTGTCACCTCTGAGGAGCTGCTACTGCCACCTAGGGGGTACAGGCCAGGGATGCTCCTAAACATCCTACAATGCAGGGGCGCCTGGGTGGCTCAGTCGTTAAGCGCCTGCCTTCAGCTCAGGTCATGATCCCAGGGTCCTGGGATCGAGCTCCTCATCGAGCCCCTCATCGAACCCCTCATCGAGCCCTGCATCGGGCTCCCTGCTGGGTGGGAAGCCTGCTTCTCCCTCTCCCATTCCCCCTGCTTGTGTTCCCTTTCTTGCTGTCTCTGTCAAAAAATAAATAAAATCTTTGGGGCACCTGGGTGGCTCAGTCATTAAGCATCTGCCTTAGGCTCAGGTCATGATCCCTGGGTCCTGGGATCGAGACCCGCATCGGGCTCCCTGTTCGGCAGGAAGCTTGCTTCTCCCTCTCCCACTCCCTCTGCTTGTGTTCCTGCTCTCTCGCTCTCTATCTCTCTGTCAAATAAATAAATAAAATCTTTAAATAAAAACCATCCTACAATGTATAAAACAGCCTCCTCACAACAAAGAATTACCTAATCCAAAACATCAATAATCCCAAGGTTGAGAAACCCTGCTCTAGACCAGTGGTCTTCAAAAAATTTTACTTGCACCCTTCCTAAAGTAACTTTTTACAACTCTGTACTCCCTTACACACTTAAGTTGATATCTAAAGTTTTTCATCATGGACTTAAATGGTTGGAAAAAATATAATTTCCAGCATATTATAAATATTGCCATTAAACGTTATAGCATGCTTTACAATGAAATCTAAACACCACAACAATTAATAGCCATCATCATCCAACAGAGAATGGATAAGAAAGAGCTCCTCTTGAAAATTCAGAAATTTGGGGGCACCTAGTTGGCTCAGTCAATTAAGCATTGGACTCTTGATTTCGCCTCAGGTCATGATTTCAGGATATTAAGATCAAGCCCTGCACAGGGCTTGGTGCTCAGTGGGGAGTCTGCTTCACTCCCCCTCCCTCTGCCCCCTACCCCAAGAGCTCCCTCTCTAATAAATAAATAAATCTTTAAAAAAAATAAAATTCAGAAAATTTACATCAATTTTAGGAAAAGTAAACACATAGTATCTGAGGATCTGGAAATCAATTCTGATTTATTCCATCCCCCCCCCAAAAAAAAGATATGTTTAAGTACTAATCTTCAGTACCTCAGAGTATGACCATATTTGGAAGTAAGGTCTTTGCAGATGCTAACCAAGTTAAAATGAGGTCACTAGCCCTAATCCAATAAGACTTGTCCTTATGAATAGGGGAAATTACATGCATACATAACAGGGAGAAGATGATTTGAAGACATACAGAGAGAATGCTATGTGAGGACAGAGGCAGAGATCAGACTGATGCAGTTACAAGCTAGGGAATGCCAAGGATTGCTGGCCACCACCAGCAGGTCAAAAGAAGGGAGGATATATTCCACCCAGAGTTTGAGAGGGAGTATGGCCCTGCCAACACCTTGATTTCAGATTTCTAGCCTCTAGGACTGAGACCGTCAATGTCTATTATAACACTCTTATAACAGCCTTAGGAAACTACTTCAACAATGATACCTGTTTACCTCTTGGAAAGCTCTGTGTACTTCCAGGAGTACATGTACTAGAGTTTAGGCATCAGGCATATAAATCAAAGAGATGTCTGGTTTAAAAAGTTACTTTTTTGCCTTGATGAGGCCCATTCCACTTCCATAAACAAGTGACCTGCAAGAAATCTACAAACACAAGTTTTTCCTCAAAATGGATCTTTAATTTTTTTAAATCCTCAAAATAGTAAGTTCTGGATTGGCAAACTGTGCCATTAAACAGAATTCTATTGCTAATTTTTTTTTTTTTTTTTTTTTAAGATTTTATTTACTTGGGCGCCTGGGTGGCTCAGTTGGTTAAGCGACTGCCTTCGGCTCAGGTCATGATCCTGGAGTCCCTGGATCGAGTCCCGCATCGGGCTCCCTGCTCGGCGGGGAGTCTGCTTCTCCCTCTGACCCTCCGCCCTCTCATGTGCTCTCTCTCAAATAAATAAATAAAATCTTTAAAAAAAAAAGATTTTATTTGAGAGAGACAGAGAGCGAGCACAAGCAGGCAGAGTGGCAGGCAGACGGAGGAGAAGCAGGTTCCCCGCTGAGCAGGGAGCCCTTTGTGGGGCTTGATCCCAGGACCCTGAGATCATGACCTGAGCCGAAGGCAGATGATTAACCGACTGAGCCACCCAGGCACCCCTCTACTGCTAAATTTTAGATAATCTTCCTCAAACGTATTACCTTGCACTTACTTGCTCAGTTTGAAGCTGTCACTTTCTTGTCTCACAGCCAGATCTTGTGAGATCTTCCTGCAGACTATCTAAAATCAGATCTTAAAGAGATATTTGCAATGCAAAATGCTATAATTATGATTCCAGTTGGGGTTATTGTCCAATACACCTTGCCTAATAAAAATTGTTTTTTGAGATGACAGTTTCCTGTACAACATTTTAAAAAATCAAACATTGATAGGTGAGTTGAAAAAAGGCCTTATAAGAATATTAAATACTAAGAAATCATACCTTTCTATTTTCAATTAGATACTATTAATTGTTCAAACAATAAATTTTGACAATTATAGTTTTCAACGGTATTTTATCATTTCTATTATAGGAAATGATTTATAGTTGACATGAGACATATGAGAGAAAAATGCTCAATGCTCCAGGCTCAGAACCTCAGGAAAGCTACAAACAGTGGAAAGAGGTACCAGAATGAAGACGAAACCACACTGCTACAAGGATTCTAAGGTTTGAGAGAAGTATGAGTTAATTATTTCAAGGGATGAAAATTATATACTTTAGTGAGGAAGGATAAGCTGCTGCTCCAAATATATACAGAGATTACACGAGAAAATAAGAGAAACATTAATACTGATTTAATCAGATTTCTTTGAATTGACAGTGAACTCCAAAGAGCAGGACTTCAGAACTGGACAAATCTGGGTTTAGTCCAAACTCTGTCAACGAGTTTGTTCCTTTGAGTAAGTTACAAAACCTCACTGAATCTTGTTTTTGTCATCTGTGAAATGTGGATATTACTCTTGTAATGGTATTGGGTATGTAGTAAAAGCATATGGTGTGTAAAGCATGATACTTGATTACAGAAAATGTTCAACAAGTATTAGGTTCTCCACTCCAGCAAATTAGAGAACTTCAATATTGAGAAAACGAAGAATGAACCTGACATGAGATATGAATATAACATTGGGAGTGGCTGTAACACTAAGGGAAGATTTTGTGTAATGAAATTAATCAAAAGAGGGGCGCCTGGGTGGCGCAGTCGTTAAGCATCTGCCTTCGGCTCAGGTCATGATCCGAGGGTCCTGGGATCGAGCCCCACATCAGGCTCCCTGCTTGGCGGGAAGCCTGCTTCTCCCTCTCCCCCTCCCTCTGCTTGTGTTCCCTCTCTCACTGTGTCTCTCTTGTCAAATAAATAAAATCTTTAAAAAAAGAAAAAATTAATCAAAAGAAGCCCACAACCCTAGAGTTTGTTTTTACATACTTTATGGTAATTTCTTTTGACCCTTATTTTTTTTTCAAGTAGTCTCTATGCCCAACGTGGGGCTTGAACTCATGATCCTGAGATTAAGAGCAGCATGCTTACTGACTGGGCCAGCCAGGTGTCTCATTGACCTTATTTTTAAAAAAACCCTATTAAGTAGACAAAACTAGTAATATGCTTTTTTTTCTTTCACAAACATGAAAACTAGATTCTAAGAAATTAAATGACTTGACAAAAGCCTTATAAGTAAGACTCTGGAAATCCTAGGTTAACACTCATTATTTCTTAATCAATACTCTTTCCATTATACCATAATTCCATGCTTACACTGATTTCAGGAACAAGCAAAAATAACAAATCAATATGATTAAGACTAAGAAAGCCAGTTACCAATAAATGTTAACTAGTAGACAAAATTAAGCAACATGCTACAACCTGAAAACTACTCAATTCTCAGATTTCCTGTAAAAAAAGTTTTGCTCTGGCCAATGTCTATGATTTAGATGGCATCAGTTTAAACCAGTACAAGTACACAGTATTTCTCGATTATAAAAAGTAGCATTATTTTTTAAATGGAAAAAAGCTATCAGAAATAAACAATGACGTTTCATAATGATCAAAAGGACTGACCTAGGGAGTAAGTGATTTGGGATCCTACTCCAGTTAACATCATGGCTCTGGACTATAGTCTTGATCTGTCAGATTTAAGGGTCAAAACCTGATCTTAGGATCCTGTACTGCAAAAAAATGTTATAAAAGCATTACTTAGGGTCATTTGATAAAATTAGAGTATGGATGGTAAAGTACATATATTAAATTTACTAAAGTTTACAGCAACTAGAATATCTCTATTCTTAGGAAAAACACACATAGGAGCAAAATACATACAAACAGAGAGAGAGAGAATTCATGAGCACACAATGATAAAGCAAGAAGAATAATGTGTTTACAACTGGCGAATCTGGGCAAAAGATGTATGGGTGTTCTTTGTACTACTCTTTTTTTTTTTTTTTAAAGATTTTATTTATTTACTTGTCAGAAAGAGAGAGAAAGAAACAAAGAGAGACAGAGCACAATCAGGGGGAGCGATAGGCAGAGGGAGAGGGAGAAGCAGGCTCCCTGTAGAGCAAGGAGCCTGATACGGGGCTCAATCCCAGGACCCTGGGATCATGACCTGAGCCGAAGGCAGACCCTTTATCAACTGAGCCACCCAAGCATCCCTCTTTGTACTACTCTTATTCTCGCACCTTTTCTGTAAGCTTGAAATTATCTCCAAGTAAGGGCGCCTGGGTGGCTCAGTCAGTTAAGCGTCTGACTCTTCATTTCAGCTCAGGTTATGATCTCAGGGTCCTGAGATCAAGCCCCAGTGTCAGGCTGCACGCTGGGAGTGGAGTCTGCTGGAGATTCTCTCTCTCCCTCTGTACCCCCTCACCCCGGGCATGTGCATGTGTTCACACTCTCTTTAAAAATAAATAAAAATAGGGGCGCCTGGGTGGCTCAGTCTGTTGGGCGTCTGCCTTCGGCTCAGGTCATGATCCTGGAGTTCTGGGATTGAGTCCCGCATAGGGCTCCCTGCTAGGCGGGGAGCCTGCTTCTCCCTCTACCCCTCCCCGCTCTCATGCTCTCTCTCTGTCTCATTCTTTCTCTCTCAAATAAATAAATAAAATCTTAAAAAAAAATAAGATATTTTAAAAATAAAAATATTTTAAAAAGAAAAAAGACATTATCTCCAAATAAAAAGTCTAAAAATAACACACTCTTTGCATAACTAATTTATATTGTTAGAAGTTAGGGTAATGGTTATCCACTAGGGCAGAATAGTGAGTATAAGAGAGCATGAGTGGGCTTTTAGTATGTTAATAATGTTATTTCTTGATTTGGAAGCATTCACAAATGTGTTTAGCTTGAGAAAAATCATTTGAGTTACACTTATGTGTACTTTCCTATAAATATATTTCAATAAAAACTTAACAAAATAAAAAAGACCTGCCAAAGGACCAGAGCAAAATTTTCTAGAGATGGAGTCTAAATACTTTTGTATTTCACTGATTGGAAAATTGAAAACACTTGCCTATGTATGTCTGTACAATCTAGACAGAACACTCTTTGAGGGCAGAGATTGTGTCTTCTTTCATCTATCATCTATACCACCTAGTAGAAGCCTGTCATGTAATTTTTCTCAATAAATACAGTAAATAACTTACCAATAAATATCCTATAATATAAATTTTCATTAAAGTAATTATCTTGATCCATTTATTTTAATCAATTTAATTATCAAATTATTTATTACAAATGATTTCTCAATAAATAAATATGCTTGTTAGTTGGCACTGGGTTAAATGGAAACTATTTTTCTTTTTAATTTTAAGAGTTTATTTGAGCAAAAATCAATTTGAATCGGGCTATGCCAAACTGGAAGTGGTTAGAGTGCTCTGCCCACCTGCAGGAGCTAGAAGACTTCTATAGAGAAGTAGAAGCAAAGCAAGGAAGTTATTTGATTGGTTATACCTTAAGAATTTGCCTTATTTGGAAAGGTCTCACTGACTTTTTGTGATGGGTTGTCCTTAGGGGTTTTTTTTATTTTTTATTTTTTAAATTGAAGTATACAGTTGACACACAATGTTACAATAATTTCAGGCATAGGACATAGTGATTAGACAAGTCTATACATTATGCTATGCTCACAAGTGTACCAACCATCTGTTCCGGACAATGCTATTACAATACCAGTGACTTCTCTATGCCGTACCTGACATACCTGTGACTTAATTCATTCCATAACTGGAAGCCTGTATCTCTAATTGGGAACCATTTTAAGCTCACATTAATTTAATGTTACAGTTGAATTACTTTGCCTTTGTACCCAATTCTTTTATCTTGAAATTACCCTCTTGTAAAACATTGTTCTTATCCCTACCCAAAAAACATTGTTAAAGAAAATTAAACTTAGTTTGAGGATTCTGTAATAGTCCTTCGTGTACACAGTGAAAAAACAGAGGAAGAACAATCTTGGCTGGAGGCTGAGAAAGATCATTTAACTCACACTTTTCACAACTCTTAATATTTTTCTCCTGTTAATCAGTTTCCATGTTAGGACCCAAAAACATGTTTCAAGGGTCATTTAGATGTCCTCTCTGATCAGAACTTAGAAGTGATTCACCATGACTACTCCACTAGCCCTTGTATGTTTTAAAAAGGCAATTAAAAGAAAAACTTCCCATGGACAGACACAGCCTCATGAGCACTGGGCTGGGACAGCAGAATCGATCCCAGCTCTCAGCTAGATACCGGTGTCATGTACAAATTATACATCCATATGCAGCCACCCTGTGACTCATCTTTGTCTCAGAAACTTTATTTTCTTCTTAAAATCATGACAATGATTTAAAGTCATTTATTTATTAATCCACATTTTATATATGTTCCCACATTCAATACGGTACTTGGTTTCTTCTCTCCAAATGAATAATCCTATCATTCCCTTTTATAGAAAACCTTCCTTTTATTGTTATTGCTCTTTGACTTACATCAACTATGAGTACTTACCTGATAAGCCATGATAGTACCATAATAGCTCCAAGTCCTTTTATTTCCTACTAGTCTGATCATTTGACTTTTTAAGTTTATAAACTTACTTATGAATAATTGCACAAGTGGATTCAACCTTATTTTACAAAAGAGACTCCGAAATGAAGGGCAAAGCTCTTTTGGGCAGAAACTATTCTTTTTAGTTGCATAATTTCCTTCAAAATCCTCATACCTGCAAAGAACCCTACAGGCTAGAAAATGCTTTTTTGAGATAGGTGGCTGCCTGCTTCCTAATTTAGTTAGATACCTGAGTCAAACAGTACTCACAGATTTCTAATATCTTTCATATAAATGGTTGAGTATCTGAAAGCTGAGTCTTTGCTTTATATGTTAACTCTATTCTGTGTTCCGAAAGCACAATATAAAAGACTGAAATGTAAAACAGACAAATCAGAGTATACTTATAAATTAACTAAAAAAAAAGTTCCTTTAACACATCTAAATTAAATATATGTATACATATTAAGCAATATTTACTATACAAATCATATATACACATATATGTAAAACCTATTACTGTTTATATGGTAAAACTTCACTACTTCAGAATAGTAGCTAAATGCCAATTATAAAAGTTTAACACAACTTATTTTCAAGTATCTTTGTTGACTGTAACTGGGCTAGTAGTGTGCCAAAATATAAAGATATAAAAAGATAAAAGAAGATCTGCTTTTTAAAATATATATGAATTCATAATCAAGAGGTCAATTATTTGAATATGCTGAAAAACATGGAACTGTTTTGCTATAAGAAAAACAATTCCTGGGGTGCCTGGGTGGCTCAGTTGGTTAAGCAACTGCCTTCGGCTCGGGTCATGATCCTGGAGTCCCAGGATCGAGTCCCGCATCGGGCTCCCTGCTCAGCAGGGAGTCTGCTTCTCCCTCTCCCACTCCCCCCTCTTGTGCTCTGTCTCTAAAATAAATAGATAAAATCTTTAAAAAAAAAAAAAAAGAAAGAAAGAAAAACAATTCCTGGGTGCCTGGGTGGCTCAGTTGGTTAAGCGACTGCCTTCGGCTCAGGTCATGATCCCTGGGTCCTGGGATAGAGTCCCGCATTGGGCTCCCCCCTCCTCAGCAGGGAGCCTGCTTCTCCCTCTCCCTGCCACTCCCCCTGCCTGTTCTCTCTCTCTCTGTGTCAAATAAATAAATAAAATCTTAAAAAAAAAAAAGGGGGGCGCCTGGGTGGCTCAGTTCGTTGAGCGACTGCCTTCGGCTCAGGTCATGATCCTGGAGTCCCTGGATCGAGTCCCGCATCGGGCTCCCTGCCGATTCTCCCTCTGACCCTCCTCCCTCTCATGTGCTCTCTCTCTCATTCTCTCTGTCTCAAATAAATAAAATCTTAAAAAAAAAAAAAAAAAGGAAAGAAAAATAATTCTTTTAATCTCATTTACATAATGAATCTGTTTGAGAGACTTTATTTAAAAAGAAAACATCAATTACTGTCTTATTTCCTGCCTAATACATAAATCAGTATATATTCAATAGGTGCTCTTTTCTCAAAATAATACCATGTAACTGCCATCATTAGTACCATGCCAAATAAGAAGGCTAACTAGTTCCAATATACTCTGTCTGCCTCCCTTCCAACACATACCCCTATAGAAGACCAATCAGAACAATTCATTAGTTTTTATCTGGCATTCCACATATTTTAGAATTCAGAAGCTCCTCAAGATCATTAGGCTGAGGGTGGTATCTATTATCAAAACATCTCTATAATACTTTAAAAAAAAAAGAAAGAAAATATTGATGCGTATTTAAAATCCTAACTGTACTGTTTTCATACTTAGGATGTACCTAAGTTTATCTTACAACTGTATAATATGGGTGATACAACTTCTCATTGGACCTAACGGGGCTAACAGTCCCATTTTAAGTTCTTTTCAAGTAATTAAAAATCTAAGTTAAGAAGCATCTCTACATAAGCTACATAAACTGATTTCAAAGGTTTTAAAAAAAATGAATGAATATATAAAACTCTCCAGTTCACAAAACTATTAATATTCTTCTTAAATTAACAACCCTTAGCCAGTTCTCCAATTTAAGTTGTTCTAGAGACTGAATAATGTTTTAACTCAAGAAAAAGCACACATTTATTAGTTTTAGTGATCATACACTGATTTATGAAGTACTGTTTCAAAAATTGTTTTTAAAAACATGTTTCTGGAAGTCTTACCATGAGCTGTGTAGTTTGTACAGTTAACTGGTTCTTGTGTAGCATCATTTATTTTTGGATCTTTACAAATATATGTGAGAAAAGTTAAGGAAATATGAACCACATCCCAACACAAAACATTATCATCTTATCTTTAATATCTTGTATTATATACTCATGTTCACATTCACACGTTAAAAAAAAAGCTGTTGGACCAAAGCAACAAGCACAACCACAAATATACCTTTAGCGTCACTAAACACTACTTGAACATTAATTTATTACAGGAAAAGTATATTAACTTAATACATATTAAAAGCTCTAGCAAAGGATGCCATCCTTAAAGAACATCAGTCAGCACAAAGCATAAAGGAAAATTGGAAATTAAAATCTTTACCAAATTATTGTAAGAGAGCTTCACGTTGGAAAAAATCAGTTTCCAGAGATTTGACTGAACTAATTTATGGGGCCCCATAGTATTGTCACATACATAACTTCACGTAGCACAAATAACCCTGTGAAGTAGATACTATTATTCCCATATTACAGAAGCACAAACTGAGGCTCAAAGTTTGAGAGACCTATCCAAAGTCATGTAACAAGTGACAGAGAGTAAAATCAGGTTTCCTGATTCCAAGCCTAGAGCGCTTTCCATTAGACTGCAGAGAAGATAGTTCTTTTAAGTGAGTCTACATGGTCTCCCCAACAGGATCTTAAGTTTTGAAAACAGGTATAATAACTGTCCTCTAATTTCAAAACACGCGCTGTCACTAAAATGGGATAAATAAGGTTTTCACGTCTCTGGAAACAGAGAACCTGACACCTCTTTAAGGTTTTTTAAGCACTACTGGAAACTTCATCTTCATGCCAGGAGTAACAGACATTTTCCAGTTTCCATCACCAAATGCTCAGCCACACCTCTCTAAAGTTCAAATCGTACAACTCTTAATACCATCCAATTATTTCTTAGAATCGCTGACATTTTTGCCAAAAAAGACTCAACTTACTAGGTCTGTGATTCTCAAACTTCAAGCATAACAGTATTCAGTAAATTAGAGCTATTGTGTAAGCATCTAATAATGGCTGTCTCTCTCCGACTTACATAAAAATACTATATGATAGAATTTTCTTAATTTTAAAATTTTGTCTCAAGTCTTTCTTATATCTCTGGCTTCTGTTATTAATTTTTCTGCTCTACAACTTCTATTAAATGATCTAATTTTGTACAAAAGTAGCTATTTTACTTTGTAACTCCCATTTCATATGGATCATCAGAGCTATTACAATGAACAGATCCACTTAACCCCTTCAGCCTGTTTCCACATCTGTAAATAAATTACAGATAGTCCTTACTATGTGCCAGGCATTGTTCTATGTGATTCACGTGCACTACTTTCTCACAACAAACCTTTAAGTTGGTACCACTGTTATCTACATTTTTACTCAAGAGAAAACAGAGTTCAAATAACTGGCCCACAGTTACAACACGGAGCAGGAGTTTGCCCCCTGACAGTCTGGCATCTCACGGAGTTTGAGGATAATGTAAGGCAATAAGCAAAGAGTTAATGATAACTGGGCAATATACAAGGAATATATCGTTATTAACTACTTATTTGTCTCTGCCCCCAAGTCAGCTAACTTCTAGGGTGGAGCCTATTAATCTTTTTATTACTAGTGCCTAGAACAGGGCTTGGCATACTTCAGGATCTAGGTGTTTGTTGAACAAATAAGCCCACCGCTAATTAATTAATTAATAATAAAAACTGGTGGATCAGAAGAGGAAGCGCTAACAATCAATCTTTTTATTACTAGTGCCTAGAACAGGGCCTGGCATACTTCAGGATCTAGGTGTTTGTTGAACAAATAAGCCCACCAGTAATTAATTAATAATAATAATAGGTGGATCAGAAGAGGAAGCGCTAACAATAAGTAAAATCCCAAGGAAAGCACACAGGGTGACCGCTGTCCTTCCCACCCCCACATCTTTTTTCACATCCCAAAGTCCGTCGGTCATTAGAAGCCACAAGTCACCAATCCCTTAAAGACAACCCTGGCCCCTGTTGAGGGCCGCGACTCACTCGCGACCCCTAATCTACCTCACCCCCAAGGCGGAGGGGGGGGGTCCTCACAGAGGATATTGTCCCAATTTGAGGTCCTCGCACTTAAGCGTCTCCTCGCCGCCAGCGGCGGCGATGGCAGCAGCTCCCCAAGGTCCCGTGGTGACTGACACGAACCACAGGACACCGAGGAGCTGGGCGGCCACGGCCTCCGGAGCAGCCGGCCAGGTGGCCGCCATGCTGGGGACCGACGCGTCCCCCACTACTTCCGGTTCCGCCTTTGCCTAGGCGGGGACGGGAGAAGGGCGGAGGGAGCGAGGCTCTTAAAGGGACCGTGCCTCGGTTGGAGGCTGGTTTTCTCCCCTGCAGGGCCGCGGATTTACCTGGGAGAGCTGTGATTTGTCTTTGAGATCCGCAAGAAGGCTGGCTTTGAGAATCAGCGGCCCTGCATCCACTGCTTCCCGAGCTAACCCTGCTGTGACTTTTCCACCTACAAATGTGCCAGCGGCATCCCGGAGATTGTTAAGCGCTTTACAAACATTATTTGGTTAAGCCTGGTAGGATTTGGGTTTACAGATAATGAGCCCGGCTCAACGACGCTAAAAAAGATGTCGACCTTAGTTACTGAGTTGGGATCAAATTGATATTTGCCCGATTTCAGAATCTGTGCTCTTACTTTTATGATATAATGACCTATCTGTTCGCTTAGAGAAGAACTTATGGAAGGCTCTTAAACAGAACTTAAGGACTCCATCACAAAAATAGGCATTACACCTATTTTTAGTAGTGGACATTTATGCCAGCGAGAGGGCCTGTAAGAAAAGGATATTAAAGAATTTACGACTACACTAAGTGAAAAGTTGGAGGTTTTTTCCTCCATCTCTTCTTTCTAAATTTCTGTATATTCTAAAAATTCTGTAGTGGGGCTATCTTTTATCCTGGGCAACACGTTTACTTTCTTTAGTGAAAGTTTAAGCCATCTTTTCTTTTTTTTTTTTTAACGTAAAAATATTTGAATTTGGTGTCTTCTCATTCATAGTAGCACTAATTTTGAAGAATTGCATCATGCAGTGGTTCTCAAATTTTAGGGCGTATCAGTTACCTGGAAGCTTTGTTATAACACCAAGAATGGGACCCACCCTCAGTTTATGATTATGAAAATTTAGGGTGGGGCAGGGTAATTTGCATATGTAACGAGTTTCCAAGTGATGCTGAGATTGCTAGTCCAGAACCACACTTTAAGAAGCATCGGATAATGTATTATTGGAAGTATCATTTTGGAATAGGAGAACATGAAATTATTTGCAGTAATATTTTAGTATTGAAACTACAGTTAAAATTTTTCTTAAACCACTTTTTCGGCATTACTATGCTATTTTTATTTTTATTTTTATTTTTATTTTGAAGATTTTATTTAAAGTAATCTCTACACCCAAGTTGGGGTTTGAACCTACAAGCTGGAGATCAAGAGTCACAAGCACCCCAACTATGGTATTTTTAAATTAAAATATTTATGCTTAATTAAAGATTTAAGTGATAGGAAATTTGAAATTTACTAGTTCAATTTTTAAACTTTCTGTTTTAAGTTGACTTCTCTCTTTTTTCTCTTTCCTCCCTTTATTCTTTTCTTTTCTCTCTCTTCCCCTCCATAGAAATATTTATCAAGTATTTACTATGTGCCCAACATCAGGCAAGACCCTACAGACTCAAAAAAGGAAGAGACAAGAACCTAGTAATTAAACACGTTATGTTTACTAGGGGAAAAGCTAAACACTTAAAGTACTATTTGACAGTTGTTAAAATAGAAGCTTGTACTAGTTACTGTAGTAGGACAAGGGTTTGGATTAAGATATTCCCCCCAAAACAGTACTTGGTACACAATGTTTTGTCACTAGATAAGAATAATTAAAAATGTTGTGACTCTGTCACTAGTCATAAGAATAATTAAAAATCCAGGCCAAACTGGAGGAACAGAGTTGTATCTTCATAGGATACATGACCATCTAAAAACATACAGCCTAGAAAACTATTAAGTTAAAATAATACCGATAATATATATAACGTACAACTCAACTACCATCTCTCAGCTTCATCCTGAGATGAAATTTAGCAAAGGGGTTGGGGTCAAGGATTAACTAAAATCCAGGGATACGTTTCAGAATATCTGCTACCTTATTATCTGGTAATAAAAGACACTGACTTTGCATTTTGACTACCATTTTAATACACTTTCAAAATGTTCTGCTTTGATTTTCAAAATACAATCTAAAGATAACCAGGATGTGAAAGGAAGACTTTCTAGTCCGAGTTTATTGAAATTACAACAAAATTAGGTATTTTCCTGATGACTGCAGGAATATTGCTGATCTTTGTGTCATTTTTCATATAGATTTGAACAATTAACTATCTGAAAATGCTTATGCTTTGCTGATTAATCCCATTACAAAATCCATTTTTATGGTTCTAATGATTATCTTCATTCTCTCCTACAATGTATAAACTGAAAAGAACAAAAGAGTCTCCCACAAAAGTAAAGAAACAATACAGAATTTTTAACTCTTGAACCAATGGTACACTTAAAAATTCACTTTCTCAGGTCACTGCCCACATTCTCCACCAAAAATACAAATAAATAACCCCTCACCGAAAAAAAATCACTTTCTCTTCTTACTGCCCCTTAATCTATTTTCTTATGGTTTGTAAAATACATTACTTTATTTCTTTGCACACATAGTCTCTGATCACATGATTACTACATCTTCTCATTTTAGTAAGTTCTTAAATCTCAATCCTAGGTATGTTTTCAATGCCAAATTTCTTTGTCACATAAAAATTATATATTCTGTAGGAAGCAAAAGACATGAATAGTGCAGTCCAATATGGAAATTGCTGTATAGAAGCATTAGGGGGCGCCTGGGTGGCTCAGTTGGTTAAGAGACTGCCTTCGGCTCAGGTCATGATCCTGGAGTCCCTGGATCGAGTCCCTGGATCGAGTCCCTGGATCGAGTCCCGCATCAGGCTCCCTGCTCGGCAGGGAGTCTGCTTCTCCCTCTGATCCTCCCCCTCTCATGCGCTCTCTCTCTCTCTCATTCTCTCTCTCTCAAATAAATAAATAAAATCTTAAAAAAAAAAAAAAAAGAAGCATTAGGAAAGATTACCAGTGAAGACTGAAAAAAGTTCCTCTGGGATTTAAGGGCTCTGCACATTGGCTCTTTCCATTGCTGAGATTTTAGTATAGACCTTATTACATTAACAGATAGTTTCACCTATCACAAAACTTCCTGAGGAAACCAACCTGGGGGTGCCTAGCTGGCTCAGTGGGTAGAGTGTACAATGCTTGATCTTGGGGGTGTGAGTTTGAGCCTCACATTGGGTGTAGAGATTACTTAAAAAAATAAATAAATAAAATCTTTGGGGGGGGGGAAGAAGAAGAAGAAGAAAAGAAACCAACCTGACTCCCATTTCCATGGTTAGGACAGAAACATTAAGAGGTAAAAGATTGTTACCCTCCAAAAAATTTTCTTTTTCATTTGACTGTGATGGGCAATTTTTTCCTCTTGTGATAAATTCATAATATCAAAGCTCTAGTAGATTTTTATTTTAAGGTTTATTTATTTATTTTTAGTAATCTCTACACCCAATGTGGGGCTTGAACTCACAACCCCCAGATCAAGAGTAGCATGCCCTGAGCCAGGCAGGGTCCCTGGTAGATATTTAGCATATCTGGAATCCTACTACATCCATGCTGTTGTCTCTCAAGTACTTCCAATTGTGTCCTCTCTTTGGTACACCAGTCTAACTGCCTACTATCTAATTAACTTTGACATCACTCAATAAAGCCTACTCTATGCGTAGGACCTAAAACTGACTCCCAGAGTCTGCTTCTCAAAAAAACAACACAGAATAAGTTGACTTTTCTCATTGTCACCACCAATATCCCCTTCTATCAGGTTCAAAATTTAGAATCATCTTTACACTTTAGTTTTCTCCTTATTCTTCAGTAATCCCTTTATCTAATCAGTAAGGAACTGATATTTTTGTGTTCATTTTTCAATCCTATATTCTTACCCTATTTCAGGTATTTATCATTTCCCATTTACATTGCCATCGTGGCTTCTTCCTCCTTTTTGATTCTAAGCCCTCTCTCTAAGTTTGCCAATCCATTTTTTTTTATACTGCTTCTGATTAATCTTTCATCAAAAAAAGAAAAACCTGTTATATCATATTCAAAATCTTATTCAAAATCCCACTTAAGCTCCTTGGCATTGTTGACCTTGAAAATAAAATGGTCAGTTATTTTACTAGCAAAATGGTTTTTTTCAGAAATAGAGGAATTGCAAATTGAGACATGCAAGCTATGACAACCATCGACAAATCAGGAGAACAAAAAAGATGAATATTACTTTATAGAGAAAAAGGAGGAAGCTGGGAGGGGCTGCTTTGAACAAGGGTCCATTTGAGGCAAGTGAGAGTTCAGGGTGGTGATGGTTTCTCATCAGCTGACTTGTGGCAGTTTCTCATTGGCTGGGCTATTGCTGGGCAAGGAGAAAATCTTCCTTCCTCTTGCTGGGGTAGTAAAGTAGGCTTCTTTTGAGGGTCTGCAATTGACCTCAAGTTGGTAGGGCATGAGCCCTTCCTCTTCAGGCCTCCTTACTCTATTTTAAATCTTTATTCTGGGGCGCCTGGGTGGCTCAGTTGTTAAGCGTCTGCCTTCGGCTCAGGTCATGATCCCAGGGTCCTGGGTTCGAGTCCCACATCGGGCTCCCTGCTCAGTGGGAAGCCTGCTTCTCCCTCTCCCACTCCCCCTGCTTGTGTTCCCTCTCTCGCTGTGCCTCTCTCTGTCAAATAAATAAATAAAAATCTTTAAAAAAAAATCTTTATTCAGTTACAAAGCATTTAGCCAAAGGAGTTGAAAACTTACGTCCATGCAAAAACCTGCACATAGATGTTTATAGCAGCTTTAGTCATCATTGCCAAAACTTGGAAGAAATTAAGATGTCCTTCAGTAGGTGAATATATAAACTGTGGTACATCCAGACAATGGCATATTATTCAGTGCTTAAAAAAAAAAAGAGCTATAAAGCCATGAGAAAATGTAGAGGAATCTTAAATGCATATTTCTAAAATAGTTTTTTTAAAAAGATTTATTTATTTGTTTTTAGAGACAGAGTGTGAACACAGCGGGGAGAGGCTAAGGGAGAGGGGGAGAATCCCAAGCAGACCCCGCACCTAGTGGAGCCCGACACAGAGATTGATCCCAGGACCCTGAGACCATAACCCCAGCTGAAACCGAGAGTCCAGCACCCAACTGCTTGTGCCATCTGGGTGCCCAACCATGCCACCCAGGCACCCCTTAAATGCATATCTCTAAGTAAAAGAAGCCAATGTAAAAATGCTATACACTATATGATTCCAACTATCTGACATTTTGGAAAAGGCAAAACTACAGAGAGAATAAAAAGATCAGTGGCTGCCAGGAGTTAGGGGTGGGGTGGGGGATGAATAGGCAGAGCCCAAGAGGGTTTCTGAGGCAGTGAAAATATTCTATGTGATACTGTAATGGTGGATACATGTCACTATACATTTGTTTAAGCCCATAGAAGGTTCAACACCAAGAGCGAGCCTTAATGTAAGCAGTGGACTTTGGGTGATTATGATTTGTCAATGTAGGTTCATCAGTTGTAACACATACCATTCTGGTGGGGGACGTTGATATGGAAGGAGGCTGTGCATGTGTGGGAGTAAGAGGTACAAGGGAAATCTCTGTACCTTCCTTTCAGTTTTGCTATGACCCTAAAAGTTCTAAAAAAAATAGTTTTTAAAAGAATAAACATCAGGGACACCTGGGTGGCTCAGTCGTTAAACGTCTGCCTTAGGCTCGGGTCATGATCCTGGGTCCTGGGATCGAGCCCCACATCGGGCTCCCTGCTCAGCGGGGAGCCTGCTTCTCCCTGCTCAGTGGGGAGCCTGCTTCTCCCTCTCCCACTCCCCCTGCTTGTGTTCCCTCTCTTGCTGTCTCTCTCTTTGTCAAATAAATAAATAAAATCTTTAAAAAAAAAGAATAAACATCAGTCATTAAATGTTTTAATAGACACATTCTATTCAGAAGTTTTTCAGTGGTTCTTTAATTTCTTAAAGATAAAAGATAAAATTTCATAACCTAAAGTTCCCTGAAATATTTTCTGGTCCTCCTCCATCTGCCCTGGTCTCACTTTATTACTACTCTTGGCTATCCCCTGGTTGTCACCAGTATCTGTCATGCTCATTCCCATCTATGGGCTGCTTCATTTATTGAACACTTTCTATGTGCCAGGTATAGGCAATACATGCATTTCCTCATTTAACCTTTGAAACTACCATATGAGGTAAGCACTGTTACCTCAATTTCACTAATGAGAATTAGAAGGGTTAAGTAACTTGCCAAAATCACATATTTTCAGAAGGGTGGAGTCAGGTTTCAAGCTCAGATCTTCTGATTTCACAGAGGTGTCCTAAAAATTTGGTTCATCTTCATCATTCTATGAATAAGACACTCTTGAGGGTTCTCAGAGGTTAAAATAAACAAAAACTAACTCAGTGCCAGAAAATGTTTATCATAGAGTAAGCTCCTTAAAAAATGTATTGAATAAATTAAATAGATGTTTTTAAATTCCAGGTAAAAGCCAAAGAAAAGCTCACATTAAATTAACACAAAAGGGGCGCCTGGGTGGCTCAGTTGGTTAAGCGACTGCCTTCGGCTCAGGTCATGATCCTGGAGTCCCGGGATGGAGTCCCGGGATCGAGTCCCGCATCGAGTCCCGGGATCGAGTCCCGCATCGAGTCCCGGGATCGAGTCCCGCATCGGGCTCCCTGCTCAGTGGGGAGTCTGCTTCTCCCTCTGACCCCCCCCCCATGTGCTCTCTGTCTCTCTCATTCTGTCTCAAATAAATGAATAAAATATTAAAAAATAAATAAATTAACACAAAAATGTGGAGAAAATTAGATTAAATATGGTGGTGAAGGATGTTTGCCGGGGTAGTCAAGGAGGCAGCTTCTCTTTAGAAGCGGACTCGAGTCTAGCCCTAGGGGAAGGGTGGGGCTTGCAGGACCTTCCAGCCTTGGGAAAGGGAAGAAATAACCCACAGAAAAGCCCTGGTGTGGTGACCTGCATTAGGCTTGTTTGGAGATTAGGTTGAAGAGAGCAAGAGGGAAGACAATTTAGAGGACTTTGCATATTAAGAAAAGAAGCTTGAACTTTTTTTCATGATCAATTCAAAGTCACCTTATTTTAGGGGTAAGGGGGAATATGTTCATAAGCACCATCAAACGTTAGACCTAATGCTTGCCAGGTGATGCTTCAAAGAGACTTGGTCTCCACCTGTATGCTGTACCAGCGACTTCTCCATTTTACCTTAATCCCAAATACCTGTTAAAACCCTGTTTAAGCCCTAACAGAGGCTTTCAACAAGCGTAGTCTATTTTCCGTAAGTTCTGGGTTCATTCTATTTGGTAATCTAAGTTATTGTATAAATTTATTTCCCTTAATAGTTTGTTAGTTCCTAAGAAGCAGGAGCAGGCCGCAATTGTGTATCTTTTTTTTTTTAAGATTTTATTTATTCATGAGAGACAGAGAGACAGAGGCAGAGGGAGAAGCAGGCTCCCCGTGGAGCAGGGAGCCCGATGCGGGACTCGATCCCAGGACCCTGGGATCATGACCTGAGCCGAAGGCAGACGCCCAACCGACTGAGCCACCCAGGCGTCCCCGCAATTGTGTATCTTTTTACCAGGCCTAGCAAGTAATATTTCCTTTAAAACAAGCAAACTAACAACACTGTAACGTGCCAAGTGCTTTATCTTACAACAAATGTTATGTTGCAGTTGTTTTGTGTATATGCCTCATCTTCCTAGAGGACAGGAATCCCCTCTTTTTAACATTTTACAGAGTCAATCATAGTGCCTAACAAATACTGCATTTGTTCAATGAATACTGACCTGAAGATTGATTTTCTTTATGGTTAATGCATGGACCTTATTATAAAAAGTAAAAGGCCTATCATCAAAATTCTTAAGTTAGTTACGTTAAAGAGAGTGGGATAATTAAAGAGAGTGGAATTGTAAGTTTACACAGATCTTTCTCAATGTCAAGTTATGATATCAAGAACAAAAATGTTACAAATGTATAGTTAAGTCAAACAGGACTTAAGAGTCAGAAGATCCCATGTGGTCACAAACTTTGGGCAAATCACTTAACCTATTAGGAGTGCAGTTTCTTCACAGAGAAAATGGGGTATGGAAAATGAGGTAGGAAAGATGTTAGGGTTCCAAGTCCACGGCCAAGAAAGAATTCCTGAGACATCTTTGGTGCAAAACGGTGGTTTTATTAAAGCAAGGGGACAGGACCCTTGGGTAGAAAGAGCTGCACTGGGATCATGAGGAGTGGCCCATTATATACTTTAAAAAAAAATATTTTATTTATTTATTTGACAGAGAGACAGCGAGAGAGGGAACACAAGCAGGGGGAGTAGAAGAGGGAGAAGTAGGCTTCCTGCAGAGAAGGGAGCCCAATGCGGTTTCGATCCCAGGACCCTGAGATCATAACCTGAGCTGAAGGCAGACGCTTAACGACTGAGCCACGTAGGCGCCCCACCATTATATATTTTCAAGTTGGGAGGGCGTTAGGGATAGGGTAAGCCTCCCAGTTATTTTGGAAACAAGGTTTCCAGGATCCGGAGGGGGTTAGCTATTGTTGGAAAAGGTAATTTATTATTGTTTAGTAAACGCTCAGTCATGACACCCTTCAGACGTATATCGATGAGTCATATGCTTGGAGGATGATTGCCAACGTGTATTTCGCAGGGTAGAGATAAAGGAAGTCGCCAAAGGAATTTTTATGTTAAAGTAGACTTACAAGATCCTGGGGCTGGGCTAAGATTACCTCTTGCCCTTAGCGAAGAATTAACATTGAGGCATCTGAGTTCCTAGAGGAATTGCCTCCCACATCAGTATGTATAAGCTAGTGCCATGCATATTGCAAAATATTGCCAGATTCCTTTATTTCCGCCAACTAAATTTCACCAGGTGTACTTCTTAGAATTTTATGTTGAGTCAGCCAATATAGAAAACACAAGGGAAAGATGACCAAACTGAAATTGGGGACTATGGAGGACTAATTAGATCTGACCAAGTTTTCATCAATATCCTTTCATTTGCTTGACCTTGGGTCTCGCTCTCCGCCCAGCCCTCCTACAATACCTGCCCAGCAGGATCTCCTCACTCCATTAGCGCGGGCTGCCCCCACCACTTGGTGTTTTACCTGCCCACTCGGCCCCCAGACCCCACCTTTTCCAGGCTCTTGAACCCTCCCTCGCCCAGACGAATTTCACCTGCAGAAAACAGGGAAGCCCACCGGCCCCGCACTCCCCTCCCCAGAGTCATTCTCCCGCCGCCCAGGCTCCCCCGCCCGAGCCACCCGCGCCACCCGCGCCACCCCGGCGCCCCGCCCCGGGCGGGGAGGGTCGGTGCTGGGGAAGGGCCTGCCAGGTGAGGCGCGGTCACCCTGGGCCGCTCACTTCCGCCCAGGTGAGGGAGGGCCGACGTCGAGCCAGCCCGCTCGCTCGCTCCCGAGTCTCCGCCGGACCAGGTAAAGCGGGGGCCCTGGCTATGCGGGCGCATGCACTGTGGGGTGGTAGTCCCTGCGTCCCGAGGCCGGCGGGGAGCAGCTCTTCTTCCTGCATGGGAGCCCGCCTCCCCTGCCCCCGGCGCGCTCTCCGCCCGCCCTCCGGGAGGAGGTGGACGCGGGAGACCCGGGGCGCCGCTGGGCGCCCAACCAGGCCCACGGAGGGTGCGGGGCGCAGTCCTCCGGCGTCCGGCCTGGGTGACCGCACCGTGGCCCCCCTCCGCCCCCCGGCTTCGTGCACAGCTCGCCGGAGGCCGCCGGCCGCGGAGCCGCCCAGCCTCAGCAGGCCCTGCCGGCCCTCAAATCTCGGCCCACTTCTGTTCCGGGATTGGCGGGGATCAAATTTTGCACCCAGATCGGTGCCTGCGCTTGGCCCCAGAGCTGGGCGGAGTCTTCCTCTGGTGAGGGTGAGAGGAGTGACCAGGTGGGGTCCTGCCACGGGGGCCCGGAGAAGGACGGGGTTCCAGATTTATCTGAGAGGACGACTTGGCTCCGGCCCCATGTGGGGCCGTTGGGGGGTGGGGGGGTTCACATAGCCGAGTTCCCCGGCCGGAGCTCAGGCTTGGGCTCTGTTAGCCTCACTTTTTAGATGGGGAGGATCAGATGGAAAGTACTGTGGCCTCCAGGCTCTGGGGATATTGCTGGATTCCTGCTTTAAGTCAAGCTCAGGAAAACATTTTCAAATCCGCCCCCCCCCCCCCCCCCCCGAGAGCCCCAACCTTCACGGCACACCTAGGAGGTGTGCCAAGTTAATCTCCCCCAGGAGCGTTCATCTGGCACTTTGTCATATCTCCAGATGGCTCTTATCACTGTGGATTCCAATTAGTTGTTTACTGGTTTGTCTCTGCAATTGAGAGCGTTCGCCTTTCAGGGCCCCATTTCTCTTAAGGTGTGTTTAGAGTCTGGCCATTGATAGGTGCGCAACAGACAAGTGTTTCTTTTCTTTTTTTTTTTTTAAGATTTTATTTACTTATTTGACAGAGAGAGAGATAGCGAGAGCAGGAACACAAGCAGGGGGAGTGGGAGAGCGAGAAGCAGGCTTCCTGCCGAGCAGGGAGCCTGATGTGGGACTTGATCCCAGGACCCTGGGATCATGACCCGAACCGAAGGCAGACGCTTAACGACTGAGCCACCCAGGCGCCCCAACAGACAAGTGTTTCTTAAAGAGGAAACCTTCTGGAGACCTAGAAGAAAAAAATCTGTTACGCGGAGAATGGTTGATACCACATTCTAGGCTGTCTAAGCTCCTATTGATTGCCAATTCATTTGTACACATCGTTTTTTAGAAAAAAAAGCTAGTGGGCGTAAAAACGCAAATTGCTTCATTGTGCAGTATCAGGAAAAGTTAGGGGGGATTGTGACTTTTAACTAAGATGAACTTGATGTTTCTAGGCCCCTGTGGCCTATATCAGGATTATTAAAAATTTGAGATAATTAAAAAGTTAAGGGCGCCTGGGTGGCTCAGTCGTTAAGCGTCTGCCTTCGGCTCAGGTCATGATGCCAGGGTCCTGGGATCCAGCCCCGCATCGGGCTCCCTGCTCAACGGGAAGCCTGCTTCTCCCTCTCCCACTCCCCCTGCTTGTGTTCCCTTTCTCACTGTGTCTTTCTCTGTCAAATAAATAAATAAAATCTTAAAAAAAAAAAGTTAATAAATATCGGAGCTGGGAGGTAGTTTATGAGATAGAATTTGTAAACTCCATTCTGAAGAGATTTGCTAATTGAGATCCTGTTAACAGTCACATAAGATGACCTTGGCATTAGAATAATAGTTGCATTTAAAATGGAAAAATTATATTAAGCTCTTATCTGTGTTTACAGGCCTTAGTACATTTATTTTATTATTTTTAAAGTAAACTCTACCCCCAAGATCGGGACTCAAACTCACCTCCTGGAGAGATTGTTACATGCTCTACCCGATGAGCCAAACAGGCACTTCTGAAGGCCTAAGTTTAAGTCGTGTATTAATATTAAACTATAAAGCTAACCTATATTCATTGTAGAAGATTGGAGAAAATAAACCCGCCTACCCCTGAAAGTAACCACTAATAAAATGATGGTATCAGTTAGTATTCTTAAAAAAGGGAAACCTGTGTATTTTCCCATAGTAGTGAGTTCACTATTAGAACTTTGTGATTCTTAGAGGTTCAGCATTCAGTAATCCTTATAATTGCATTTTTACTTAAAAACATTTAGTAATGGTCCTTAAGCTAAACAACCAAGTAGTTTGAATTTACGTGCTTTGTTTAACAAAAATACATTAGGTTGGGGAAGCCAAAATGGGGTTTAATTTGTAAAGATTTTGCTCACCTTGGTAGTAAATTTTTGAGAGACAGAACTATTCCACCCTTATATTTGAGATTGCTTGACTATTGCTATGGTTTTTTTTTTTTTTTTTAAGATTGATTTTATTTATTTGACAGAGAGAGACACAGCGAGAGAGGGAACACAAGCAGGGGGAGAGGGAGAAGCAGGCTTCCCGCTGAGCGGGAGCCCGATATGGGGCTCGATCCCAGGACCCAGGGATCATGACCCGAGCCAAAGGCAGATGCTTAACGACTGAGCCACCCAGGCGCCCCGCTATGGTTTTTTCATACTCAGATGTTTTTGTGTAGATTTGGATGCCTTTTTTATTTTTACTTACTTTTTTTTTTTTAAAGATTTTATTTATTTATTTGAGAGAGAGAGAATGAGAGACAGAGAGCAGGAGAGGGAGGAGGGTCAGAGGGAGAAGCAGACTCCCCGCCGAGCAGGGAGCCCGATGCGGGACTCGATCCCAGGACTCCAGGATCATGACCTGAGCCGAAGGCAGTCGCCCAATCAACTGAGCCACCCAGGCGCCCTACTTATTTTTTTTTAATATTTTATTTATTTATTTGACAGAGACAGCGAAAGCAGGAACACAAACGGGGAGTGGGAGAGGGAGAAGCAGACTCCCTGCTGAGCATGGAGCCCGATATGGGGCTCCATCCCAGGCCCCGGGACCATGACCTGAGCTGAAGGCAGATATTCAATGACTGAGCCACCCAGGTGCCCCTGGATGCCTTTTTTAAAACCCTCATTTTAAGTTCTGGTGCAAATAGAAATTTAGAGCCTGTCAATACCCTTACTTGAGTCACTGGGATAGATCTCTGCTGAAGATGAAGAGCCCACTAACGTTCTGCATTTGTACAACTGTACAAACTCCTGTACACACAGCCTGTGGAGTTTGGAGACGTGGTATTGGATCCACTTACCATAGAACTTGGCAAGTCACTTAACCCTGGTCCTCTGTTTTCCCATCTGTAAATGATCTACCTCACTGAGCTTCAGGGAGGTTGAAATTAAATCCTTGCTAAGAATGTGTCTTATAAACTGTGAGCCATGATTCTCCTCTTTACTCCTCCACCGCGATAACTTCTGCTAAAATTATGGAGTTGTGCTATTTTTAATGGCAAGAACTGAATTTTTTGAGTTATTTGATAAAAGGCATTGAGACCATGTTAGCTGGTAAACAAAAGTAACTTTTTGCTGGGGATAAATATACAGTATGATGACCATTTATATAGTTTAAAAACCTGTTGAACAACAATATTGTAAACAAAGGTAGTGTGTGTTTTAAGAATTTCAGATTTGAATTCTCTGTATATTGATTACATGTGTTTATGAAGCTGCCTTCAGGTTAAAAGAAGTTAGTAAGGGGCACCTGGCTGCTTCATTTGGAGGAGTATGCGACTCTTGGAGTTGTGAGTTCGAGCCCCATGTTAGGTGTAGAGATTACTTAAATGAACTTAGAAAGAAAAAAATAAGTAAAGTCTCTGTGAGATGAGCATTATCTCATGTTGGTCTTACTCTTTTTTAAAAAAACAAAAACAGAACCAAAGTCCTGCCCTTTGTTTTGGTGCTCTGCACATCTTGCCTAATTAGTAGGTAGCTTTCAGGGGCAGACCAGTCTTCATTTAGCTTTGACCCCTAACTGATGGGCGTGACTTTGACAATAGGGGCTGGGTAAGGCTAAGGCTTCTGCCTTGAAGGGCAGCCAGTCCCCTTGGAGTTATTTTCTGGAGATTTTAATGAGGCTCCAGGACAAGGTAGGAGAAGGAGGTGAGTTTAAGTGGGTGTTGAGGGTTAGGTTGACAAACATTCTCTCACTGTTGAAAATGTGAAATTTCCAACTCTTGTTTTTTAAAGTCATTGACAGTTGACTTTCCGTCCTCCCGAGGTGAAATTTCCTCCTTGTTTTTTGAAATTGTAGCAAGGTCTCTGCATCTGCAAAATGGGGGTGATAAATACTACATTGTTAAGATACATGAGATGTTTTACAGAATGTCCTTGCCTTTGGTGCATAGTAGACACCAAAAGGTGAATTATGTGATTTAGTGACAGATTAAATAGTCTGGGGAAAAGGTCAGGAGGAAGCAGGAGCAGAGGGTGAACATTGGTGGGAAGCCTAGTTTGGTCTATTTCACAATTTGCTAGGATTGTTTTGAATATCATGAGCATGCCGAAAATGCCATGACCATATTTCTGGAGAGAAGGGCATACGGCCTACAGTGTGGGGGAGAATTGAACGGAATATTTGAGGTGGAAACTAATCATTTATGAATGCCTGGGTCTTTTCAGTGAGGGACTGGCTGCACAGAGATCCATAAATGTGAAAATTGCCCAGTTTGGGGAGTATTTGGTTTTGTTTTTTGTCAATCAGAGAAAACTGCCACCAACAGAAAGATAAAAGCATACCATGAGACAGTTTAACTTTGTTCTCAGTGGCCAAGTCACAGGCAGAATATTGATATGCATTGATTAACTTTGAATAGTTCAATAAGAAAATTAGTATTTAGCCAGTTGAATTATTCTGAAGAACTGACTCAATTTTCAGTTCTGATTCTAACACGGTATCTTTCATCTTCAATTTCA
Organism: Mirounga leonina; assembly: GCF_011800145.1. Lineage (NCBI taxonomy): Eukaryota > Metazoa > Chordata > Mammalia > Carnivora > Phocidae > Mirounga > Mirounga leonina. The sequence goes on along the minus strand of NW_023270447.1, from coordinate 44,570,399 downwards.
ACATGTCCTGAATATCTAACATTAAGTGCACTTAATTAAGCATTGGTTATGTTCTTTTTTTTAACATTTTTTTTTTTAAAGATTTTATTTATTTATTAGAGAAACAGCATGAGAGGGGAGAGGGTCAGAGGGAGAAGCAGGCTCCCCGCTGAGCCGGGAGCCCGACATGGGCCTCGATCCCAGGACTCCGGGACCATGACCCGAGCTGAAAGCAGTCGCTTAACCAACTGAGACACCCAGGCGCCCTGCATTGGTTATGGTTTAAGCATATGGCCCCCAAAATATCAGGATTGTTCTGGAATTTATATATCTGTTTCCAGAATTCCAGGAATGTAGTGTTTTGGCAGGAGCCAAAAATATATTATCTTTTATATCTAAGAGGTTTACAAAAGGCCTTGTCATTTGATAGGAACACAAGACTGTGACAGCTGTCTTGAATCTGTATTAGCATGGTAGCAACATGTGTTTACTTTGGCTAGGAAAATTTGTTTCCCATTTAATTGGTACTTCAGAAATGCTGAGCTTTGGGGACAAAGCCTTGATAATTAGATACAACCTGAGCTTTGCACTTCAAAGGAAGCAATAGAAACTTTACCTGGGTGGCTCAGTCAGTTATCTGCCTTTGGCTCAAGTCATGATCCCAGGATACTGGGATCGAGTCCCGCATTGGGCTCCCTGCTCAGCAGAGTCTGCTTCTCCCGCTTCCCCTACCTCTCCTACCCGCCCCCATGCTTGAGCTCGTTCTGTCTTGCAAAAATAAATAAAATCTCTAAAAAAAAAAAAAAAAAAAAAGAAACTTTAAGTTGTTTGTGGATTTATATTTTTGAATAACTTCTGAAATCATGACTTCATTTATAGTTAATAGCTTTTAGATTGTTCAAACTCCCTGGTTCCCTTGCGCTCTGGGGGAATTCCCAGTGAGGAGTTTGTGATCTCGCAATTCATATCTGCAGTTAGATGCTGAATACCTGTACTTTACCAAACTGATTGCCAGTGATCTTTTTCTCCCAAATTTTCTAGATAGAAGTATAAGATGTCTTGGGGTGTTCTATTCTGTGTGCTATTGGGAATCTGAAAAGTATGTTTCTCAGGGTCCTTAGTTCGCTTAAATTCTTGAACTGAGGAGGTTAATCTATTCAGTAAGTTTCCTCCTCCTAGAAATGTAAATTAAATTTCTAGCTCTGCATCAGCTTTTTTCCAAATATTCCATTAATTGGTAATGGCTAAAGGCATGGGTATAAAGAAAAGCCACAATATTATAATAATTTCCTTCAGTCAAATCCTACAGTGAACCAGGCATGAAAAATTCATGGCTCAGACTCTCTTGATCAATGATGGCGTGGAAGCCGCTGAGCATAATAACCACCCCTTCTCTGGAGGCTCTACAACTGGGAGGACAGTGGCACACTGTGGCATTTTAATATCTAGGCTATGACCAATTCTAGGTGGCCTCTCTCTGACAAGTTAGACTCCGCTTGACCATGTTTAAACAAACTTGAGATTCCTTGCTGTAAGCCCTGTTTCTCAGCCTAGTCAAATAGGTCAAGGTGGTTTGGTTGAAGATTTCTTATGACCGTAAAATGAGAGACCATTTAGCCTGTGTGCTGCTTACTGGGTGTTGAGCTGTAGAGTTACTGCATTTCTCCCTTCTGTCCTCACATATCCTTAAGGCTTTAGTCCCCTTCCCTAGATATTACCTAACACCATGGACTGTAGTAATTTTCCAGGCCTGCTTGGTGGACAAAGTTTAGCCTTTATTGAATATGAGTCAGAAGGTTGGATTGCCAACCAGTTTCTACTCTTAACCCTTACTGAGGGATACTCTACCACCTTGGTTTTCAAAATGTACAGGATGATCCATTGGGACCGTAGGAAAATGACAATAAAACCTTGCTTTTTAGTGTTTTTATCTCACTGTCACGGCATTTTTTATTTTATGTATGTTTTAAAACATATGACATGTAAATAATAGTATGTGTATATAATTATAAAAAATAAGGGCGCCTGGGTGGCTCAGTCGTTAAGCGTCTGCCTTCGGCTCAGGTCGTGATCCCAGGGTTCTGGGATCGAGCCCCGCATCGGGCTCCCTGCTCGGCGGGAAGCCTGCTTTCCCTCTCCCACTCCCTCTGCTTGTGTTCCCTCTCTCGCTGTGTCTCTGTCAAAGAAATAAATAAAATCTTAAAAAAAAAAAAAATAATAAGGTGAATGGTCAACATATTCTCACTGATGGGAATGTGTGTTTAAAAATGTTTGAGGACCACTAATCTATCCTATTACCAGAATTACCTTTTTAAATAGAAATCTGGACTCAATACTTCCCTACTTAAAAGCCTTTAATTACTTCCTGTTGCTTACAGGATAAAGACAGTCTACTTAGCATTATTTACAAGGACCCTCTCAAAGTCTATTTAAGTCTGTGGTGCTTAAACTGTCAGCGGTAAGAGATCAGGTTTCCCCTGCACCCCCAGTCTTTCAAGGACTGATATTTTTGTAACATAATTTATCAGAAAAAGGAATTGTTAGAGAAATGAAAATAAAAAAAGGTAAGTCAAGGTTTTATTACTAAATTGAATAGATCAACATTACTCTGCCACATTACATGGTTTCTAAATGCTTATTCCCAATTTTGGTGCTTATCTATGAGCCAAGCATCAATTTGCAGTCCACAGTTGCAGAAAAACAAACGAACAAAACAAAAACAAAAACCCCCCGCACAAACACAAAAGAACACTTTTTTTTGGTCCTATTTTCAGAGACCTTATGCTAGGTCATTTACAGCTAGTTAATATTCTCACAGAAATTCACAAGCTTGTACACCTGTGTACAGTAGTTCTTAAATTGTGGCCTCTATGCCAGCAGCCTCAGGATCACATGGGAACTTTGTTAGAAATGCAGATTCTCTGGCTTACCTCAGACCTGCAGAATCAGAAACTCTGGGGGTGGGCCCTGGCAACTTGTGTTTGCACAAGCCCTCCTGGCAATTCTGATGCATGCTAAAATTTGAGAACCACTGACCCAGGGTAGCCCCACAGGTCATTCAAACTGTGACACTTAAAATTTTTAAAAATTTTATAACTGGAAGTTTGTACCCCTTAATCAGCTTTATCTATTTCACCCATCCCTCCACCTCCCCTCTGGCAATCATCAGTTCTCTGTATTTAAGAGGTTTTTTTGGGGTTACTTGTTGTTTTTAGATTCCACATATGAGTGAAATCATATGGTATTTGTCTTTGACTTATTTCACTTAGCATAATACCCTGTAGGTCCACCCATGTTGTCGCAAATGGTAAGGGCTCATTCTTTTTTATGGCTGAGTAATATCTATTGTGTATATATATGCCACTTCTTTTCTGTCCATTCATAACGGCAACACTTTTGCGAGGGAAATGGAACACTATCCATAACGATGCCAGGTAATCTGAGGCTGTTTTAGGCAAATGAAGGCAAATGACCACTCTCCTTTTACACCACATTCTTTTCCTTTTGCGAGAGAAGTTTCTAATGTGTTTTCTTTCCAGCATTCCAAACATCCCCACGCAGGTTTAGTCTGTCTCCCTTTGTGATTTCACTTAGCCCATGGCACACACCACTGCGATTGATGGTTATGCCTTACGATATAATTATCCTATCATGTTGTTGTTATCTTTGTATCTGCATGCTCTCTCATTAGGCCATCTCAGCCATTATCTTTTTTAGTTTTTAAGTGATAAAAATTAGACATGCTTTTGAAATAAAATTCAAACAGCACTAAAATCTATGAAGTAAAAGTCTAATTTTTTTTAAAGATTTATTTATTTATTAGAGAATGAGAGAGAGAGAGCACAAGAAGGGGGAGGGTCAGAGGGAGAAGCAGACTCCTTGCTGAGCAGGGAGCCTGATGTGGGGACTCGATCCTAGGACTCCAGGATCATGACCCGAGCCCGAGGCGGTTGCTTAACCAACTGAGCCACCTACGCGCCCCAAAGTCTAATATTTTTATCTCCCATCCCCGTTTCTAGAAGTTATCACTATGAAATTAACTATCTTTCTAAATCTAGAAATTTACACACAAACACATTTTCCCAATCAGTTGTGTGTGTTAATGTTCTTGTGTTAACATAGAGGGTTGAATTGTCAAAACATGCTCATGTGAACGAGCTCAAACTTCACCAAACCAGCACCAAACCTTACTCATGATTCAGTGGTTACATGCAGGAGGTAAGCACAGACATTCCTTGCTGGAGGAGTACCCAGCCAGTAGGCATTCCGAAGAATGTCACTTTTCTTCTTAGGACCTATTATCGACACACTTAAAATACCTAGTTACATGTAGATTGACATTAAGTCATTTATAAATCTATTTCTGACAGACTTTACCCACAATTTTTAATTTGCTTCCAGGAGTAAATTTCAGCCTTAGGACACATTTTTGTTTTGGGTTACCAGACAAGTTCTCAACAATATACAGAGAAACATTTTTCTCAAAGGAAACCTTTTGAGTTTGGGGAATCCTGAGTTTTATACTCCATTAGTTACACAAGCAGAAAATGTCTGTGTGGTTATCTCCTATCTTCTCATCAGCCATGACCCATAAATCCATACATTTTCAGATTATTTACAAAAAGCAATTAAGACAGATCAGGTATTGGGGCACCTGGGTGGCTCAGTCGGTTAAGTGTCTGCCTTCGGCTGAGGTCATGATCTCTAGGTCCTGGGATGGGGCCCCACGTCGGGCTCTCAGCTCAGTGGGGAGTCTGCTTCTCCCTTTCCCTCTGCTGCTCCCCTGCTTGTGTTCTCTCTCTCTCTCTAATGAATAAATAAAATCTTTTTTAAAAAAATCAGGTATTTACTGACATTTAAAAATGAGGGGCTGTTATCTATCAAAAACCTTTAGGGTGTTTGCAAGGGGTTCTGGTTATCAAGCTGGGAATCCTTCCCTGAAGGAGGGGGCCACAGGCTTACTGTTACACTGTTAACTGATTCCCTCCTCCTCATTTCAATAGATTCAGACCTACTGTATTATTATAATGACTGATTGCTTTTGATAGATCAATTGTTCCTGGAGTTTTCTTTTTTCTTTAAGATTTTATTTACTTATTTGACAGAGACACGGCGAGAGAGGGAATACAGGCAGGGGGAGTGGGAGAGGGAGAAGCAGGCTTCCCGTGGAGCAGGGAGCCCGATGCAGGACTCGATCCCAGGACCCTGGGATCATGACCTGAGCCGAAGGCAGACGCGTAATGACTGAGCCACCCAGGCGCCCCTGGACTTTTGTTCTTAACAATGAAGTGAGTATCTTTGTACAACACATCTGTGTGCCCTTTTGAAAGTATCTCTTTAAGGGAGACCCTCAGAAGTAGCCCTTCTGGGTTAAAGAGAATGCAAATTTAGTATATTGATAGCTATTGCTAAAGTTGCTCTCCTAAAAGATTGTGCAAATTTATATTCCCACTTGTTTTTCCATGACATCTAGAGTACGTGTTATTATTAATTTTAAAAAATTGCCCATCTGACAGTAAAAATTTGCATCTCCTAGTTTTAGCTTGCATTCTTTCTTTCAGAGAGGTTGATGTTAATGACCACAGAGCTGCTCTTGTCAATCCTCTTGGGCCTTAGGCTGCTATAGAAAAGGACAGTGCCACTGAAACGGTCTTTTGTTACTCAGTTACCTGTCAATGGGTAGTTGTAAAGGTTGCACAGTTGAGATGCTGAGCTCATCAGCAGTTCCGTGATGCTCTCTTCAGCAGTTTGGTAGTTCGCACTGAATCCAGTGAACATTTGGATGGAATACATGGACCTTTTATCAATGCAGGTGGCATCCCTTCTGGCTTTTAATATGCTTTCCTACTTAGTGACCTTAAATTAGAAGATAAAGATCTCATTCAGCAACTGTATCCAGAGGTGATGTAAGAGAATTTTGACTATATAGTACTCCTATTTCTTTGATGGTTCACTGCAGCCTAGTGTACCATTACTATAAATGACCACCGTGAAAGTGCCAGTTTGGTCCTAGCAGAGGGTTTGCTAGCATTTTGAGTTGTGATTACATTACATTTGAGGCTAGTTTGAACCAGTCACTGGAATTAAAAACAGAAAATGGGGGCAGCTGAGTGGCTCAGTCGTTAAGCGTCTGCCTTCGGCTTAGGTCATGATCCCAGGGTCCTGGGATCGAGCCCCACATCGGGCTCCCTGCTCTGCGGGAAGCCTGCTTCTTCCTCTCCCGCTCCCCCTGCTTGTGTTCCCTCTCTCGCTGTGTCTCTCTCTGTCAAATAAATAAAATCTAAAAAAAAAAAACCACACACAAAAACATAGAAAATGCCAATATGTTGGGTGGTTACATTTTGGAGACTCAGATGACAAGTAGGAATCTGGGACCGTTTTTGCAGCTTGGGGCTTTTTTCCCCCTTAATCTCTCTAAAATATTCTTCATCTCTTAATTTAGATGTTCTTTTCCACTTTTCCAATCCAGGATCCTTTTTTTTTTTTTTTTTTTTTACAAAATCAACTTTATTAAAGTATGATTTGTGTACAATAAAATGTACTGATTTAAAATATGTAGGCCGGGGCGCCTGGGTGGCTCAGTTGTTAAGCGTCTGCCTTCGGCTCAGGTCATGATCCCAGGGTCCTAGGATCGAGCCCCACATCGGGCTCCCTGCTCCACGGGAAGCCTGCTTCTCCCTGTCCCACTCCCCCTGCTTGTGTTCCCTCTCTCGCTGTGTCTCTCTGTCAAATAAATAAAATCTTTAAAAATAAAATAAAATAGGTCAATGAATTTGGACAAATGTATACATCTGTGTAAACACTAAGTACCCCATTCAAAACTTAGAACATTTCCATCACCCCAAAAAGCTGCTTCAAATCCTTTCCCAGTCAGTTCCTTTCTACCCTGCACAGGTAAACTAATCCATAACTATAGATTGAACTTCATGTGAATGGAGTCATACAGTCTGTAACCACTTTTTGTCTGGTTTCTTTCCCTCAACATACTATTTTTGAGATGGATCCGTGTTGTGTATATTCGTAATTTTTTTCATTTTCATTCCTGAGCATTCTGTTTACATTCTGTAATTTGCTTATATAGTTGTCTGTTACAGACATTTGGGTTTTTCTTAGTTCAAGGCTTTTATAAATAAAAATGCTATGAACATTCATGTATAGGTCTTTTGTGAGTTTGTATTTTCATTTTTCTTGGTAAATATTTAGGAGTGGAAGTGCTGAGTCATATAGTAAGTCTATTTCTAACTCTGTAAGAAACTACCAAACAACTTTTCAAAGTGCACGTACCATTTTGCGTTCCTACTAGTGATGTTGAGAGTTCCAGTTGCTTCATGTCTTTGTCAACACTCAACAAATTATCTGTTTATCTTTCTAGTTTGAGCCAACCTAGTGGGTATATAGTGCCACCTTATTGTAGTTTTTTTTTTTTTTAAGATTTTATTTATTTATTTGAGAGAGAGAGAATGAGAGACAGAGAGCACGAGAGGGAAGAGAATCAGAGGGAGAAGCAGACCCCCCGCCGAGCAGGGAGCCCGATGTGGGACTCAATCCCGGGACTCCAGGATCATGACCTGAGCTGAAGGCAGTCGCTTAACCAACTGAGCCACCCAGGCGCCCCTGTAGTTTTAATTTGAATTTGAGTGAAGCCTTTTGATGAAGAATGTTGTTGAGGTTTTCTATAATTTTTTTAAAATTTTTTATTGTTATGTTAATCACCATACATTACATCATTAGTTTTTGATGTAGTGTTCCATGATTCATTGTTTGTGCATAACACCCAGTGCTCCATGCAGAACGTGCCCTCCTCAATACCCATCACCAGGCTAACCCATCCTCTCACCCCCCCTTTCTATAATTTTTTTATAGAATTATAGACAAGTATATACTAACGGAAAATCATCTTTTGTGTTTTAAAATTTTTCTTTAGGTTTCTTTAAAAGAAATTGAAGACAGTCATTCAAAATGCCTGAAAATCCTGGTCCAGGTATACTAGTTATATACTTCTGTCAATAAATTAATTAATGAATCACAATGGAATGTATGATGGAATTAACTTGTGCTCTGATTATCCTTCTTCAAACAAGATAAACTGCAGGTCCTACAAGTTCTTGATCGCCTAAAAATGAAACTGCAGGAGAAGGGGGACACATCGCAGAATGAGAAGCTCTCTCTGTTTTATGAGACACTAAAGAGCCCCCTCTTCAATCAGATACTCACACTTCAGCAGTCCATCAAGCAACTGAAAGGGCAAGTAAGTTACTCATCAGGGTTTTTTTTACATGTTGGTATGTTCAAACCAGCAAAGAAACAAAGAAGGAGATAGACACAGACAAACTGTCTCTAAGTACGCTTAATTCAGCAAGAGACTGTCCTGGGACTTGTGACCTGTAGGTAGCATTGGCATGGATAGTTTAAAAATGTTTGTGGGGGTTGCCTGGCTGGCTCACTCTGTAGAGCATGTGACTGTTTATGTTGGGGTCTTGAGTTCAAGCCCCACGTTGGGCGTAAGGCCTACTTAAAATGTTTATGATAAATTTTGTGTTTGGTTTTGGAATATAAGTTGTACTTATTTAAATATGTAAAGGTCAGATGCTTTCAGACTTCCCAACATTTTCTTCAAAATATAAAATAGTGTTTAGCCTAAATATATTTTCTTTCTGAAGTCTTTTTTTTCCCTAGCAAGAAGGGATCATACCCTTGTAGCATATCATTTACACCTCTCAAATATCAATTATTTATCAAATAATTACCAAATAAGTATTAACTGTCATGGATATTCTGGTCAGAAAGTTTTCGGGAGCATTATAACCGGTGTTTTAATATTTACCTGTCTTTCCTCTACTACATAGAGCATAGTACCCAGACTCTTGTGGTTTCTACATGCATATTGTGTTCAACTATTGGCAAAATAGCACTTCTTCTTAGAGTGATGTAAATTAATAATTTTAGCTGTCCTCTTGGTTGCTGTGTTTTGGGGTCAGGGATGGCAAACTGCTTTTAAATCATCTATTCTAGAAGCTGGGCTTGAATAGTAGCTATCCTATGGGTTACTTTTGGGCAGAATTTTAAATGTAATTGGAGATAATGTAACAGAATTGTTAAGAGAAAATTAATAAAATCTGGGAAAACAATGGTTTTTGCTGATAAATCAAAATGGCTGCCCATAAATATTTAGCAAGTGATTATTCTATAACTAAGGATTAAACTCTGCACATAAACCTTTTTGTGAATTTCTTTCTCTAGATCAGAATTATACCATAATTTTATCACTTCCCATATTGATGGTCTGCTTTCTATATTCCCTGGTCATGCGATGAGTCCTGTAGTACAACAGTGAATTCTATTGGTAGCAACAGAAATTGGGAAAGGTCACCACAAATCTCTTACTCTTACTGGACTAAGAGTGGACTTGACCAACCACTGCATCATAATAATAATCTTTTATATTTATGTAGTTTGCAGTTGTTATATGCATAATCATATTTTTATCCATTCAACTGTAAAATCTGATTTTTTTTTTGAGTGTCTCAGAGTTTTGATGGTTATTGTTTTTTTTTTTAATGAGGTCCTGTTGACATTTGTTTTTTTTTTTTAATTATTCACTAGAGAGTAAGTGAGAGGGAGAGCACAAGCAGGGGGAGGGTCAGAGGGAGAGGGAGGAACAGACTCCCAGCTGAACAGGGAGTCCCACATGGGGCTCAGTCCCAGGACCTTGGGATCAGGACCAGAGCCGAAGGCAGACGCTTCACCAACTGAGCCACCCAGGCTCCCCGCCTCCCCGACATTTGTTCTTGATGTTACCTTAATTCCACTGGTGGCATTTCTATCAGCCAATGATATTTTAAAACTTAACCTCTATTTTCCTATTCACCATAATTACAGAATTCTCTCCCTCCTCCTTTTTTTTTTTTTTTTCTATAATGTTTAAGTGGCTCTGTGACTCATTTGCCACTAATCTTGGGCAAGTTAACCTGTGTGTCTTAGTTTTCATGTTCGCAAAATGGAATAATATCTCTTAGGGCTGTTATAAGGATTAAATGAGATAACAAGTAAGAGTTTGGTATAGTACTTTGCTCATAGCAGTCATTCAGTAAATACTGTTATTGTTATTTTTGTTTAATTTACCTGTGGATCTTTTGTGGCCTTTTACGTGGAAATGCAAAAGGGCTCAGTGTCTACATGTTTATCTGACTGGATGTATCTGTGTATGTGAAGTGTAATGAACTGTTGTACATGCTGTTAACTTGAGGTAATGGTACAAGGCAAGAAGCAACATATATTTTTTTTAAAGATTTATTTATTTTAGAGAGAGCACATGAGCTGGGAGAGGTCAGAGGGAGAAGGAAAGGAGAGGGAGAGGATCTCAAGCAGACGCCCTCAGATCTTGACCCAAGCCGAAACCAAGAGTCAGACGCTTAACCAGCTGAGCCACCCCGGTGCCCCAGGAAGCAACACATTTTAACCTATTAAATATTCTGTGTAATACTAAATAAAAAAAACTGTAGCCTTGCAAACACAGATTCATGTATCTGTGTCTTATTTTTTCATGTGCAAATATTTAATATGCAAATTATACATGTAATGGGCAAAATAGAATACTTAATAAATAGAAATAATTTATTTTCTATAGGTTTCTGTTGATGATTCTCTTGTTTTTCTCCCCAACAGCTCAGCCATATACCCTCAGATTGTTTGGCCAACTTTGATTTTTCTAGGAAAGGTCTATTAGTGTTTACAGATGGTGCCATTACTAACGGGAATGCCCAAAGACCCTCTAATAATTTGACTGTCTCTGGGTTATTTCCTTGGACTCCTAAGTCAAGAAATGAAGACTTTAACTCAGTCATTCAACAGATGGCGCAGGTAAAGTTATATCTTGTCATGGGAATATTTAGCTATATTTCTCCTGTTATAGGTTAAAAAAAGAAAACAATACTCTTTAAAAAAGAAGAATACTCTCTTTTTGCCTTAAAATTTGCTACTATGTGTGGTTTGCTTGCATTTTTATTTTGTTAGGAGAGATTGATACTATTTTCTAACCTGTGTATTAGAAATTTATTGGCTTAAAATGACTTAAGGAAAATATGTGTGTGTGGTAAAGAGTTTTTACAAAATTACTCCAATTTGACACATATCTGCACTTGAAAAGAGATTCTTAATGATTTTGATCATAGGAAAATTGATATGTCTGCCAGAAGTGATGAAATTCCCTTTGAACTGTTTTTAACTTTTTATCAATACAGAATTAATGGGAGTTAGAATTAATATGATTTGGAAAATCTCTGGGAACATTTGAGGGAGTAATCCAGTTTTATCCCTAATACGTATTAAAAATTAAACAGTTGAATTTTTGGATGTGTTTTATGTTTGTCAACTCACCTTCTAATAAGTGTCTTTAAAATGAAAGTTGAGTTTTAAGATCACAAAGAATCTGTTTAAGGTGTAATATTTAAATCTACACCTAATTCCTTTTTGACTTTATAGCTCTGTCCTCTTAATTTGACTAATAATTATTTTTATGTGATGCTTCTGTTATGTGATTGCATTTATGAAGTTCTCGTGTCATAAATGCAATTATTAACTAAAGCAATCAAATACTGTTCACTACATGTAGAGCACATTTGAATGGTGGCCTTTCCATAATCTTTTGAATTAACCTAACAAAATGGATTAATTCATCACAATATAATTAAAAACAGGACCCTAACAAATGCAGCTGGTTCTAACTTAGGCTGAACACTGGCATATTTTTTTTTTTTTTAAAGATTTTATTTATTTATTTGACAGAGAGAGAGAGACAGCGAGAGAGGGAACACAAGCAGGGGGAGTGGGAGAGGGAGAAGCAGGCTTCCCGCCAAGCAGGGAGCCCGATGCGGGGCTCGATCCCAGGACCCTGGGATCATGACCTGAGCCGAAGGCAGACGCTTAACGACTGAGCCACCCAACACTGGCATATTTTTGCTATCTATTTTGCTTTCCTCATTTAAAAACATATTTTGCATGAAGAGAATTTAGAGAAATTCAGTATAAAAAGTAATTCAGAATTTACTGTGGAAAAAGTTTTTTTCCTCAGGAATTTTCATCCAGTGTGGTCTTCATCTCACAATGTGAATGAAGTGTGAAAATACCTCTCTGATTCCCTGAGGTTGCAGAACACTGCACACGCCCTCTTATGTCCTACTGAAGATAATCAAGTGAGAGGATTTCCAGAAATAACGTATTGCTGAAATGCTGAGTTTTTTTGGCTAGAGATGACTTAGGAGAAGCTGTTTGTTGTGTTACTCACAAAAATAGCAATTTCAGTTCTTTGGAAAGAGTACAGTGGTTAAATGTACTTCATTGACTTTTTTGTTTTTATTATCCCCCTTCATTAGGGCCGGCAAATTGAATATATCGATATAGAACGGCCTTCATCCGGAGGCCTTGGATTCAGTGTGGTGGCCCTGAGAAGTCAAAATCTGGGAGAAGTTGATATCTTGGTGAAGGAAGTGCAGCGAGGGAGTATAGCAGACAGGTGAGGAGGATGTTCCTTTTGCGTTTTGCTAATCTTTTTCTGAGAATCCTGAAAACATTATTCTGAAGAGAATAAGAAACTAGTAATTAAACAGTTAACCGTAGCAGCTAACGCGTTTCCTTCTCATATGCCTTTGTCATGCCTTTAGCAGATACTCTCCCAGGTACTTGGGACAGCCATCTAGCTAGTAATACCATTACCCTGTTCCGTAGATGAGAAGCTGAATTCAGAGAGGCTCAGTGCTTTACCTGTAGTCACAGAGCTGTTGATGCTGGAACCATGAGCCCTGATATGATTCCAAGACAGTCTGACAGCCAAGCTAGTGCGCTTTCTATTCTGCCATACTCTCCCACAATCGAACATGGTATTTTAGCTACGTCTGATCAGTAACATGGAAATACTGAAATTCGGATTCTGCGTACTCTGGTTTATTAAACTTAAGATTAGAAAATTGTTTTTGTGGTCCTATCACACTGTTGATTATTTCTCTTGTCAATTAAAAGCCTCCTTAAATCTGCGTGATTCCCCCCTATTGCACTGTGCCATGGTTTTCTTATTTTAAGGGGTATGTGCAAGCCTTATATTCTGTCTCTATTTGATTTCAGGTCTTTTATTATTCATTTAATAGGCACACTGTTCATTACGTTACTACTACCTGTTAAAATGATAGCAACAGCAGTGGTTCTATTATTAAAAAAAAATTCTCAGCCAATAATAAATTTTTGAATTCACATTCACCATTCATGGAGGATCAGTTCTAGGCTCCCCACCTGAATATTCAGAAATAATGGATTTCCATGACTCTGCAGCTTTTATTCTTGCCATTTCATGTGGCATTTCCTCAAGTATGTTCTGAGGAAACGGAGGAAACTTATCAGTGTCAGATGTATTTGTGAAATTCTGTGCTGTTCTTGGAGATTGGGTTCACATAGTTAGGGTGACCATATAGTTTATTGTCCATGTTGGGAGAGTTTTGGGACTGAGAGGGGGTTCTGTTAATGACCCTGAAACAGCAGGTATAGAGTAGGACTATTCTGGCAAACCTAGACAATCCCAGGTGAGCCCGGACTTCGGGTCACTTACCATTAGTTTACTTTAGGCTATGCTGTCCCTTGACAAAAAGTCTACTTAACTTTTATTGGCCCAACTTTTCTTTCTAAATTTTTTAACTTAAAAAATTATTATTGGTATACAGTTCACGTACCGTAACTGTACGTCTCATTTTAAAGTGTACAATTCAGTAGTTTTTAGTGTATCTTCAAAGTCGTGCAACCTTTTTGTGGTCAATCCTTATGTCTGAGGTACTCTGTACTAAGTCTGTAGTTACAGATTGAAGTGAACATTTTCAAAAAGAGAAGTTTGACATGTTGGTGTGTAAAGAGCCTTGACCAAGGCTAAGCAGTCAGGTGGCTTCCCAGAGACAGCAGTGCTTAAAGGAGTGGGGTCTGCAAAGAGCAGAAGGTGTCAGAGGAAAAGAGAGACTGTCTTGAGCAGTAGTCATATGGAGAGAAGGAACACAGCTCCTATCTATCCTTGGAGTGAGGCTGGTATTTACCTGGTGTGGGAGCTTAGTGCAAGAGAGTACAAGAAAGGATTGGAGAGAGGTGGGGTCAGTCATGCATGACCTTCTAGATCATGTTAAATGGTTTTCATGATCAGTTCTTCCTTTCTCCTGAGGACTTTCCACATAGAATTGTGTTATTTTAGGAGCTTACCTAAGACCATTGTCTCTCAAAGTAATGGGAATCCATTATTTTTGAATGTTGCAATAGAGAGAACTCATCTCAACCTTAAATGAAAAATATGTATTCAGTATATACAAACAGTATGTGGGAGTTAAATTATAAATAATAGTAGCAGTAAAACTAATTCTGTTCAACTTTAGAATCCATCAAAATCATATTTTCCAGGAGATTTCTTTTCTCCACAATTTGTTTATCTGGAGTTGAGGTTATATTCCCTGAGCAGATACTTAACTAGGAATAAGTATAGTGTCCTGGCAGTCTATTGGGGTGGGGGTGGGGGGGTAGATTAAAATAGATTGATTTCCAGAAAATAGAAGATTTGAATGTGAGTAAATTAAGAACTTATCCAAATGAGTTATATCAGGGTTGAAAAGATTCAAGAGTATCTCATTCATTTGGGATTAATTAAGAAATTTTCCTTAATGAACAAGCTGTGAATAGGAATTTAGGTAAAGAAGTCAGAGAAAGAAGGACATTGGAGATGGGAAACTGGAAGTAATTTCTGGTATTGTCCATAGTGGTCACATTTAAAAACAAATGTAGGACTTGGGAAAGGTTCGCAAGCAACATTTTCAATTTATAAAATATAGATTTCAAAATTATGAAAGTAATACATATAATAGAAAATCATAAAATATAGAAATATGATAAGCAAACTCTAGGACTTTGACTACCCTAAGACAACTAGGAAATACAGTTGAATGTTTTCTTTTTATAAAGACAAGGTCATGGAGCATATACAATTTTATATCCTTATCTCAACATAATAAGCCTTTCCTAATATTAATAAAAGGATGTATAAGCAACATTTTTATTTTATTTTTATTTTTTCTAAAGAGAGCACGAGAGCAAATGAGGGGCGGGGAGAGGGGCAGAGGGAGAGAAATCGAGAAAATCCCAAGCAGGCTCCATGCCCATTGCAAGCCCAATGCGGGGCTCAATCCCACCACCCTGAGCTGAAATCAAGAGTCAGACACTCAACTGACTGAGTCACCCAGGTGCCCCAGGATGTATAAGCAACACTTTTATTTTATTTACTTATTTTTTAAAAGATTTTATTCATTTATTTGAGAGAGAGAGAGAATGAGAGACAGAGAGCACGAGAGGGAAGAGGGCAGAGGGAGAAGCAGACCCCCTGCTGAGTTAGGAGCCCGATTGATCCCACGACCCTGGGATCATGAACTGAGCGGAAGGCAGATGCTTAACTGACTGATCTACCCAGGCGCCCCTAAGCAGCATTTTTAATGATATCTGATTTATTATGAGAGCCACCCACAATTTTGACCTCAAAAATAGATATTTTCATATGTAACTTGCTAGTTTCAAAAGATAATCTAAAACATGAGTGTCTATCCTCAGAAAACATACAGGTTAGTAGGATTTAGCTAGCTCTGTCGATAGCATATTTAGTATAAATGAATATTCAGTGAGTGGTAAATGAGTGGTTCAGAGCACTGTGATAATGAGGTAAGTGATGGGGAGGGTGGGAAAGAGAGACACTAAGCTGATCACAGAGGGTGGATTGATTTGGCTGAGTAGAGTCAAAGGGCATCCGAGGTGGAGGAAACCATTTACACAAGAGCAGGAAATGCCAGACGTGTTTGAGTGGGAAAGAGTAGGTCAGAATGGTTGGAAAGGGGGTTTATGTGGGAAGGAAGCCAAGTTGGAAGGAGTACTCGGGGACCACATGCACAGGCCTTTGTTTTTTTTTTGTTGTTTGTTTTTAAAGATTTTATTTATTTGAGACAGAGAATGAGAGAGAGAGAGCACATGAGAGGGGGGAGAGTCAGGGAGAAGCGGGCTCCCTGCCGAGCAGGGAGCCCGATGCGGGACTCGATCCAGGGACTCCAGGATCATGACCTGAGCCGAAGGCAGTCGCTTAACCAACTGAGCCACCCAGGCGCCCATTTTTGTTTTTGTTTTTTTAAGAGGTAGTGCTTTATTTATTTATTTTTTAAGATTTTATTTGTCAGAGAGAGGGCGAGAATGAGAGCAAGAGAATGGCAGGCAGCGGGAGAAGCAGGCTCTCTGCTGAGCAAGGAGCCCGATGTGGGACTTAATACCAGGACCCTGGGATCATGACCTGAGCTGAAGGCAGACATTTAACTGACTGAGCCATCCAGGCATCCCATGCACAGGCCTTTGAATACCAACCAAGTTTACCCTGTGTCCCTGAGCTCAGAAGTTACCAGATTCTGTTCTGAGGGCACCTGGCTGGCTCCCTTGGTAGAGCATGCAACTTTTGATCTTGGGCCAGTAAGTTTAAGCCCCATGTTGGGTGTAGATTACTTAAAAATAAAATCTTTAAAAAAAAAAGTTACCAGGAGTGCCTGGGTGGCTCAGTCGGTGAAGCATCCACTCTTGATTTCGGCTCAGGTCACGAGCTCAGGGTCGTGGGGTTGAGCCTTGCATCAGGCTCCATGCTCAGCGGGGAGTCTGCTGGAGATCTCCCTCTCCCTCTGTCCCCCAGCCTCCGCCCCACTCTCGCTCTCTGTCTCTAAAATAAATAAATCTTAAGAAAAAAAAACTACCAAATTCTGATCCATGACAAAGTTTTGCTGAATCTGCTGTGACCTAAGAAAGATAAGGGCAATATAATGGAATTTTCATAATTCTGAGTTTTTGAATTAGATAAATCCCTCCTCTGGGAGATTCTGTATTTTGAAGGTTAATTTTCATTTATGAAACTATGATGATAAGAGTTTGTTCTCTTTCCTTTGGCTCTCTCCTTACTGGTCAGTAATCACAGATAATTGTTACACGTTTTCAAGTTGGGCAATACCAGCATTAAGAGAGCCTAGCAAAATAAACCTTGAGAAATTTTGAAAGTTCACTTTTAGGCATTAGAGAAGGATCTCCACTGGATGGTTGACATGGGGAATGGAAGAAGATGGATGGAGGCAAAGAGATAAAGAGGGTTAAGAAGGAACTGAAGGGGTGATGATGGAGAAATGGGAAGAGAGAGTGGTGTCTGGGAGATAATGAAGTCAAATACGTAAATCCTACGAAAGTGAAATACATTTCAGAGTCAGCTAAGATAAGGCTTTAATTTCTTACATGTAAAATGTAACTACCTTTTTTTTTTTTTTAATTTTATCTTAGAGAGTACAAGTGGGGGGGAGGGAGAGGGACAAGCAGACTCCGTGCTGAGTGCGGAGCCTGACATGGGGCTCAATGCAGGGCTCGATCTCAGGACCCTGAGACCATGACCTCAGCTGAAATCAAGAGTCGGATGTTTAACTGACTGTGCCACCCTGGTTCCCCTGTCACTAAGTAAGAGGTGGTTGTGAGAATTAAATGAGATAATACCTATAAAGCATCTAGCACATTATGTGGCTTCTCACAAGTGCTCAGTAAATATTAACTATAATAGTGTGTTTTTTTCCTTAAGGTTTTGCTAATTTCTTTTTAAAATAGTTCTTTTTTTACCTAGGTTAGCAGTTGGGCAGTTGAGGATTGAGACAGAGAAGGGCTTAAATACAGATTTAGAAGTAGCATCTATTGATTTTCAAGGAGAGTTTGGCCTAACAATTGACAGATGTCGGAGATGTAAAGGATGATCTAGACAGGGTGACTCTGCTAGAGAGGAGGTTATTGGTGAATTTGAGGAGGATACAGTTACCCCAGTGTGGTATATGCTGAAGTCAGGTTGGAAGGGGTTCAGGAGTATAGGATTCGTGCAGAATGGTGGCAGTGTTCTTATATGCAAAACCTTGGCAGTGGGGCCCCCCCACGCATTGTTTTTGCTTATTTTTCTAGCCAGATGGTTGTGTGTGTGTGTGTGTGTGCGCGCACACGTTTAGGGATGCACCACTTAATCGGTTAGTTAGCTAATAAGTGCTTTGATGAAAAGCACCCTGAAGAGCTGTCATATAATTATTTGAATAAATGTACTAAGTGAAGTAGTGCCATAAGAGATAAACTGTTCCACTTGAATAAAAGATTTTTTTTTAAATGATGCTATTGTATCACTTATAACAGAATTTTCTTATTCTATCAAGGGATCAAAGATTAAGGGAAAATGACCAAATATTGGCTATTAATCACACACCACTGGATCAGAACATTTCCCATCAGCGAGCAATTGCGTTATTACAACAAACCACTGGATCTCTGCATCTGGTTGTGGCCAGGGAACCCGTCCACAGAAAAAGCAGTACTTCTACCAGGCTAACTGATACCACTCTGCCTGAAACAGTGAGTTACAAATTTGGAAAAATAATTTTAATTATGCTACTGATTTTAAGAAGTGTAAAGACATTTAAAAGATGCTATTTTACTTGTCATACTTCAGGAAAGATCACATCTCTAAATACAGCATTAACGTATTAAACAAGAAATTTCACAGGATTGTTTTTTCAATGTCCTATGGTTCTCCTTATTTAAGATTATTATTTAATGTAAAAGGTGAATTGTTGTATTACGCATAACTTATTTGGAAAGAGTCTTGTTCCTCAGTGATGTAGGCGGTTCTTAATTAAGCTGAGAGTTTTTATTAGAGATTTACTGTTGAGTATCTTAAGTAAGATTTAGTTATGTTATTTATCTCAAAAACATTTTTGTAGATCATATTGGGTATTTATGACTAGATTATTGACACTGCAAAATTATAGGTTTCCTTTTCATGTAAGCATGTATACTGAGCAGTTTAAAAGAATAAAAGCATATGTGTCTTTTGGGAATCTTTCAACTTGGTTTATAAGGTTTTACAGATTTTGGCCTCCATCTTCAGAATGCAAGTTAATAAATCTTACTTTCTTATAACACTAAGTGCTAGCTGATTAATTTTCATTCATTGGGACAAAAGAAACAATAGACCATCCAGGTACAGTACAAGGTCACAACACAAATTAACGTATAGATATTTTCCCTTTTGTAATCGGTGATATTTATACAGCACAATTTACATAATAAATACAAGGAACAAAGTGAGAAAATGCTTTGCATAGTGGTTAAGAACAAGGGCTCTGGAGCTAGGCTAAGATGGGTTCAAGTCCAGTTCTGCCACTTCCTAGCTGTGTCATATCAGGAAGGTTCCTTGACTCCTCCAACCCTCAGTTTCTTTTCTTCCTTGGAACTAATAACAGCATCCACATCACAGAGATAATATGCGGATTACATGAGAGTGCATGTGAAGAGCTAAGCACAGTGCCTAGTGCAAAATATACACTCTGAATATTAGTTGTGATCATTAATTCAGGCATATTTTAGCAAATTTGTTACTTCCCAGATACTAGATATTGTTTTAGACCTGAATTTATTACATATCCTAATATTCCTGGTTATTTTAACCTTGCATAGTAACTGTCCAACTTAGTATAATAGTAAAACTGGTAAGTATACCCTGTTGAGCTTGAGATGGCGGATTTTATTCTGTGGTTAGATATGTAAATTTAATGCACTTTTTTTTTTTTTAAGATTAATTTATTTGGGGGAGAGTGCATGTGGGAGAAGGGGCAGAGGGGGAGAGAGAATCTTAAACAGAGTCCCCTCTGAATGTAGAGCCAGAGGCTTAATTTCACCACCCTGAGATCATGACCTGAGCTGAAATCTAGAGTTGGATGCTTAACCACCTGAGCCACCCAGGCACCCCTAATGCATATTTATGATGGAAGCCTACTAGTTAGAGGCAAAATGCTTAACGTCTCTCAGTTTGATTCATATAGTCTTATTGCTGTGTCTTCAGTGGGGCCTACCTTACCTCTCCCACATAAGAACCTGCTTAATTAGTCTCTTTACCTTGTGTCCTCAGCATTTCATCCTTCATATTGCTGTCAGATTAATCTTCCTAAACCACTGCTTTGTTCCTGTCCTTCTTTTTTTTTTTTTTTTTTTTAAAGATTTTATTTAATTGTCAGAGAGAGCGAGCACAAGCAGGGGGAGTGACAGGCAGAGGGAGAAGCAGGCTCCCCACTGAGCAAGGAGCCCGATGCGGGACTCCATCCCAGAACCCTGGAGTCATGACCTGAGCCAAAGGCAGATGCTTAACCGACTGAGCCACCCAGGCATCCCTGTCCTTCCTTTTTTTAAAACCTTCAGTTACTCCTTTTGCTTATCCAGTTAAGTAAATCCAATCTTTTGACCATATCTTTGACCCATTCTGTTACTTGGCCCTGCTTTGCTCTTACATTTCCCTTTTGCTCGGATGTGGGTTTTTTTTTTCCCTCCCCATACTGCAATTAAAATGCGACCTTTTCCTCGAAGCTTTCCGTAATTCTTCATTGGATTCAACCTCTTATCTCTCCCCCTGGTCCCCCGCTCCTGCATCTTTATAATAGTCTGTGATTCTCTTCCAATTCAGGTAAACACATATTTATTGGTTCCTCCTGTGTGCTGGACATTGTGGTAGATATTGGGTACAGACTGGAGAATAAGGCAACATGTCTCTATCCTCTTCGAGCTATGTATCTTATGATTCAGTATTCTGCCTCATATTTTAATTATTTGTGTTTTAGATTATCTTTCTACTGAATTATAAGATTTTCAAGGGCGGGGACCATCTGATCATCGTTACATATCTCCTAGCCTCTAGAAAGTTGCCCTGATTACTTGTAGGCATGTTCAATTTGTGGTATATCTTTTACTTATTATTGTATTGGAAAGCTAAGTATCTGTGTTTCACTAACCTTGGCTTTTTTTGCCATTAATTTGTAGGTTCATTGGGGCCATATTGAAGATGTTGAGCTCATTAATGATGGCTCTGGATTAGGTTTTGGAATAGTTGGAGGAAAATCAAGTGGTGTGGTTGTGAGGACGATCGTTCCTGGAGGATTAGCAGATCGAGTAAGTTGACTCGTTTGTTCTCATTTTGGTGTCATACAGTTTAAATTGTATGGTTTGAAATGTAATTTTATAACATGGGTTACTAGGATATATGATTCCGTAATTAGAATTTAAATATTGCTAAAAAAATTTTTATTCCCATGAATGTTAATACACACTCACTTGGCTTTATTTGAAACATTTCCTAAGTCAACTTTTTTTTTTTTTTTTTGGCTTGTGGTTGACAGTCTTCTCTCTCTCTTTTTTTTTATTCTTATGTTAATCCCCATACATTACATCATTAGTTTTAGATGTAGTGTTCCATGATTCATTGTTTGTGCATAACACCCAGTGCTCCATGCAGAACGTGCCCTCCTCAATACCCACCACCAGGCTAACCCATCCTCCCACCCCCCTCCCCTCTAGAACCCTCAGTTTGTTTTTCAGAGTCCCATCTCTCTCGTGGTTCGTCTACCCCTCCGATTTCCCCCGCTTCATTCTTCCCCTCCTGCTACCTTCTTCTTCTTTTTTTTTTCTTAACATATATTGCATTATTTGTTTCAGAGGTACAGATCTGAGATTCAACAGGTTGACAGTCTTCTTGATCCCATCAGAGGACAGTATTTTTTTGTTGAGTTGTTAATAGGTATTGTATTTTGAATGTCTGTTATTCTCTCCCAATGTATTTTTCAAGGACCTAAATGCTAAACTCAGAAGGTACAGTGATTATAAACATTTGTCCTAATATTGTATGTGGTAAACTTCACTTGAATTAGTTTTCTCACATTATAAGCCAAATGGCTATACTTCATTATTTAGCAGTTTAAACTGAAAGTGGGCTTTTTTTCTTTTTTCTTTTTTTTTAAACTAGGCTCCGTGCCTACCATGGGGCTTGAATTTATAACCCTGAGATCAAGAGTCACATGGTCCACTGACTGAGCCAGCCAGATGCCCCTGAAAGTGGGCTGTTTTAAAACTTATGAACTGGGGTGCCTGGGTGGCTCAGACGGTTAAGTGTCTGCCTTCAGCTCAGGTCATGATCCCAGGGTCTTGGGATTGAGCCCCGCATCGGGCTCCCTGCTCAGCAGGAGGCCTGCTTCTCCCTCTCCTACTCCCCCTGCTTGTGTTCCTTCTCTCTCTGTCTCTATGTCAAATAAATAAAATTAAAAAATAAGTAAAACTTATGAACTATTTCTGTTTAGTTTTACATTGAAGAAAATGTTAAACGTTGCATGTAGTTTTCGTTCAGAAATTTGGTTATGATGTCACTTAATAGTGAGCCCATAGTATGTGAACTGTCCATGATAACCAGAATAATATGTAAATTTCAGTAATTGATGTTCAGTTACCTACAAATATATCCCTTCTGATAAGTATAAGTAAAAATGAACTTGCCTTGCAAATGCAGCTTTGAGATAAATTCCTCAGCACCCCATTTCTTTTCAAGATTGTTCCATCTTACACAAACTGTGGAGCTGCTAATATTCCTATTTTTAGCCTCCACTTGTATTTAGAGAAGCTGCTCTCAGAGTTTGCTTTGTGGGGATCCCTACCTCTTGTAGGGGGTCTGTGGGATTAAAACAAGGAAGTGGCATCAAACCATGCTAGTGGTCACTGCATTCTTCTCCATTGTGGGGAAAGAGAAAAAAAAAGAAAAAAAAAAAGTCAGTCTTAAGAAAGTGCAGCAAAAAATTATTTCTAGCAAATTTTGAAATTTAACTGCATGTCTTTTTAATATTATGTAACAAAATGGGACATACCATACAGTACTTTTGCCACATACTGAATTATGATGGTTGGTTTGAGAAAAATATTTGTGAGACACAGCGCCTGGGTGGCTCAGTTGGTTAAACATGTGCCTTCAGCTCAGGTCATGATCCTAGGGCCCTGGGATCAAGTCCCACATTGGGCTCCCTGCTCAGCAGGGAGTCTGCTTCTTCCTCTACCGCTCTCCCCTGCTTGTGATCTCTCTCTCTCTCAAATAAATAAATAAAATCTTTAAAAAAATATTTGTGAGACAAACTAGCCGCTTTTTTAATATGGAAAACATTTAAAAATTTTTAAATTTTTTGCTCTCATTCAAAAATGTTTTTTGAAATGTGACATATGTTATGAATTTCAGCCATACAACATGATTTGATGTTTTATACTGTGAAATGACCTCCACAGTAGTCAAGTTAATATCCATCATAACAGTTACATTTTTTTCTTGTGATGAGAACTTCTAAGATCTTCTGTCTTAGCAACTTTCATATGTACAATACAGTATTGTTAACTGTGGTCACCACATTGTACATTATATCCCAATGACTTAGTTATTTTATAAATGTAAGTTTGTACCTTTTGACCATTTTCACACATTTTGCCTACCTGCTACCCCCTCCCCCGCAACTTCTGGCAACCACCAATCTGGAATAGTATTTTTATTTTTGAAAGAATAATTGACAGAAAAATTATGGTTTTCAGACTTGGGTGCTTGGCAGACATTTCTTTGAAAATGAATGAAGCAAGCCTGTCACTTCAAGGAAAACAACTGACAGCGTTTGTGGGTGATGATAAAATTTGAACTTTGAAGCAAAAATTAGAATTCTGGAAAAGTTGTGTTTTACCATGAGCTTGACATTTTCCAGTATTTAAAGACTATTCTGATTAGATTATTGCTGATATTAATGTGATTTAAAAAATATTGTATAATGAAATATGTCAATATTTGGAAGATCTGCATGAGTCTGTATGTCAGTATTTTCTGAAGACCAATGTGTGATATGACAATGTATAGGTAAAAGGTCCATTCAGGATTCAGGACTGATCAATAGATTTAAATGAAACAGTATTTGAAAGTTTGTTGATGAAGTTGCAGATTCCATATTGCCGCTGATCTTTAAGAAACCACAATTGTCAAGTTTTGGTGTGTTATCAAAGAAGAATGGACTCGAAGGGCTATTAAAATACTCCACCATTTTCCAACTAGGTATCTAATTGAGGCCATATTTTCTTTATATACTTCAGCCAGAACAACATATTGCAATGTACTGAATGCTAAAGCAGGTGTGCAAAACCAGTTGTCTTATTTTAAGCCAGATATTAGAGATTTCCAAAAATACTCAAAAGTACCACTTTTCTCACCATTTTGTTGTAGAAAATATAGCTTTTTTTTTTTTTTTAAAGATTTTATTTATTTGAGACAGAGAGAATGAGAGACAGAGAGCATGACAGGGAGGAGGGTCAGAGGGAGAAGCAGACTCCCTGCTGAGCAGGGAGCCTGATGCGGGACTCGATCCAGGCACTCCAGGATCATGACCTGAGCCGAAGGCAGTCGCTTAACCAACTGAGCCACCTAGGCGCCCCGAAAATATAGCTTTTATTTTCAAAATGAAAAGTGTATGCATCAATATATGGAAATACATGTTAGTATATTACATGCATTAAATATTTTTAAAATTTCTCTATTTTTTTTTTTAAGATTTTATTCATTTGAGAGGGAGAAAGAGCACAAGCAGAGGGAGAGGGAGAAGCAGACTCCCCGCTGAGCAGGGAGCCTGAGGTGGGGCTCCATCCCAGGACCTAGAGATCATGACCTGAGCTGAAGGCAGATACCCAATCATCTGAGCCACACAGGCACCCCTGTGCCATTTTCTAATTCAGTAGATACAGAGGAGAACCACATAAACAAAAGCTCTTTGAGATTCTCAGTAATTTTTGAGATACAATTGATATACAATAAACCGTACATAGGTAAAGTATACAGTTCATAAATTTGACATATGTTTACTGGCAAGTTGAAATGTGTAGGACAGGGTAGCATAGTAGAAACTCAGGCAAGAGTTGATATTGCAGTCTGGACTTAAAAATTTGTAGGGCTAGTTGGCAAAATTTCTTAGGAAACTCTGTTTCCTATATGTTACCGTCTTAAGGCAGAATTCCTTTTTCTCAAGGAAATCTCAGTTTTTGCTCCTAAAGTCTTCAACTGATTTGATGGAGCCCCTCTCCACCCCACCTATGTTATCAAGGGTAATGTTCTTAAAGTCAGCCAATTGTAGATGTTAATCATATCTGCAAAATAACTTCACAGTAACATCTAGACTAGTGTTTCACAAAAAAACTGGGTACCATAGCCTAGCCAAGGTAACACATAAACTTTAACCATCATACCATCTATCTCCTCAATGAAGAAAATGAACATATCCATCACCCACAAGTTTTCTGTACATCTTTGTAATGCCTATTTCTCTATCCTCAATAATTAAGAGTGTGAAGGGTTTCTGAGACTAGTAAGACTGAGAATTGTCATTTTATGGATCTTCAAAACACATCTGTGGCAGAAAACATATTCTTAAGGGTTTTTTGGAAATATTTTGTAACCTGAAAAAGAATGAGGTATTGTGGAGTATTTTGATATCTTTTCCCACATTCCCTTCCCCCCATTAGCAATTTTCATAAGCTTGTTTGCTGGAGTAGCATTTTCAAGATGCCGAGTGGAGTAGTTACTGTGAAAAACAAAGGGTCAGATAAATTTAGAAAACACCAAGTTAAACAAAATCAAATAGACTTTTTTACTGTAAGAATTTTCTGAGCTTTAATATCCTAATGTGCATTAAGAATTGTCACAAGGAGAATATGATGTGCAGTTTCCCAAATTAATCCTGTTGAGACAGTGTTGGGAAAGGCCCAGGTCTGATTTTCAGCCTTTACTGGAAGGGAATGTCACTATTTCAGGTCATCAAGGAGGGGGTTGGGGTATGCCCATCAGTTATGATGCAGAAGCAAATGTTTATACCAGACATTGTTACCTGCCTAATATACATTATTCTCATGTAATCCTTAAAACAGTCATAAATTTTATTTTCAAATTAGAGTTATGGAAACTGTTAAGAAATTGCCCAGGGCTACTCAACTAGAAAATGACAAAGTCAAGATTGAGTCCACATCTGTCTGACTCTGAAGCCTGTCTTTTACTGCTTAAATCTATTTATATGAAATTGATCCCAATGTTTTTCTTTTCCAGATGTATACTTGTCCAGGGTTGGTCTAAGCTTATCAGATAATAGCCAGCTCTAGAAGCAACAGAACTATTGTCTTTTTCCTGTAGGGAATATGGCGAGGCCTAAACATAAGAGACAGAGCCATCCCCTCTCTCTTCTCATCTCAGCTAATGGCCAATAAGATCTCTTGAACTGGCTCTGTGCATTGTTGCTGAGCCTTTACAAGTTGTTGCTCATGTAGGCTGATCATAGCTTTAAAAGAATGAAAGGGAATTACTGCTTTTAATTAAAATGTATTCATGTTTTGAATGTTAATGCTCACTGTTGACTATGGCAATCTTTATGATAAGGGAATATAGATGTCTTAGATTGATCATAAAGTGATACCTATGTTCAGCTAATGGGGTTAATCAATCTTTACTCAAAGAATATAAAATGAGGTGATAGAAAGTTAGAGAAGGAAGTCTGTATTTCTTATTTAGAAGAGTTTCATGAAACAGCCCTCTATATTTCCTTTTGTGTTTACAGATATTATATACAGTTAAAAGATGGGTACAGTTGAGGGAGTATGCCTAAGAACACCTGACTGAGGTCACTGCAGCCTAAAGGGACATCAGAAATGGATGCATTTGATGATTTGCTATAAGCAAGGCATTCAACTAAAGACTTTACATATAGTAATTAAGTTTAATGCTCACAAATCAATGGAGAAGGATTCATTCCCATTTTGCTTAAGAGGTATCTGAGATTTAGGGAGAATAAGTAACCAACCTTTGGCTCTATAGCTTGATCAAAATAGAGCCAGGATTTGAACTTGGGTGTGTCTGTCTCCAAAGCCTGTACTTGTCCTTCTGCTGTCTACTGCCTCTAATGTTACAAAGTAAACGAAATTGAAAAATAGTGATTCATATGAGCTTTTTAAGAAACACGTTGAAGGTGTCTGGGTGGCTCAGTCGTTAAGAGTCTGCCTTTGGCTCAGGTCATGATCCCAGGGTCCTGGGATCGAGCCCTGCATCAGGCTCCCTGCTCAGCAGGAAGCCTGCTTCTCCCTCTCCCACTCCCCCTGCTTGTGTTCCCTCTCTCGCTCTCTCTCTGTCAAATAAATAAAATCTTTAAAAAACAAAAAAACAAAAAAAACTCTTGTTGAGATTTAGTTACAATGACCAGTCAGTAAATGCGATCAGGGCCTATTCCATGGATAGGAAAATTACATGGTATCGTGTAAGGGGAGCTTTATAATCTATATTCTAAATCTATAACCTATAATACATAATACATCAATCTTAAAATCTATTAAGTCTGTAAGCCCATATCTACCTGTAACCTCAGTCTCCAAAAATCACAGTACCTTAAACATACATCTTTTGGGAATTCTGTTCAGAAGTTTGTTTTTGTTTTTAATTGAAAATGGGTAGTGTAAAACTTCGTTTGACAGAAGTATCTTTCTTGTGGTCTGGAGAAATTCTAGGGGAATCAGGTACACTAAGTGAACCCATTTTCCCCGGAAGGTAACTATAACAATGCAGTCTATTTAAAAGTGGTGATGAATTACTGACCTTTTGGTATTAGGCAATTATGAGTCATGTTAACTATCCAGTAATCTTTCATACCAAGAAGGAATGTAACCAAGCAGAGATTGGAGGGTGGGTGTGTACTATGAGGAATTTTTAGTCTAGAATAAGCAAGGCCCAGCTTGAGGCCACTGAATAGTTGATTATTCCCAAGAAAATTTTGCTTTGAGTGAATCTATAAACAGATCTTTTCCTTATCGTTAAAAATCAGTTGATGAGGGCTCTGGGAATTTGAGGAAAATGGGATAGATGTTTTTAGATGTAGTATCTTTAGTAAAAGGCGAAAGATTTATGCGATCTGAAGAGAAACCAGAGATGTAGTATCTTTAATTCTTTGAGGAAAAGAGTGTTTATAGAGTTGCTACTTTCTGCCTATGTTATGTTGCCTTTTGATTAAAGACCAATGATAGAACTGGTCTGGAATCAAACCTGGTAATAATTTTATTTTCTGTGTTCTAGTTTTCAAAGAAACAAATTTGATTTATTTTGCAGCTCAAGCCTAAATTCCTTTAGGTTTTCAAATATTTTATTAATAATTTATTAAAGTATATTTAAAAAAATTTTTTATTATTTTTTTAAAGTAGGCTCCATGCCCGATGTGGGGCTTGAACTCACGACCCTTACATCAGGAGTCGCATGCTCTACTCACTGAGCCATACAGGTGCCCCTCAAATATTTTTTTGAATTGAAATTATCCTCCAAACTGCCTATCAGGGAATTTAAAATGCAAACTAATATATTTTTTTTTTTTATTTTTTTTAAAGTTTTATTTATTATTTATTTGAGAGAGAGAATGAGAGAGAGCACATGAGAGGGGGGAGGGTCAGAGGGCGAAGCAGACTCCCCGCCGAGCAGGGAGCCCGATGCGGGACTCGATCCCGGGACTCCGGGATCATGACCTGAGCCGAAGGCAGTCGCTCAACCAACTGAGCCACCCAGGCGCCCCAAACTAATATATTTTTTATCCTATACCTGCTAACTTGGATTAAAGTATTTTATCTTTTTTTTTTTTAAAGTGAATAAATGATACTTTTAGTCTTTTCACTGTAATGTGGGGTACTCTATCACATCAGCTGTTTTAATTTTTGTGCCTTCCATACTATCTTAGGCTATATGCCTAATTATTTTTCTCTTTTGAAAGAACCTATGGGTTAATAAACCTTTATATTTGAATGTTTGATTAGCATGCTGTATCTTTGCATCTTGGCCTAGCTGTTTATTGGTTATCATTGATTTATGATTTCTGTTAAAGAACTAAAGGAGCTCTATGAGTTTTAATTTACTTGCACAGTAGACAGGTTATGGAAGGAGAATGTCAATCAAAAAATATCAGTAAAATGCAGTGTTTGGGGCTGCTGGACTTAAACAAGGTAGCTATCATTTTGGTGTCTTTCCTGTCAATCTGACTGATTGTGTTTGCACTTATGAATTCCTCAGAACACCTGTTTTTCTGGAAGAAGAAAATGTTTGACTTTCAGTGACAGATGCAAATTACATCATTTTGAATTGAGGTAAAATAGGAAAAAAAAATTGTACCTAGAGGTGACTAAATATGGACTTACAGTGAAGTGGCATTCTTTGGCCAAGCCAAGTTCACTTACTTGACATATTCTTTATTCTTTGGTCAGGCCAAGGATGGTTTGATTTACAGAGGCCGCTTTACCAGTGTTTTTCATCATGACCACTGACTTTCTCTTGAGGAGTTACTTGTTTTATTTCAGGTTGTTGCATTGATACAATATCAAATTACCAGTGCTTAAAGTAGAAATCCACTAATTCTTATTTCCTCTTTCATCTGTCTTTTCTCTGAGTCTTTGCAAATGTTTTCTGAATTGAATTGCATTTGTTTTCCTCCTCTTCTCCCGCTCCACTAGCTTCTAGGGCCTTCTGCAGACCTCACAACAAAGCCCATAGCTTTTTACTCCATACTAGGATCTAATACTAGTATTAGATTAGATTATTCAGGTTCCTGCAAAATTGGGGAAGAGGAAGGATAGAGAATAGACTTTTTAGTCTTAAGGCTTTATGTTTATGTTTATTTTTTATTTTTACTTTTTCCTTCTGAATTTCATCTATGCCTTATTGATGGTGCCTCCTGTAGCCAGGAATTGGAAACCTAGCACTGTACAGGCCCGATGGTCCTTGCTCTATTCTCAGGCTGTCCTTCTCTCCCAGCTGCAAAATACCTACTTTTCCTCTTCATTTTATTTAAGCATTTTGATGGTAATAGGCAGTTTCTTGGAGAATAGGAAAACAGTAAGTTTATTGTCTACTACTGTCATTCTGGAGGTATCAAAGTGTAAGAGAAAGGACTAAATGAGAACTGCTCTTCAGCAGCTTTGTGACCTTGGTCAAGTCAGTCAACCTGTCTGAATCCCATTTGCTCATTTTAAAGTTGTCCCTGTCTAAATGAGATGATATATAAAAAGTGATTTTTGACCTGTAAAGTGCTAGGCAGATATAATCTTTTGTAGCCAGCTATGTTTACATCTTGGTAACTTTACTTGGTAAAGGTAAGTAAAGAGAATTCAAAATTTCTGATGAAACAAAATGTAGATGGATCCGCTATTTCAAGAATTTGACAAATGGAGGTAGAAGGGAAATGTTAAACATGTTGAACTGATGTACTTTTTGATATATTATGTTTTAAACTTTTCTGGGTATGAAATATACACATTTAAAAGTATATAAAAAAGTATAATGGCTGTGCACATTTTAAATAATGACAATCACCAATGTATGTATTACTTAGTTTAAGAAATAAAACATTTTAAATAACAACACAACAATAATAATTACCCATGTAGATATCTCCAGCTTAAGAAATGGAACATTATGTATCCTTTCTCTAAATTCTCCCAGAATCCTGACTTTAAATATGTTATATATGCTAATGACTCCTATATTTAAATATGTGGTCTGGACTTCTCTCCTGAACTCCAAATCTGTATATCCAGCTGCATATTTGACATCTCCACTTGCATGTCTAATAGGATCTCAGACTGAATATCTCTAAAACTGAACTCCTGATTTCTACTCCCACCCATCCATTCCTCTGCAGGCCTCTTTCTCTCAATTAATAGCGCTGTCTACCCACTGCTTGGCCTAAAAACTTGGAGTTTTGAGTCTTTTTTCCCTTTCCCACCTCATGTAGAAGCTATCAGTAGAGCCTGTGAGAGTTCATTAGGAATACATCTAGAGTCTCCTTCTCACAACTGCTAACCTAGTCCACAGTTGTTTTAGCTTCCTGACTGGTATCTCTGCTTCTGTTGCTTCCTGTCCTGTAGTCTCTTTTCAGGACAGAAGCTTGAGGGATCTTGGTGAAAGTAAGTTCGATAATGTCCCTTCTCTGTTCAGAACCCTTCAGTGACTTCCCTTCCCACTGACTCTGCACTGCTGACCTCCAGTTAATGCTCCCATCTCCTCCTGAATACTCTTCTCTTTGCTCATCCTCTTCCAGCCACACTGACATCTTGCTGATCCTTTAACGTGCCACAGAGTTTGTTGGCCTTCAGAGTTCCTAGCTTGATGCCGGAGGTCTCAGATCCAACCTCCTTCCCTTCTTGAGGCCCAGGGTTTTCTGATCTCTTCCTTACCTTTGTGGCCATGAATACCTTGGCTCTAGGCCACTAGGCATGAGGTGATGCCCTCAACCAAATACCCATTTTAGAATTCTAGTTACTGTTCTCCTTTTGAACACATCCTCCACCCCATCTTTTTTTTTTTTGGCAAAGATTTCCTTTTCTCTGTTGCCAGTTCAGCATTCATTAAAACTGTTATGTTTTATTTAGCATATTATATTCTCTGTCAGCCATTGTGTCAGAATTGAAAGTCCAGTGAATTGGTTATTAGCCAGTGCAGTTAGATCATTGATTTCTTGGAATAATTTTGTTTTGTTCTTCAACTAAAGGATGGAAGACTCCAGACAGGGGACCACATCTTGAAGATTGGTGGCACAGATGTGCAGGGAATGACCAGCGAGCAAGTTGCGCAAGTGCTAAGGAACTGTGGAAACTCAGTCCGGATGCTTGTTGCAAGAGACCCAGTTGGTGCAATTTCTGTAACCCCTCCCACCCCTGCAGCCTTACCTGTTGCCCTGCCTGCTGTAGCTCACAGGAGCCCTAGTGCTGTGAGTATGCAAACCATTCTTTCACCTTAAATACTGGGTGTGAGACCCTGCCAGATTAGAAGTGCCTTCGACTCAGAGTGCCACATGGGTGGGAGTAGTGCCTCCGTGCTCACCAGTGAAGCAGAGAACCCAGTTTAGAGACATTAGACAAATTTGATTTCCTTTTTTGCTGTTTCTCAGCCTTAAGTCATCCAACCTCCCTGCACTTCAGCTACTCATCTGTAAATTGGAAAATATTTGCCATTTCTTTCTTTTTTTTAAATAAGGGCTTTTAAAAAATTTATTTTAAAGTAAGCTCTATGACCAGTGTGGGGCTTAAACTCATGACCCCAAGATCAAGAGTCGCATGCTCTACCGATCGAGTCAGCCAGGCACCCCAGTACTTGCCATTTCTATTTCATTAGAGTGGTGAGGAGACATTCACGTATTGGAAGGGAAACTAATACTGGTCAATGTATAAATTATATAGGAACAGAATGAACAAAGGAAATACATAATATCTATTATAATCATTATGTTATAACAATAATCATTGCTATTATCAAACACCTAGAATTGTCAGGGTCATCTGAAATTCTCACAGGAATTCTGCAAGATAGGCCTTATCCTTTCATCAAGATAAGATCATATTAGATGAAGGAACTCAAATCCAAATTACTCATTTAAAAGTCATAAAGTGAAGGATACCTGGTGGCTTAGTCAGTTAGGCATCTGACTTTTTTTTTTTTTTTTTAGATTTTATTTATCTATTTTACAGAGAGAGAGAGCGCACACAAGCAGGGGGAGCAGTAGAGGGAGAAGCAGGCTGTCCACTAAGCAGGGAGCCTGACATGGGGCTCAATCCCAGGACCCTGGGATCATGATCTGAGCCAAAGGCAGCTGCCCAACCAACTGAGCCACCCAGGCGCACCTAGGCATCCAATTCTTGATCTCAGTCAGCTTAGGTCTTGATTAAAAAAAAAAAAAAAAAAAAAGTCATAATAGTGCATCAGTTGCAAAGCTGGGATTTGAATTCAGATCTTTCTGGTCCATTCCAAGATCTTTCCAGCCATCTCACAGGCTCTGAAGCAAGGGGTAATAAAGCAAAAGGAAAGAAATAGCTTTTAAAAGGAGGGGCAGAGGGCGCCTGGGTGGCTCAGTTGGTTAAGCGACTGCCTTCGGCTCAGGTCATGATCCTGGAGTCCCGGGATCGAGTCCTGCATCGGGCTCCCTGCTCGGCAGGGAGTCTGCTTCTCCCTCTGACCCTCCCCCCTCTCATGTGCTCTCTCTCATTCTCTCTCTCTCAAATAAATAAATAAATAATAAAATCTTAAAAAAAAAAAAAGGAGGTGCAGAGGGAAGAAGAAAGAAGTGACTTTGGCAGGAAGAGGTGGAAGACCATCATTTATGTACGTTCGAGGGCCGATTCTAGAATGTTGTTTGCCTCTCCCTACTTGGCACCTTATGAGTGGAAGCTTTCTGTCTGAGATGTTAACATCATTTTTGTTTTCCTCTCCAAAGTGGTTATAGCCACTCTCTTCCCCTCCATTACTCTAGCTCTCTGGAGCCTTCAGTTCAGCAGTGGGGACCAGTGTAGCTGGGTGATAAGTAAGAATTTGATGCAATCAGCTGTTTCCCTTCTAATGTTAGTGTTTTTAATCGAATCCTGTTTTTAGACACTTAATCCTTTTAAAGAAGTATTTTAGGGGCGCCTCGGTGGCTCAGTCATTAAGTGTCTGCCTTCGGCTCGGGTCGTGGTCCCTGGGTCCTGGGATTGGGCCCCTTGCTCAGTTGGAAGCCTGCTTCTCCCTCTCCCACTCCCCCTGCTTGTGTTCCCTCTCTTCGCTGTGTCTCTCTCTGTCAAATAAATAAATAAAATCTTAAAAATAGAAGGCAAGTAATGAAAGTAAGTTTTAGTTTGATATTTTTTGGTCCCAATAATTATTATTCACACTAATTCTTACCATTTGTTTCTCAATGTTTCTTTATATTTGGTTGTTTTTTGTTGTTGTTGTTTCTGTTTTTTTTGTTTGTTTTTAAGATAAAAATTTATCCTGAGTTTTTTCTAAGTAGCTGGATTAGTTTTCTGTTGTTGTGTAACAAATTATCACAAGGGGCGCCTGGGTGGCTCAGTTGGTTAAGCGTCTGACTTGATTTTGGCTCAGGTCATGATCTCAGGGTCATGGATCAGGCCCCATGTCTCACGCATGCTCTCTCTTTCTCTCAAAAACAAAAAAAACACAAACTTAGTGGCTTAAAACAACAGGCTTTGTTAGTTCACAGTTGTGTAGGTCAGAAGTCTGGGTGGGCTTGGCTGGGTTCTCTGCTTATATTACTGCATGGCCAAAATTAAGGGCTGTCTGGACTCTTATCTGGATGCTCATTATCTGGACAGCTCATTTGAGTCATCTGCAGAATACAATTCCTTGCAGCTGTAGGACTGAAGTCTCTTTCCTTTGCTGGCTGTCAGCTGAGGACCTCTCTCAGCAATTCCAGGTGCCCTGTATAACTTCTCACAGGACCTCCTCATTTTCAACCCACAAGTCCAGCCTTTATGCTTCAATTTCACTTCCTTTTCTGCTGCCAGCCAGAAAACTCTGCTTTTGAAAGGCCCCGAATTAGATTAGATGCACCTGGATAATCTCCCCTTTGCCACATAATGGAACATAAACGCAGGAATAGCAGCCGGAATCAAAAGTCATGGGGACCATCTTAAGATTCTACCATAGGTTCTAAAAAAATACTTGACAAACCATGCACAAATTGACTACACTCAGTTATGGAACTAAATATTATGTATAATTAAAATTGTTTTTTCCTTTTAGGACAATTCTGTTTTTGAAACTTACGATGTTGAACTCATTAGAAAAGATGGACAGAGTCTTGGGATTAGAATTGTTGGCTATATCGGAACTGCTCATACAGGTAAATGAATCATTTCTATTTTATATTTGGAAATAATTGTAAAGGATGTTAAGGTTTCTAGATAGTAAAATTAAATATCTGCAAATTTTAATTTCAATACTGAACAATAAAACCATGTATCTGTAGTGGAAGCCAGTTACTTTTCAGTGATTAGAGAATTGGTTTTACCTCAGTAGTTTTATAGCTGACTTGATTGTCATTAACAAAAGCATTTAATTGCCTAACTCAATGTGTAACATTTGAATTGTATCTTCTCTTTTTCTAAGATATATTTTAAATATTGTGACTGTTACATATTATGATGTTTTAGATGTGATAACATAAAAGGATTACTGTATATATTTCATACTATGAATGTCAAAAAGTATTACTATAATTACTAAAAAATACATAAAACAAATTCTTTAATTAGAATTATTTTCCTGTCAAATAAAGGGATTCTATTGTAAGAATACATACATGGCCCAAGTAACTCTGAATAACACTCCCTCAACTCCTACATGCAAAGCTTTGGTAACTTTTATTGTAAGAGTTACTTTCTTATTATAAGACAATCATTAGAGTAAGGAAAAATAAACCTTTTGATAAATATTTGCTAGTAACATCAATTCAGAGTTATGAATTGTTCTGGCTTTTTAAAAATAACAAGATTAGAAAGTTAATTTTTTTAAAAAAATTATTTTGCATACTTACAGCAGGTGGAAAGATTAAGAGTGCTAATGTATTCAAGTCCTGAATGAAATTCATGTCAGACCACCTTGTGCTATTTTAGCCTAATGAAGTAACTGTTTTTAAACCTTTAGATTTTTCTAAGTACTACCTTTATTAGGTTCAGAATTTAAATGAATTCCAAAAGAGCTAAGTATGGATTGTATAATAATGTTGGGGAAAAAAACTATATTGAATAGGTCTTAATACGCTGTCACGTTAGAAAAAATCATGGCTTAGTTCATAAACTTGTGGCTTATGAACCTTTATTATATTAAGTTTTTGGAGTGTTCTTGTAAACCTAACAGTATAATATACACACCAAGTAAAATGAAAATGAATAACCAATAGAAAATTAGAAAATTTGATGTTTATGTTACTGAATAAAGAAGAGAGTCATTTTACTTCTTTACTCTCAAAAGAAGTTTTGGGGACTTTGTGGGGGGGCAATGGTGAATCCAAAAACTAGAGCATTTAAAAATTCAGTATACTATTTGACATGTAGTCTTTCAGAGTAATTTTTGTTTTATTCTATTCATTGGATGTTTGAGGGGGTTACTTTGCTTAGTTCTGAAAGGATAGAAAAATGAATATAAGAAAAGTCTAGTCAGAGAAATATAAAATAGCTCTTAATTGTTTAAGGGTAAATGAAATATGTGTCTTAGCAGAGCTATAAGCAAACTATCATATGGCAGATGAAAGATTACATTTGACAGAAGCGAAATAAAGAATTCACAGAGAGGCATTTGTGCTAGGCATGAAAAAGGATTTTGGTGGAAGGGATGAGGTTTATAGGAAGAAAAAAGAAAAGGGATAATATGACAGTACTTAATGTTTTGGTGAAATATCAAGAGTCTTGCGTGTGTGGACTTTGTCTTGGAGGGATGGCAGTTGGAAGATAAGTTAAAAAAAAAAGTTTTGGGCAGATTATGGAAGTCCTTGAATATGATTCTGTGAAATTTACATTTTATTATGTAGGCAGTAGGAATTCATTGATGTTTATTTTTCTTCTATGGGCAACATTTTAAGTTCATTTGAAATGAAAGAATAAAAATACAAAATCATCCAGAGTTACGGTTTTTCATTTTCTAGTTTCTCTTCTAAGTCTTTGCCCATAGGCATGTATGCTTTTTATATAGTTGTGATTTTTATTTAGCCATTTGTTTGTATTTAAATATTTTATAATGTGAAGATTATTTAATATTGCTGAAATTCTTTTTTTCTTTTTTTTTTTTTTTTTATAAACACTGTGTGTACTTTTCTGTGTCTGGGAAGCTAACATGAGCAGTGAACTAAATGTAGGCAGGAAGACCAGGTAGGAGACTCTTGTCTTAGTGCTGGTGAAAAGTGAGAAGTCTCCAAGGCAGCAGGAAGAAGGGGGACAGCCCAAAAGAAGAGGATGTGACTGCCTGGGTTCTCCTGAATTCCAGCTCATAGTAGAGTGCATTTCATCAAGCTTCCGTTACTGATTGCTTTTCCAGAAATAGTCATCAGTCACATCATTTCAAATTCGGGTCACTTGTGGTGGTGACAGTTTGAAATAACCCATCAATTTCTCTGCTTGTGTTCAAAATAGTATTTATCAAGCCTCGAGTCAGCCCCTCTAGCTAATTAACCTCTTGATATGAATTTTGCAATCAAGGTCTAATTAGAGCTTTCTTCCTTTTTCCATATGTTTTTGTGCACCTCAGGGGAGGCTTCAGGGATTTATGTGAAAAGTATAATACCTGGCAGTGCTGCTTACCACAATGGCCAAATTCAAGTGAACGACAAAATAGTTGCTGTAAGTAACTGCCCTTTGTTTTAGAATTGAATCAAGTTGGGAAAAAGAAGTTATCTTGATTATAGTGTGTATGAGAGGAGAATGGCTTTATATAATATCATAATGTTTTAAAAAATTAAGTTCAGTGAAATCTCATTGATTTGGCTCTCAGGGTCCTAAGTTTGTTTTCTGTGTTTGCTTTTGTTTTTTTACTGTGTGTGAAGAAAGGAGTCACTAACCATAATGGTAGGGAAAAAATATATTTATATACACACACACACACACACACACACACACATATATGGGAAAGATATTCTAGCATTCTCCTAAAAAAAGACTTCCAAGCACCTCTATGTTCTTTAAACTCACTCATTTTATATACATTTTAGGAAGCTATTAACCAGGTCTTTTTAATGTTTCTACTAACAGTAAGTAATTTTGAGTACATACAAATTTGAGATATTTTATATACTGGGGAATATAGTAATTACCTTTTGTCCATTCAGGCTGGTCTTTCTCCATTTAGTAGAAATTGGTTAAATTTTAAAGTTTATTTGAATACTATTTTTGAAGCATAAACCCACATATCTGCATAGACACATTTAATTTAGTGATTTGCATAGAAGCAAATGTTTGTTGGTGTCATTTGAATCTTTGTCCTTCAGGTCCATCTAAGGAAGCATCTTTCATGACTCTTGGCTTAGGAAATGCCTTGTGATTTTCAGGGGATAGAAGCCTAATTTTATTCTGCCTTGTCAGAAGTGAAAATAGCAGCTAACCTGAAACCTCTGTGTAATGGGTCTCCTAATATTTTAGGTCGATGGTGTAAATATTCAGGGTTTTGCGAACCAGGATGTTGTTGAAGTATTACGAAATGCAGGGCAAGTGGTACACCTAACCCTAATTCGAAGGAAGACGTCTTCGTCTGCTTCTCCACTCGAATGGCCTTCAGACACAGGTAGTTTCTATTTTATTTTATTTTATTTATTTTATTGTATTATGTTAGTCACCATACAGTACATCATTAGTTTTTGATGTAGCGTTCCACGATTCCTTGTTTGCATATAATGCCCAGTGCTCCACACAATACAACACAGGTAGTTAATGCCACTATCCCTCTCACCACCCCATAGTCTGGGCTTGGAAGAATAGCTTACTTATGGAAGTTGTTTTGTGAGTCTGGGAAGGAAAAACTGCCCATCTTTTGTAATGCAGTGATGGAGAAATGAATCAACTCATTTGTGCATTGAAGAAGAGTTTCCTTTGCCTATTATGATGTGCCAGTCCAAATGTTAGAACACGAACCCTGACATGCATTAAGCTCTGAGAGCTGTTCTAAATGGAGATGGAAATCGTTTTTCCGAAAAGCTTCTAAATTTCATTTATTACTTATATTTGAATAATAAAGCTTTGACACCTTTTGTTCTAGGGGCTCTCATTTGTCTAATGCTTTGACATTTTGCACACTTCGGATTTCTTATGACTTCTAACAATATGTTTGATTCTAATGTCTCCCAATTTACTCTTTGAAATACAGAGGGGGGCGCCTGGGTGGCTCAGATGGTTAAGCGTCTGCCTTCGGCTCAGGTCATGATCCCAGGGTCCTGGGATCGAGTCCCGCATCGGGCTCCCTGCTCCTTGGGAGCCTGTTTCTCCCTCTGCTTCTTTCTCTCTCTCTGTCTCTCATGAATAAATAAAATCTTAAAAAAAAAAAAAAAATACAGAGGGGAAAAATAAAACCTGGATTTCTATTAAAGATATTTTTATTTGTGAAATACCTGTTATTTGATTAAAGAATAGCAACTTTTCGTTATAGAACAAATAATTATATGCATCCCAGTTTTTTAATTACCAAGTTATTAATGTGTAGATCAATAAAACTTGACAATCCTGAAAAACAAATTCAATGTAAAATGAATTACTAGTTAGAGAACTAGTAAGAAATAATTCCTTTAGAATTTGTCAGAAGAGGAATACATTTTTTCCCCTCTCTCTTTTGAAGATATAATAAGCCTGGAAGCCTTCCTTTTTTTTTTTTTTTTTTTTTTAAAGATTTTATTGGAAGCCTTGCTTTCAGTTGATACTGATTGATACTTAAATCGGAACTTTTTAAGTTTTAGGTGATAGTGGAAATTTTGCTGCTGAAAGACAGATGCCCTGTCAACTGCATCGTATGTATGAAATTAAAAATCACCTAAATAGTACAGATTGTACAAATGCTATATTGACCTTAAAAGGTTTACATAAATATTTATATCAACATAATGGTTTTTAATAGCTCTGATAGAGCCCTTGGCTTCAGTCTACAGTATCAAATAAAGTATGTCATATGCGAATTAGCAGTTCTTGCCTGCACATGCCTACATTTTAAATTTATGTTGGGATAAATTTTGACTCTAAACTTACACTTCTTCCGTGGTTGAGAGGTCCTTTGTGTGGGTTTTACTAGCACCCTTGGAAGAGTGCTCTACTGTAGCATTTATCATACCTTGCAGCAATCACCTGTTTGATGTGCAGCCACCTATGTAGGGGAATGGTGATGCCTTGGTTCCCTGTCCCATGTAACAACATTTTTGTGTGCCGTCCACAGCCAGCATTTGTCTGTTTTACTGCAGCAAACCTCACGACTTCTAGCTCTTGGGCAATACCTTCCTCTACCATTCTAAATCTGTCTTTTTGGCCTCTAAACTCCTGTTTGTATACGTTGTAGATCCTATTTGTGTACCAATTTGGATACTACTTGTAGCATTCAATTACATAATGTACTGCTCTGTACTATAAACTCTGGTATGTAACTATTTTCCCCAGGGACACTACCAGCTTCTGGCCACATTACTTTGGCTAGTACTAGGCTGTGCTTTTTGTCTGTATCAATGGATTAATGATCTAAGAAATTTTATGTGTGGTTAAAAATGTCATGTTAAGATCATAGGAACTTAAAAAAATTCTTTTACAGTATTTTTATTTGAGAGAGAGTGTGAGAGCACGAGTGCCTAGTGGGAGGAGGGGCATCTCGAGAGAGAGGGAGAGAAGCAGATTCCCTGCTGAGCGGAGCCCCACATGGGACTCCATCCCAGGACTCCGAGATCATGACCCAAGTGGAAATCAAAAGTCGGACACTTAGCCAACTGAGCCATCCAGGCACCCCAAGATCATGGGAACTTTTAACTGGTTATATTTTTCAACTTTTTATAGTTGACCCTTGAATAGCACAGGTTTGAACTGTGTAGTTCCACTTATCCATGGATTTTTATCCAGTACAGTACTGTACTTTCTGTAAATGTATTTTCTTATGATTTTCTTAATAAAATTTTTTCTCTAGCTTTATTGTAAGAATACAGTATATAATAGACATAATACACAAAATATGTTAATTGACTATGCTATCAACAGCTTCTGGTCAACAGTATGCTATTAGTAGTTAAATTTGGGAGGGGGAGTCTAAAGTTTTATGTGGGTTTTCAATTGCATGGGGAAGGGAAGTGCCCCTAATCCCCCAATTGTTCATGGGTCAACAGTATTGTAAAAATTTTTAAACATACATATAAAAAAAAATTTTTTTTAAACATACAGAAAAATCAAAATATAACAAATACCCACAACCTACCATTTAGATTTAGCAGTTAATGTTTTGCCATATTTGTTTCATCTATTTATCTTTTTTCCTTAATCATTTAAGATTGTATAGTAGACATCATGGCACTTTAGTCCTACATACTTTGATCTGTAGTTTCTAAAAATAAAGATATTGTATAATAATAATAATATCACACCAAAGAAAATTAATTGTAATTCCCTAATATCAAATACTTAACATATTGCCCCCAAATGTCTTTTGTAGCTTCTTTTCCCTCTTCCCCCTCTCTGAAGGAAAAACCTCATAAAATTAAGATTCAATCACACATTGGACTTACTGCCTGCATTATGTTTCTTTGGTTTCTTAATCTAGAAGAATTCCCCCACCCCTGCCTCTGTGGCACAGACTTACTGTAAAGGGATTTGTCCATTTGTCACTAGAATACTACATTCTGAATTTAATTGTCCTTGTGGTATAATTCAACTTGTTCCTCTATCCACTATGTTTCCTGTGAGAAGCTAGATATAAAGCCTTAGATCCAGGTTAAATATTTTTGGTAGGAATACTTTATACGCCATGTGTGATCATTTAAAAATGACCTAAAATGACTCTTGTTCAACCTTTCTTGTGTTTTAAGAGATACATTATGACTTGCATGCTTGAGATTGAAATCTTTACTTAGCTCACTTTAGCTAAGGGAGGAACCACTGCAACCAGGGGAATTCTCTCCAAGTCCCTTCCAATTCACAGAGTTATTTTTTTTTAAACTCTTGATGAAGTCATGCCAGAACCTAGAAGAGCCCAGGGCACTGGAATGGGCTTATTCTGCATATCTTGCTCCTTACCCACCACAACCACAAGAGTATAAGACCTCAGTGTTCTTTTTCTTTTACAAGGCTATGTGGAAAAGTATCTACTTCTGCTTTGTCAGCAACTTTACCTTAATCTTACCTTCCCATTGCCTGGTTCCTTATCGTTTTCAATAAAGGAATCATATATGTAAGTTACCTGAGATGTTTGTCATGAGGTTGTGAACAGGACTGGAATAAGTTCACTTAAATATGGTCTTCAGCTACTAGTGATTCAAGGTAGCAATTCTTATTTTAGGAACTGCTGTAGAACCATCAGAAACACCAGCCTGCTACCTAACTGGAGCAGTGGAAACTGAAACTGACTTGGATGGCGGGGATGAGGAAACTGAAAAAAGAATGGATATTCTGAAAAATGACAACATACAAGCCTTAGAAAAATTAGGTAGGCACAAAGCATGACTTTCTCATTTGTTAACCATTTTCTCTCTTTATAGTTAATATAACGTGAGAAATTTTAGAGGCATTTTGAAAGATACAAATTAGGATTTTTTTTTTTTTAAAGATTTATTTATTTGAAAGAGAGAGTGAGTGAGAGAGAGCAAGCGAGCGCATGAGTGGGGGCAGGGGCAGAGGGAGAGGAAGCAGACTCCCTGCTGAGCAGGGAGGGGACATGGGGCTCGATCCCAGGACCCTGGCAGAAGCTTAAGTGACTGAGCCACCCAGGTGCCCCTAAAATAAGATACTCTTTTTCTTTTTTTTAAGACTTTATTCATTTGAGAGAGAGAGAGAGAGAGTGAACACACAAGCAGAGGGAGCGGCAGGCAGAGGGAGAAGCAGACTCCCCACTGAGCAAGGAGCCTAACTCGGGACTCGATCCCAGGATCCTGGGATCATAACCTGAGCCGAAAGCAGATGCTTAACTGATTGAGCCACCCAGGCATCCCCAAAATAGGATATTCTTAATATCAACATCTTAACACTTGTGGCAGTTAGGGACCAAGCATGTTATTGTTTAATCTTTAATTTTGCATGCACTTTTGTTAGTGTTAACTATTTTTTAATCTTGTCAGCGTTTTTAATTAGTGCATGTGTTAATATGTATTATCTTTGATATAGCTATAGATATCTAGCTTTCTATACATATAGCAGTGTTTCCTTTTACCGTAATAATTCATAATGTATACATATTTACATGTTTTATCAAATTGCCAGCTTGCTGTATATTTATATTTTAATCTTTTTAATTTATGTACCACTTTGTCCTTTTACTTGGTACTCTGATACCTTGGCTACATAGCTGACTCTGTTCTGGAAGCATTTTGAATAGCAGTCTCACACAATTCCCTGCACAGAAGTGCTCTGGAAAGCCTTGACAGTTGAATGAAGTGGAATACTTAACACCATCCTCTTCCAGAGAAGTTTTGGCTTCGATTGTCTTGTCTCAGGAAAGGATGACCTCAGGGAAGGAGTAACCCCGCATTCAAGTTAAAAAATTTCCTATAATTTGGAAATTTACCTTATTCTTTTTGACCCAAGTGGATTAAGTTAGATCTTTGCTATTTATGTTCAAGTGAACCCAGATAGATTTTCATGGAACTATTGTGTGAAAATCAAATACATTCTGAAGTTAGAAATATTTTCAGACACTTTTATCTGCTTTCTTTGGATCAATCTCATTGCATTTTTTTCCTTCATGAATATATATAATTTCAGCTTGACAGTAAGACCAAAGTCCTTGAACTGCTAAGAAGTTAGCTGTCTTTTTTGCTATAGGGGCAGAAAAACTTTCCCTTCTTCCCTTCTAGGTTCTTTGACTGGTCTAATAATTAAATTGACATAAAACAGATTAATAGGAGAAAAACAAATTTCATGAGTATGGGAGCCCCATAAAAATATGAGACCCAAGAGTAAGTTGGGCAATTGAGGTTTATAAGCCATTCTAAATTAAGGAGTAGGATAGAGGCCTGGGGCTTCAAAGATGAGGAGGGTAATTCGCAGCATGGTAAGAAAAGCAAATGTTTGGTAATTAAAAGTTTGCTGTGCCATGCCAATAGGTCTTTCAGATAAAAAGGTTATCTCTGTAATAGCTCTTTCTGGTATAACCCTCCTATCTAAATTCTTTTAGGTAGTTAAGGGAGAGGTAAAAGTTTTTCGTGAGTCTGCTGGGTCTTGATTGCCTTTAGCTCAAAATACTCTACATGCTAAAATGGCATATTTTGGGGTGGCATATTCTGCTCCCCTTCATTGCCATTTGAATAATTGTTTCAGATCACCATACTGTTCATTTTTTTAAGTCACTTTGTGTTGCCCAGGATTTATTGGGCTGTGAAAATAGTCTTTTTCCTCTGGTACTTAGCTTTGTGCTATGCTTTAAAACTCATGACTATCTGTACTTCCATTGTACAAATGAAAGATGAAAAAGTTAAAAGAATTGTGGGTGAGATATCATTTTATACATGTGTATGGAATGTCATCTTTAAATATCATGTTTTTAAGCTTACAATTCAACCAAAACATTGCAAATTAGCTTACCGGATAAGGAACTGCTACACGGAAGAAACTTAACAAAGATGGTAGAACTCTTAACGTAATTTCTTATGGAAGTGCAAAAGGTGCAGAGCCCACATGAATGATATTTTGCTTTTAATAATATCTTTGGTTATCCCTTACATGTAACCTAGCATGTCAGTTGATACAGTTATTTCATGGATATTCTTTTGTACATCTAGTGAGTTAAGTTCTTTAGTGTTTATTAGTCTTAGGCTCTGAATTCTGAGATTAGCCTTTACTTGATGATTTGCATTATGTAATTAAGCATTATATGCATCCAAGATGAGCTGTCCATGCTGAAGACTGAAAGAGCTGATACTGCAAGTTATGTTTGATTTTAGACAGATGGTTATGTCAGCTGGAGTAAGTGTTCTGTGACTTGTTTAATCTTGTGACAAAATTGAGTTTTTCTTTAACTTAAAGAAAAAAAGGTGAAGGTTTGTTTATTTTCTGCTGCTGCTATGGATATAAGTTGAAATTGTATTTTTAGTACTTTAACTTTTGCCTATTAGGCATTATTCAGACTATGAACTGTGTCCTGAGCTTCTGGCTAAGATCATAATGGAGGACACGCAGGGCACTTAAAATCTGTCTTAGTTCTTTAATGTTATCTTACACGTAAGCAAAAGCAATATTC
Organism: Mirounga leonina; assembly: GCF_011800145.1. Classification (NCBI taxonomy): domain Eukaryota; kingdom Metazoa; phylum Chordata; class Mammalia; order Carnivora; family Phocidae; genus Mirounga; species Mirounga leonina. Next base: position 44,525,770 of record NW_023270447.1, on the reverse strand, counting down.
TACTCAAGAGTCACAAAGGTATAACCAAGTAACCACATGAGACCAAAGTACACAGAGTTTCTAGTATGTTAAAGCTCATGCATCTCCCTTGTTGAATTAAACCAGACATGGTTTTATATCCGCCCAAATTAGAAGTCTGACCGGATTGTGTTGATATGCCCGGTTGATGGTAAAGATGTCTTGATAAGTTTTTACTTTTTCTGTGGGTGAGTGGAAGGTATTACTTTGAAGTGATTAACATTTAAATTCAATCCTTGTTTGTCTTAACATATTGTAAAGCAAAGCCAGATGTATTTTACTTGTAAACTGCAGGATGTTTACATATAAAGTGCATATATTTCAAATTTCATTTCTAACTCATCATGTCTCTCTTCCCTTTAAAATAGTCCTTCACAAAAGCCCCTTCGTAATTTGGTCACAACTGGCCTTACATTTTATGTCAGTCTTATAAGTCACCTCTGATTTCCTTTACCTGGTAGACCCAAGTTAATGCATTTTCCTTTTTATTCATTTCCCTTTTACTTACTGGAACTGTGCTATTATTGAGGAATTTAGTAAAGTTTGGCTCAGAGTAGCTTCATTTTTTTTTTTTTTTTTAAATCCAGAAAAGGTCCCAGACTCTACAGAAAATGAGCTGAAATCTAGATGGGAAAACCTCTTGGGCCCGGATTATGAAGTAATGGTATGTTAAAATATTATAATTTAAAAAAAAGTCTCATTGCAGGTCAAGTTCCTAACATTGCAGTTTAAAGAAATGGGAGAGCCCAAGATTAGCCAGCTTGCCTTGATTTTTCCTCCTGCCTTTCTTCCCTAGTGGATCAATTGATGTTTTTACCTCTTTCAACATTTTAAGCTGTAAGAAGAATTAAGGACTGCACACAAGTTTCAGTTATAATTAGCAGACACTTGGTTCATGTTGAAAACAATTAAGTCAACGGTAGGCAGAAGAACCTTAGAAGACTTGCCTTTAAATTTACAACCTGTATCAGCTGCTTAAAATTGCTGGCACTTTTATGATTGCTTTTATGATCTGTTTGTTTTATTGTACACTGAAAGGGCTGTGGATATTAGTCCTATGTTTCACAAAGAATCTTACAGTTTTATGAGAAAAATGAAAGAATGATTATCAAATGTATTAGGGAGAACAGGAAGTAATTTAGGTCGGGTATAAGTTTATAGCACCAGTGGTCCATTAGACTTCCTTTCACCTGTTACTAGATTCATTGAGTGAGGGATTGATTACATTCCCCCCTATGAATCCACGTGAAAGCAGAAAGCTGTGCTTAGAAAAGCTTCTACAGTGTTCACTAAATGCATTAGTAATAAAATATTCTATTAAATTTCTATTGTCATTCATGTTTTCTTACATATGTTTATCATTAGTACTTGTTGGCTGGTTGGAGATTTTTTTTCTCAGTTCAGAACATACAACCACTATCTTACTGTCAGAAAATTTCCAGTGTCGTTAAGATGAGTTAAAACATTCCATTCTCTATTCTTGCTAATTTCATACTTTCGTTTGGTCCTCATGAACTGCTGCTTCCTTACTTCATAGAGTGCAAATGTTTTGTTATTAGGCTGTCACCTTAGCAAATAACTTTTTCTACTATTCTTAGTGGTTTGATATTCAAAGTAATTTGGTGTCCCAGTATTTATAAATGGGACAGTTTTGGGCTCTTTTTGGTTAAAATTTTATCTTCCTTATAACTACTCCTCCGATTGGAGGAGTAGTTATAAGGAGTGAGGAGTGTTATAAGGAGTGAGAGCATAACATAATGGTGAGAAAGAGGAGACAGAATTTGAGGTTGGGAATTTAAAATGACAACTTATTCGTTAAGGGTTCTTGCTGTTTTGAGGGATGAGGAGCAGAAAGGAGAAACCAGGCAAGATAAATAAATGCATGCATGCACTCATGTACTCCAGTGTTTCTGATTTCATTTTTCTTCTAGAATCTACTTATATGAAATGTAGTACTTCTAGAAGCTTTAGTTGGATCATTGCTTAACTTACCCCTCCCTCCAGCTGCACCATACTTCATTAACAACTTACAGATGCAAATCATCAGTAAAGTATTTTGCTTGCTAGGAATTCACTTCTGTCAATCTCTACCACTGAGGCGAGGCTAGGCTAGGATTAAGAGCTTTAAGTATTCCATGAGCTTCTCACCAGGCCAGGTCTTTCTGTTTGTGTCCTTTCCAGCTATTTCTCCCAGGGAAATGGTGGAGTTTGCTGTGGAAAGTCAGATGCTTCAGTTTTTCCAAACTTGTCTCACTTAACTGACCTGGCAAATTTTGTTTTAAGGCCTGAATTTAAAAGTAAAAATGATTATACTCTTGGCTTTGTTAAAAGGATAAAATTTGTATGGACTCCTTACAACAGAGGATTATATTAAAATTTTAGGGGTCATGGATTTTTAAAAATACTGTATGTGTTTTGCCCATCCCCTTCTGGTTCAACTGAGTAATATAGGGGAAAAGATTGCTATAGAAAACAGTAATAACAAAAAAAAGTATTCTCTGAAATTTTGCATTATGTATTATACTTCTGGATTTCAGAAATATTAGAAAAAGATGAGAATGCATATCAGATGGTATTAGCAATATATAGGGTTTACAGATTTGTTTTTAGAAAACCTAAGAAGAAATAAAGTTATGCTTTTACAGATATTGGAGATTTTTTTTTCTTGCAAATTTAGGTGGCTACTTTGGATACGCAGATTGCAGATGACGCCGAGTTACAGAAATATTCAAAGGTAAGCATTATTTTTTTAATGTTTTCTGTTGTTTGAAGAACTTTCTCTAAGTTCTCGTCAGAGAACCTAAGTTTGTTCTGTGACCGGAAGTTTCCAAAATTTAGTCTTAGATGTTTTCTGGAAATGTGGTAGGTTCTCACTGTTATGAAAGGTGATGGTTAGATATGCCTGGGAAGAACACGGAGTGCCTGTGCCTCTTTCAGAAGCTAAAACCCTGGTTTGATGCTTTGCCCACCTTACAGGTAGTACACAGAGTAACATTGTCCAGAGTGCGTTAGCCTTGCAAACATTATCAGCAGAACTTTTAAAATGTTTCCTAGAAATCAAGACCACAAACATGGACTTTACAAAATCTTCTGGGTCTAGGTGTCTAAAGACAGAAAAGTGCATTATAGGAGGCATTTTTTCTTGAACTTAAAAAATTTTATAGCAAGAGCTTTATTTCTAATGGCAAAATGCCAGGAGGTGAAGGTAACAGTTTCCCTGAGCATTTTTAGTTTTTTTCTCACTACAAATTAATTTTATAGTTCCTCTTGATAATCAAAAAGGGCATTTGGTGCTAAGAGAAGGCTTCTTGGTGGCTTTCTCAACATGTGATGAGAACGGAAAGATGTTTTTGTTAGAATAGTTTCAGAATTTATACTATAATCCCAAATTGGTATATGAGTTCAGTCCAGCTTAAACTCTGCTGTCACATGCGCTATTTGAGAGGAGTTCTCTGTGTCCCATGTGGGTTTTGTAAGAAGTTCTCTCTTTAGATAGTTCTACCATTTCTTTCTTTGAGTATTTGTGCTGAATATTTCTCTTCCACAATTTTATATTATATGGGCTGTCATTTTATAGGTTTGAATTTTCAAGGCTGATACTGTAGAGAGTATTTCTTTCCTCCTATGCTAACCTGCATTTTGAGTCACTACCTTGCTGTACCTGTGGGGCCAACTGACCAAGCTTTTCTCTGATGGGCCATATAAAAGCATCATGGCATAACTTAGAATTAATTTTAAATTGCTTACAAAATCGTCATTAGAGCAGTTACTAATTAGTAATTCCATCTATGCTGAGAGGGATTTAAGAGGATAGTAAGAAATATAAATAACTTTACCAAACCTCAATTGTTATTAATCACTGCAGTATAGTTTACTGATTACGTGGACTTTGGGGTCAAACTGCCTGAGTTCAAATTCTGGCTTATCCATTCACTAGCTTGCAAAATTATCTACATTCTGTTTCAGTTTTGTTGTCTGTTAAAGGGAGATATTAATAGGATACTACCTACCTCGTTGGTTTTATAGGGATTAAATATACTGTGCCTAGAAGAGTTGCAAGTACATACTAGTATGTGTTACTATTTTTATTATCATTCATAAAAATCAATGATGCTGTCCCCTAAAACTGTTTTTTAATATACACTAAACTCTTAGATACTGAATGTTTTCTATTTATCTGTCTTCCAGTTTACTAAATTTCCTGTGCCTAATCTGCTAAAGCCCATCTATTGAGTTAATTTTAGTTTTTGTTACAGTTTTCTATTCTAGAATTTCTGTTCTATTCCTTTTTAGATTATATTCTTTGGTGGAATTTGTAATTTAACAAATCTGTATTTGCCATCTTTTCCTCTATTTCTTGAACATATTAATCATAGCTTATAAGGACTTTAAATGGTTAATTTCAGTACCTAGATCAACTTTGTATGTGTTTCTGTTGTTTGATATTTTCTTTTGTTATTTGGTTGTCTCTTTCCTCATGCCATAATGTAATTGACTGCCCAACATTATTTAGGGCAACTACAAAGGCTTCGGGTGATGTTATCTTTGGCCAGAGACTCATCCTTGTTTCCGATAAGGAGGTGTGTGTGTGTGTGTGTGTGTGTGTTTGTGTGTGTGCAGGGTGGGGGTGGGTGATTATCTCTGAGATGAGACAGAGGTACAGTTATGGTAAGGTTCAGACTCTTTCTGGTTTTCCTTGCTCCTAAGACCTAGCCTTTCAGGTATTCCACACGAGTCAGGAATGTATACTGGTCCCTTTTCTTGGTGGGACTTGAATTCCAATTCTATCTCCTCAGTACTTTGGGGCTGCTGAAATCTTTGTTTTTCAGAGTTTTCCCAATTGGCTTTTAGCCTCATTGTCCATATAGCTTTAGAACTCAAGAGACCTCCTTGGGGGAAACATACCTTAGCTCAGACTCAGCTCATCATGCAGTTCAGCTTTAGTTGTCTGTCCTCCTACGTTCAAAGCCAGTAAGAGCCTGTATCATCAGACTCTCTGATAAGTAAAAACAAACAAATAAATAAGATAATAACCACACTTTGTGTGCACATCTTAAAAAATGGCATTGTCTTTCTCCAGATAGATGTTCTGTCTCACCTTCATTTCCTAGTTCCTTGTCACCAGTCTTACTTACTTCATTTCTTTCCTGATCAACTTCTATGCAACACATACACACAAACACACTCAACAATTCTGGTATAAACACATGGAAAGGCTTTGAGTTGAACAGACTTTCAGAACTAACTCATAGAAACTCACCAGTGCATCAGCTGTACATTCATTCATTCATTACTCATTTTTTGAATACTTATTGATACCTACTTTGTGTGAGGTCCTCTACTGGGTGCTGGGGTTTCAGAAGAGAACAGAGGAAAAAAAAAATCTCTGCCTTGTAGAGCTTACATTTTCATAAGGGGAGATAAAAAATAGGTTACATTGTATACGTGATACATGTCCTGCAGAATTTAAGGCAAGGCAGATAAATAAGGAATTCAGGATGGAGGATGGGTTTGCAATTTTAGATGAGGGAAGACCTCATTAAAAAGGTGACATCTGCGGAAGAATTTTAGGAAGTGAAATAAATAGCCTAATTTTTCTTCTGTAGACTATGAACAATAATACTTATGTTGGAAGATTAAGTATAAATATAATATAATATATGCCTTAATATAGCTAATACATAATTAATAATGCTAATATATAAGAATTGTTCAATAAATGGTGATTTTGTTTCCCAGTTGTGTGCTTCATTTTTAATCTCTAAACTTTCAAAGTCTCCTTTAAAAAAAACCTATTTTTTTCAAATTTTTATTTAAATTCTAGTTAACATATAGTGTAATATTGGTCTCAGGAGTAGAATTTAGTGATTCATCACTTACATATAACACCCAGTGCTCACTGTAAGTGCCCTCCCTAATATCCATCACCCAGCTAGCCCCCCCATCAACCCTCAGTTTGTTCTCTATAATTAAGAGTCTCTTATGGTTTGCTTCCCTCTCTTTTTTTCCCCTTACCTTATGTTCATCTGTTTTGTTTCTTAAATTCCACGAGTGAAATCATATGGTTTGTCTTTCTCTGACTTATTTTGCTTAGCATAAGCTCCTTCCACGTCGTTGCAAAGGGCAAATTGCATTCTTTTCCATGGCTGAGTAATATTCCATTGTGTGTGTGTGTGTACACATATATATATGTATACACGCCAATATGTATACACACCACCTCTTTATCCATTCATCAGTCGATGGGTATTTGGGCTTTTTCCATACTTTGGTTATTGTTGATAATGCTGCTATAAATATTAGGGTGCATGTGCCCCTTCAAGTCAGTATTTTTGTATCTTTTGGGTAAATACCCAGTAGGGCAATTGCTGGATCATAGGGTAGTTCTATTTTTCACTTTTTGAGGATACTCCATATTGTTCTCCAGGGTGGCTGCACCAGTTTGCATTCCCGCCAACAGTGTAAGAGGGTTCTCCTTTCTCCTCATCCTTGCCAACATATGTTGTTTCCCGAGTTGTTAATTTTAGCCATTCTGACCCATGTGAGGTGGTATCTCATCGTGGTTTTGATTTGTGTTTTCCTGATGACGAGTGAGGTTGAGCATCTTTTCATGTGTCTGTTGGCCATCTGGTTGTCTTCTTTGGAAAAATGTCTAATTTAGGTCTTCCCATTTCTTAACTGGATTATTTGGGTTTTGGGTGTTGGGTTTGTTAAGTTCTTTAGAGATTCTGGATACTAGGCCTTTATCAGGGCATCTGCAAATATCTTCTCCCATTCCATAGGCTGCCTTTTAGTTTTGTTGTTTCCTTCGCTGTGCAGAAGATTTTTATATTGCTGAAGTCCCAGTAGTTCATTTTTGCTTTTGTTTCCCTTGCCTCTGGTGATGTGTCTAGTAAGAAGTTGCTATGGCTTAGGTCCAAGAGGTGGCTGCCTGTGTTCTCCTCTAGGATTTTGATGGTTTCTTGTCTCACATTTAGGTCTTTCATCCATTTTGAATTTATTTTGTGCATTTTGAATTTATTTTTTGTCACAAAATGGTCCAGTTTCATTCTTCTGCATGTTGCTGTCCAGTTTTTCCAACACCATTTGTTGAAGAGACTTTTTTCCATTAGATACACTTTCCGGCTTTGTTGAAGATTAGCTGACCATATAGTTGTGGACCCATTTCTGGATTTTCTATTCTGTTCCATTGATCTATGTGTCTGTTTTTGTGCCAGTACCATACTGTCTTGATGACTATAGCTTTAAAAAAAAAAAAGATATTGGGCGCCTGGGTGGCTCAGTTGGTTAAGCGACTGCCTTCTGCTCAGGTCATGATCCTGGAGTCCCGGGATCGAGTCCCGCATCGGGCTCCCTGCTAAGTGGAGAGCCTGCTTCTGCCTCTCTCTCTGCCTGCCTCTCTGCCTACTTGTGCTTTCTCTCTGTGTGTCAAATAAATAAATAAAATCTTAAAAAAAAAATATTTTAAAACATTTAATTATTTAATGGAAAATTGTTGTGCCAAGGTATTTATTTCTTTAAAATTTTTTGCCCCCCCCAAAATATAAATAAATAAAAAAAATAAATTTTTTTGCCCTGGAAGAGTCGTCCATAATTGCACTATTCTCTTTTCACATTTAGTTGTTACCTGTATGTGATGACATATTTGTAGTACTAGTATGCCCATCCTTTTTTTTTTTTAAAAAAGATTTTATTTATTTATTCATGAGAGACAGAGAGAGAGAGAGGCAGAGGGAGAAACAGGCTCCCAAGGAGCAGAGAGCCCGATGCGGGACTCGATCCCAGGACTCTGGGATCATGACCTTAGCCGAAGGCAGACGCTTAACCATCTGAGCCACCCAATCGCCATAAAAATGCCCATCCTTTTATGTAATGTATGTGTGAGAGAGAAGAGATGTGTACTTTTCCCACATAACATTATCACACATAATTTACTTTTTTTCTCTAGTTTCTTAATTATAAATGTCTACAGATTATTTCTCTGTATTGATGAGTTATGGTTTTTATTTTTTATTTTTTTTAAAGATTTTATTTATTTATTTGAGACAGAGAATGAGAGACAGAGAGCATGAGAGGGAGGAGGGTCAGAGGGAGAAGCAGACTCCCTGCCGAGCAGGGAGCCCGATGCGGGACTCGATCCCGGGACTCCAGGATCATGACCTGAGCCGAAGGCAGTCGCTTAACCAACTGAGCCACCCAGGCGCCCGAGTTATGGTTTTTAAAATCCTCTTGTAATTGGGAGTTTAGTTCTTAACTCAGCAGCTTCCCATCCCCGCCCCCACAGTATGTAAATGAGCCTCTATCCTAGCAGAACCTCGCAGACCAGGATACTAAAGTTTGCACAGGTGCAATGACTCACCTCAAATTATACAGCTAGATAGTCACAGGTGCAGGGTGCTGTTTAGAGCCCATTCATTCATCTCTGAAGTATTTACTGAGTTCCTACTCTGTGCCAGACACTGCTACCAACAATGGGCAGCAAAATGGAAAAGGCCTTGGCTCTCATAGAGCCTAGACTCTGGGCTTGGGCAAGGGCATGATAGTAAGCAAGTGAAAAATAGCATGATAAATAGTTGTAGATTGTTAGGAGTGATGCAAAGGATTAAACAGGACGGTGACAGCATAACTGGGGAGGAGGGAGCATTTTGGAGAGAGAGCCAGAGAAAGCCTTTCGGAGCTCAGGCTTGAAGGATAAGGATGTCTGGAGCTGGGAAACTGGTGAGGGGCAGGTACAAAAGCTCTGTGGGAAGATAGGGCCAGCCAGTGGGGAGAATGGAAGTTGTTTGTTTCAGTTTCAGGGTCCAACTAAGTGAAGACTAGAATGTTAAATGAGGGTGGTGAGGAAGACCCGGGGCTGCAGTGCTTCCAGATCCATGGCAGTAAGCCTGGGCTTCAGTTGCCATGCCAGGTAATACTAGTGGAAGGTTTAAGCGGAACAGTGTCAAGATCTGAGGTCAAGCTGTAGGTTTTTCTTCTGTCTCATCAGGTTTTTGATGAGGAAAGCCATGTTTCATGGCCAGAGCTGTGTTCCTAAGGGTCTAGCTGTCTTCAGGTGGTCACTCCAGTTTACTACCCCATTGCCACCGCTCTGAAAGGGATGACTATTCCAGAAGCACCTTCGTATATTACTGGCCAGTGTTCCTAGATAAGGTTTTGTTGTGAGGTAGATGAAGTTGTGGGGAAAGAGGGAGGTGAAAGCAATTTGCAGTGCCTTGAGCATTAGCTTGCATTGCTTCTAGGAAGCCGTTAATCATGACATGAGAACAGTTTTCCCGTATCTGGGGAGACTTGCACTTTTAGGGATGGCTCTCTTGGCAACTGTTTACTATTAAGATAATCACAGCACTGTGAGGGAGAAGCATTAAGCTCATTCCAGTGACCTTTCTGCTGGCCATTAATTGTGATTTGGAGTGAGCATTAGGAAGATCCCCAGCGTGGGAAACAAAAATAACATGTCCTGTTCTCTGGTTTTGACAAGACAGGCTGACAAATTTCACTTTATTTCCTTTCTGAATTATATTCTCTGAACCAAAGGGCATTCAAACGTGCATTTCCCCCTTACTTGATACGAGCAAATCTAATTTTTAAGGCAGTGGGATGTACCGGAACCCCCAAGAGTTGCCGTGGGTGTTACCACTCAATTACCAGGATGGGTTCTTTGCTTCAAATACAGTTTCTCCTTTATTTGTCACAGCAGCTGTTTTCTTCTTTCCAGTAGTGCTATGTGGAAACTGAGCGTCAGGCAGGTAAAGTGTCTTGCCCAAGATCATAGGCAATTAGTTAAGTGGCAAAATTAGGAAACAAATCAAGGGTTATCTGGCTTCTACACCTGTGCCATTTTTTAAATAAATAATATATGGACAAGATCTAAAATTAAAAAGTTACAGAAGTATGTCCTACAAAAAATAAGTTTCTCTCCCATCCCAGTTCCCTTATTCTCCTCCCCAGAGGGAACTACTGTTAATGAATTCTCAAGTGTGTGATTTTTACACTTTGCTGGTCTCTTGTTGAGTGGAGAGCACCAGGCACAGAATCAAGTAACTAGTAACTGAGGTGCTTAGCTAGGGTAGGTGGCCTATCAGAAACAGGAGCTTTTTCAAAATACACATGTCTTTGGGGCGCCTGAGTGGCATAGTTGGTTAAGTGTCTGCCTTCTGCTCGGGTCATGATCCCAGGGTCCTGGGATGGGGCTCATCAGGCTTTCCTGCTCAGCGGGGAGTCTGCTCCTCCCCCTCCCTCTCCCCCTCCCCTCATCCTTGCTCTCACTTGCTCACTCTCTAATGAATAAATGAAAAATCTTTAAAAAAAAAAAAAAAATACACATGCCCTATTTTGTTCTTCCTGACCAATATTCTAATTCTATAGTTTGTGGTGAGGTTCCTAAAGGAAATTGTGATTCTTTCCTTGCCTGACTCCACTGAGAACTCTACTGTTCAGGTATTGCTAAAAGGCCTTATATTTGCTTGAGGAAGGAGTTGGTACTTCCTGAAGAAAGATAAAGGAGGTTTATTGGGAGGATGGCGCTTGAAGTATACCCTGAAGAATGGGTTCTGGGAAATAACTGGATATTCCAGGTGGAGGAACTACCAAGAGCAAAGGTAGAACAAGAGTCATAAGTACAAAGTGTTAGATCAGGTGTCAAAAGCTCAAATACCGTGTGGGCTAGGCAGGTAACATCAGTGATAGTTAAAATGATAATGATAAAACAAAATGATAAATGCCAATTGACTCTTGACCTTGGTGTTAGGCCACTAAAAAGAACCTTCATTGTATTTCTGCACAAAAGAGCACACAATGTGTATTTTTTGAATATTCAGAATTAAAAATTTTAAATGGGCGAGAAGCTTATGCTGTGTTTCACTGTTAAAAGGTTGTAACTTCATTCTTGGAAAGTTTGTTTTTTATTTATGGTAAAATTAGTACTTCTTTCCCTCTAACTTTTAAATATAAGTGGCATTTAACATCTGTGTGTGTGTGTTACAAGAACCAATCATGGGGCTCTTTCTGTCCTATTTTGAGTTTAGCTTTTTTGGAAGCATCCTCCCCCATCCTACTGACCTATCTGTTCCTCTCCAGAAGGGTTTTTTTCCCCCGAAGCAACATCATTTATATTCTCACTTGAGCATTCTGATATCTTGTTTTAGGGTCCTAAAAGTAGAGCTTTTAGCAAAATGAATGAACTGTGGTTTGCTTCATGACAGGTCTTTCCACTCACAGGTTGAAGGGCTCTAGCTTGCTTGGTCTCATTTGATCTTCATCATTTTAGCACTGACAGTAAATCACACAGTGGTCATACTCTTCCTTGGATATATTTCCTTGTTATCTTTTACTTGTCACATCAGGATCATGAAAACCCTGCCGCTCATTAACTTTGTAAATTTAAATAGGACCCCTTGCAAAGCACATTGAATAAGCATCAATAAAGCACAACATGGGATGTTTGTGAAGGCATCAATCATCTGTCTGTTGCACCCACTTCTGTCATTTTAGCACTTTCTGCTCTCTAAGAACTCAGAATACCGAAGGGATGGACAACTGAAAGAGACAGATGAAACGGTTGATTTGTTGAGTTGTTAAATGCAGCTGGGACAGGTAATTAAACAGTCCCACTCCCGCAGAGAAGCCTGCAGCAATGTAACATGAAGTCTCAAAAACCCAGCTGTACTCAGATTTAGATTCAGAACTAATATTAGGTAGGCCTCTTTCAGATTGACAGATTTCGTAAACATCATTTCTGGTTTATTTGTTCAGCGTGATTGAAGATGGAGCATGTGTGTTTTGTTCATGGTTTAAGTTTCTGGGGAGTGTGTGCTGTTTATAGATGTGGGAGAATTGCCTACGAGGGTACAGCCCTGTATCTGGAAGGCAAGGGATTCCATGGGTGACCCTCTGTGCTCCAGCCTGTTCCTGACTTCAGCAGTTGCATGGGTGTGGTGGGGAGTAGGGTCAGCCACATGAATAGGTCAGGATTAGGAAGGGGGGATGAGTGAGGAGACTGGATCAGTTCCCTCCTTAATCCTTTTATTTTTTATGGGGGCGTATTTTTATGTAAGTAGCAACAGTTTGTATGTACAGCAATTCTTTGTTTTAATTTGGGTACTTTCTTGCAGAAATTGCTATCACCATCTACTCAGTTGCTCGAACAAAAATTTAGCCATTACCTCTTTCATTGACCTTCCACAAGCAGCCCCCTAGCAGGCTGTTTGTAGGACTGATGTGTTCTTACCCTTCAATTCTTACCACACATGTCCCCATCTCTGGGAAACCTACCCTGACCAACTTTCCAAAATGACCTCCACCAGTTGTGTGTGGTATCTTGACCCTGATTAGTTCCTTCATAGCATTTATCACAATTAGTAATTATTTGGTTTTTGCTTGTTTGTTGGTGAATTGTTTTCTTTTTGTTGTTTTTAAAGATTGATTTGTTTGAGAGAGAGATTGAGGGAATGTGAGCAGGGGGAGCGGCAGAGGGAGAGAATCTCAAGCAGACTCCTGAGAAGCACAGAGCCTGACTCAGGGCTCAATCTCATGACCCTGAGATCATGACTTGAGTCGAAATCAAGAGTCAGACACTTAACTAACTGAGCCCCCCAGGTGCCCTTGTTGGCGAATTGTTTTCTTACTTGTTTGTGTCTGCTTGCCCTCTTGCTTATTTATTGTCTGTCTTTCACACTGATGTTAGTTCTGTGGGGGGTCAGGACTGTTTCTTTCATTCACCTTATGATTCCAGCCCATAACGCAAATCCTTGCACATAGTTTATATCCTATAAATATATGCTGCATATCATGTCCAGACTAGATTGTAGATCGGTGGTATGCTTGTAAATGTCTAGCTCTCAAAACAGCAAAAGAAATCAAACGAGGGCGCCTGGGTGGCTCAGTTGATTGAGCGACTGCCTTCGGCTCAGGTCATGATCCCGGAGTCCCTGGATCAAGTCCCGCATCGGGCTCCCTGCTTGGCAGGGAGTCTGCTTCTCCCTCTGACCCTCCCCCCTCTCGTGTGCTCTCTCTGTCTCATTCTTTCTCTCTCAAATAAATAAATAAAATCTTAAAAAAAAAAAAAACGAAAAGCAGTCCAAATTTGTAGTATTTACCAGTACCTGTGGTGTAAATAATCCCACCATGGCAGATTTCAAGCTACCTGAATGACATCACTGACACTAAGTTGGGAAACGATTCACAATAGCACTTCGTTTCAGATTTCTCTGTGGGAACAGAGCTATTTAATTACCTTGCCCAGCTTCATTTAGCAACTCAACAAATCATCCATTTCATTTGTCTTTCAGTTCACCCCTTCAGTAGCATATAGAGTATTTAGATAGTATTTCCACTGTACATAGTAGTCCCTTAAAGAAGGTAGATAGTGTGGTAAAAATAATTAGGAAATGATGGATTTTGAAGACTTATTAGATTTATTTTTAATATCATTTATTTAACTGTAGCTGTATAGAATTTATTTTTTAGTGATGGCTACATTTAACAGCTGACTTGCAAAATTCCTGAAAATTGAGCAATCTGTTCTTGCAAGCAGTCTTCATCCCACTGGGGATGACCTATGGTTGGACATACTGACCACTCTGCCCCAGTGTTTGCTTCATAAACAAAGGAAGGGAGAGAGTTGGCAGACATGGATGGGTTAGTTTTTCTTTACAGAAACATTTGTCTGAGAGTTTTTATTTAACCTTTTTAACTATTAAAAGACTAAAAATACAAAAACAAACAAACAAAAAAACAAAACCCACCAACATTAATAAAACCGATGTCGTCTTCTGGTTTGATATGCATGATTTGGTACAGTGACTCGGCAAGAGGATGAAGGGACCACAGTGAGAAATAAAGAAATCACAGAGAGGAAACAAGAGTAAAAACAATGCTAATCTTCCATTTAGAGCATTAGAACATCTTATTGCCAGAGATGGTTGTAGATCCTGAAGTGCTTGGTGGTCAAGAGCACTTAATTTTCAGAAAATTAGCCCAGGGCCAGAAATCCCTCATGCCTGTTTTAAGTCATTGAGGTCTTGGTGTGCTGGACTGCTTGCCACTTCACATTTGTCTGTGTGTATATAGTGAGAAGGAAATCAGCCCCAGATGGTGTCTGAAGCCTGTAGAACTCTGGGGATTCAGAGCAGATGACTAAGGGGAGGTGACAAGCTCAGAGATAAGGGGTCACAGGGAATAGGAAATATGAAGGAAGAACCATGTTGTGGATGCATTGCCATGCTGTGTAGGGTTTTCTCCTTATCAAATATATAGTTAGAGGAGGGCCTGGTATTTTTAGATAAATAGACTGTTGATATAGGAAATAGAAGTCATGATTAGTACCATTTACCACATTTGAGTTTATATAGCCTCAATGAGAAATCATGAGCTCCATCTTTAAAAGTCAAGGGAATAGAGTTTGGTGAGTGCATTTGACCTTTACAGCCAACAACACCAGGTGTCATCTCTTTACCTTGACATGGGCTAGAGTTTCTTAACCCTTGACTCATATCTGAGCCCATATGAATCCTTCTAAGCCAACAGTGTCAATCCTAGGATGGAATAATGATTGCCTTCCTCATTACATAGCCACCCTTCCCCAACTGGAAATTGTTCCCACTAAAGTTGGTGAGATGGAAAAGGAGTTTTTTTTTTTTTTTTTTTTTTTAAAGATCTTATTTATTTGACAGAGAAAGAGACAGTGAGAGAGGGAACACAGCAGGGGGAGTGGGAGAGGGAGAAGCTGGCTTCCCACTGAGCAGGGAGCCCTATGCGGGGCTCGATCCCAGGACCCTGGGATCATGACCTGAGCCAAAGGCAGATGCTTAACGACTGAGCCACCCAGGTGCCCCAGAAAAGGAGTTCTTGGGTGAGGCATCATTTTTCACAGATTAGTTCAAAAAAATATTTAATGAGTCCATGTTTTGTGCCTGGTACTATTGTGGGGTCTGAGGTTATAGAGAGAAGATACAAACTTTGCACTTAAGCAGGGGGAACAATCAAGAAAATAGAAATTCTAAACACAGTAGTTATGAGCTGTGATGGAGATCTATACAAGGTGGTCTTGGACCCCAAACAGAGGCACATTAACTCAGATATCAGGAAGAACTTCCTGGAAGTGACACTGCCTTAGTATTGAAGTGTGAGTGGAAATTAGGTAATAAGGAGGAACTAGAATGTTCTGAGAGATGGGAAGCCCTGCAGAAAAGTGAAACCTAGAATCCATACTGGGAACTATAGAAAATTTGGAATGCCTGATGCTTAGAATTGAAGGCAGGACTGTACATCCGTCTCTCTATCGGGAATCTGAAAGGAAAAGAGGAGTAAGAGCAAGAAGACAAATTATTCATATTTTATTGGTGGCTAGTTTTCCCATTATTGTCCTCCATTGGGACCTTGATGATCTGATTCAAGAGGTGGGACTTTCATGTCAAAATAATACTTGATGGAGGATTAACAGCTGGATATGCCCTTGTCAGGTCTGATGTTGTTGCTTTGTGTTTTGCTACAGCTGCTGCCGATTCATACTCTGAGGCTTGGCATGGAAGTGGATTCCTTTGATGGGCACCATTATATCTCTTCAGTTGCTCCAGGTGGTCCTGTTGATACACTGAACCTCCTGCAGCCAGAGGATGAGCTTCTTGAGGTAAAATTTCTGAGAGATAAAAGACACAGGACAGTAATTTCTGAGTTGTAGGAAAATGTATTTTTACTAGAAATACACTGAATTACATTACTGCCAATGTAATGTGAACTACTTACATTGAAAAATACTTGGGGACTATCTTTTCTTTTTTCTTTTAAATTTTATTTTATTATGTTAGTCACCATATATTACATCATTAGTTTTTGATGGGGACTATCTTTTCAAGTATACAACACAGTATTGTTAACGATAGTCCCTAAGTTGCTGTAAGAGAAGATCTTAAATGTTCTTACCACCCCCCCACCACACACACAAAATGGTAACCATGTGAGTGATGAATGTGTTAACTAACTTCATTGTGACAGTATTTCACAATATAGATGTATGTCGAATCATCACATTGTACACCTTAAACTTACACAATGTTGTGTGTCAATTTTATCTCAATAAAACTGGAGAAAATGAAATAAAGGCAAAGAAGAATACAGCCTATGTAATGATAAAGAAAATAGATAATATGCTTTCAGTTCATTTTCCCCATCTTTTGGGACTCCTTAGATGTTCTTTTGAGTGCTTATTTAAGTGATTGAGAAAGAAGCTAATGTCCTGTTTTAGTTTAATAGCATAATTAGGATTTTTTTAGCAAATTTCTTTTCTTTTTTAAAGATTTTATTGATTTGTCAGAGAGAGAGCACGCACAAGCAAGGGGAGGGGCAGAGGGAGAAGCAGGCCCCCTGCTGAGCAGGGAACCAGATGCGGCACTCGATCCCAGCACCCTGGGATCATGACCCAAGCCGATTAACTGATGGGCCACCCATGTGTCCCAGCAAAATTCTTAAGAGACAAATTCCTACCCCTTGTTTGCAACATGTAGACACATTCACTTGCAGGTTTTATTGGTTATTTCTAATAAGAATTAGACTAGCTGGATAGGCTAATGTATTTTTTATTTATTTATTTTTTTTTATTCATGAGAGACAGAGCGAGAGAGAAAGGCAGAGGGAGAAGCAGGCTCCCAAGGAGCAGGGAGCCCGATGCGGGACTCGATCCCAGGACCCTGAGATCATGACCTGAGCCGAAGGCAGACGCCTAACCATCTGAGCCACCCAGGCGCCCCTGGATAGGCTAATGTATTAGGCTTATGTATTACTGACTGGTATTCAGATTGTCTCCTTGGGACTTGCTTCCCCAACATGGCAGCCTCTGTGGGCTCACTCAGGCTCCCCAGCCTGTCTTCAGCTAGAGCAATTCTAGAGCACTTCTGCTTTGATATAACCTTCTTGAGAGATTTTGTTAGATTGGATGGTCTTAGAGCTAATGTAACAGCATTGAATCCCCTAATTTTAAAGACAGGAAAATAAGGCATTGATTTTCCCCAACTTTATATACTCATAGCATGATGACTTTAGTTCATGTTTTCTACCTCCCATTTCACTGTTTTTTCAAATACACTACTTCCTAAGCTTATAAAAAAATAAATGTGGGAAATGGTCAGACTTAAAGCTATGTAAAAGAAGGTTCTGCCAAGAGTTAGGAACCACAAGAAGTTCTAACTTGGGTTTAATAGAATCAACCTTGTAGCCTTAGCCAAGATTAGACTCCAATGGGCCTTGATTTTAGAGATGTCTTTCTAAGGTTGATGTTTACTCAAAGTGAAATGACAAGGATAGCAAATAGGGTTGTTGGGTGCAGCTGCATTTTTGAGCAGTGTCTGGCCACCTAGAGAAGTATGTTGAGAATTCTGGGCTGACTTTTGAGGTCAGAGGGAAAGTTGCTATGACTGGTGGTTAAATTTTGTTATAAGCATAGGAGGGCAAGATGTTGGAGTCCTGTTTTAAGCTGTAGTAAGCAGCTTATTTTTAGAAGTGCTCAGGGAATCCTACTGGGATGCTTATTGTGGAATAATGTCTTTAGGTTTTACTACATGACTTAGGGTTTTTTTGTTTTGTTTTTTGTTTATTGTTTTGGTTTTGGTACTGAGATCATATCTTTTGATTGTTGGGGCACATACATAGCTTTATGGATATCAAACATGATAATCTATAGATTAGAGACCATTTCTGTAGTTTTTAGGTATTGAGAAAGGAGATATTTTTGTGTGGAGAGAAGTGGAATTAGTAAAAACCAGTTTGATTCTCTTTTTTTTTTTGGGAGAAATATACATGTATTGTATACCTGAAAGTAACATGGTATGTCAACTACAATTTTTTTAAATTTTAATTTCAGTGTAGTTAATATACAGCATTCTGTTAACTACAATTAAAAGAATAATAAAATACTTTTTCTCCAAGAAAAAATATGCATACAAAACATATAATCAGGTAGTATACTGAAGTTCTTAAGTAAAGATTTCTGGTGAAAACACTGGAGAATAGGGAGTGAAGCAAAGGCTTGAAGTCAGAAGAGCTGCCTCTGCATTTTAATTTGCCACAGCTTCACAATCTGTCCTCTGACATGTCACTCAACTGTTTTTGAGAGTTGTTTTTTCATCAATAGATGGCTACCTCACCATTATTTTATGAGGGTCTAGTGGAATATCATCAATGTAAACTTTTATTTTATTTTAAAGATTTTATTTATTTGAGAGAGAGTGTGCGAGCTGGTGGGGGTGGGTGTGGAGAGGAACAGAGGGGGAGGGAGGGGGAAAGAATCTCCAGCAGACTCAATGCTAAGCATGGAGCCTGACCTGGGGCTCAGTCTCAGAACCCTGAGATCATGACCTGAGCTGAAACTAAGAGTCAGACACTTAACTGACTGAGCCACCCAGGTGTCCCTTAAGCTTTATTTATTTATTTATTTTAACATACAGTGTTTTATTAGTTTCAGGCATACGATATAGTGACTCAGCAATTCATACATCACCCTGTGCTCATCACGACAAGTGCCCTCCCTAATCCCCTTCACCTGTTTCACCCACTCCCCACCCACCTCCCCTCTGGTAACCCTCAGTCCTCTGTAATTAAGAGTCTTTTTTTTTTTTTTTAAGAGTCTCTTTCTTGATTTGTCTTTCCCCCCCCTTTCCTCATTTGTTTCTTAAATTCCACAAGTGAAATTGTATGGTATTTGTCTTTCTCTGACTTATTTCACTTAACATTATATTCTCTAGCTCCATCCATGTCATTGCAAATGGTAAGATTTCATTCTTTTTTATGGCTGAATAATATTCCTCTGTGTGTGTGTGTGTGTGTGTGTGTGTACCACATCTTTATCCATTCCCTTCATCAGTCGCTAGACACTTGGGCTGCTTCCTTAATTTGACTGTTGTAAATAATGCTGCTGTAAACATTGGGGTACATGTATCCCTTTGAATTAGTGTTTTTGTATTCTTTGGGTAAATCCCCAGTACTGTGTTTGTGGGATTGTAGGGTAGTTCTATTTTTAACTTTTTGAGGAACCTCCATACTGTTTTCCAGAGTGGCTGCACTCATCCATGTAAACTTTAAAGCATTATCTCACTGTGAGAGATAATACTTGGCAGTATTATCACTGTAAAAAGGCATAAACAATCTTTATGGGTTAAGATGAATGAGGATTGAATGAGGTAATGTGGTGGGACAATACTTGTACAGTGTTATGTACTCTGCAAATGTGTATGTGTGTGTTCTTTCTAATAACAAAGTCTGAATAATTGAGACTTGATAGCACTTAAGAGAGTCTCAAGTTGGAGGGCCTAGAGAAATAGTGTGAACTCTAAAATAAAAATGGGCTTATTCTGAATAGCCAGATATAGTAATAAAAAATCTCTCTAAAGTTAGCCAAATAAACTCCTGAACCTAAAGTGTGTGTGTGTGTGTGTGTGTGTGGAGGGGGTGTACCCCTTAGAGCTTAAAACCAGAAACACAAATATGCTTTGGGGTTAGAACATTGTTCCAAGTCTTAGCCCAGAGCAGCTATTTACAGCAGCCATAAATCCTCTTAGATAGGGGTAATGGTAATGGGAAATGTGACCAATCCCTTTAACAGTGGAGAGTAGTGAGGAGGACTACCAGGCACTGCTATAATAATTGGAGACGATTCAAATGAATAAATAATGAGCTAAATAAATATTTAAATGTACTCCAAGATAAAAACCTGAAAAGTGATTTTCTAATTTGTTGAAGTAATGTGAAACACAAATTAAGACTTGCATATGGGGAGAATTCCTGGCTTTGGTTATACCCGCTTGCTTGCTTCTCAGGATAGGGCACTGCACATTTGGATGATTTGAGAACTTTCTGTGTTTTGGCACCAGTTGGCACTGGGGACATGATGTGACCAGTGAAGGTTGACTTTGAGTTCTTCTGAGGAAAAACCTTTATCAGCTGCTGAACTTGCTGTTCCCCGGATCTCTTTCATCAGTCAGAAAGTCCTGGGAGATGATATTGACTTTTCTACCAGGACCAGCTCCCTGAAGCACATATGGGTCTCTTTACTCTGTTGTGATATCTCTGTAAATAATTAAGAGGCAGAGAGATGATGTCTGGCCTGACGGCTAAGTGCTTGTATGTTGAGGGCCTGAGAGTGACTCCCATGGATGATTGACTTGGGGCTCAGGCCGCTGCCGCGGAGATGCTTGCAACAACCCACAGTGTCATATTCTCAGAGAAGGACAGGTTCTGTGCAAAGGTTTCTCCCAGGAAAGTCAGCCCCGCCAGTGATCTGGACATTAGCATGGCACCTGTCAGAAACTGATGCCCGCCCAGAAATATCTTTAAAACTAATAATGCCACTGAACCCTCCCAGGAAGGTAGGAGTCAGATGGGAAAAGATTGGGTTAATGCCTGGATTATGTTCATGCCTCAGCTTTTGGGCAGTAGCAGGCAGATCAGTTTTAGTGGCATTGAGTCAGAACTGAGAGAGCTTCTGGAGCTTAAGTCAAATAGATAAAAAATTAGAATAGGTTTATCTTTCTAAGTCATCTTTGGTGCAAAATATTATTACTGTGCACTAAAATATGAAACTTAGATAATTTTATGGTGATAAGTGCGAAGCATTAGGAGTAGTTGGTTATCATTTTGTTCTTTTAAGCATATGGAACACACATCAGACAATTTGAAAACTGACACACCTCCTATACTTGACGGCTGTGTGAGCAGAACATGTAAGAATAGAAGGGAGGGAAACTTACATGTATTTCTATAGATATGATTTCTCTAGGA
Organism: Mirounga leonina; assembly: GCF_011800145.1. Taxonomy (NCBI): domain Eukaryota; kingdom Metazoa; phylum Chordata; class Mammalia; order Carnivora; family Phocidae; genus Mirounga; species Mirounga leonina. The sequence continues at coordinate 44,504,989 of NW_023270447.1, read as the reverse complement.
TGGTATTAAGCATCAGAGAGGGAGAAAAACCATGAGAGACTCTTAACTCTAGGAAACAAACTGAGGGTTGCTGGATGGGAGGTTGGGGTGGGAATGGGGTAACTGGGTGGATGGGCATTAAGGAGGCCGTGTGATGTGATGAGCACTGGGTGTTATATGCAACTGATGAATTAATTGAACTCTACATCTGAAACTAAGGATTTGCTATATGTTGGCTAATGGAATTTAAATTAAAAAAAAGTTTATGGCATGTGAAAGAAAATTGTGAAAAGTGATGCTAAATTTTTTTTTTAGTGATGCTAAATTTTGACAGCTGAGTATCCTAGATTTTCTTACCTACACATTGTAAATTGAGCGGTTTTTAATTACAGCTTTCAAATTAGTGTGAATATCTATAATGATACTTTTATGAAATGAAAAAGCAAAAGGAGGTGGTCTTAGGAAGGCTAGCAATGATATCTAGTGTATTTAAGGAGAGATGTATAGAAGTAGATGAGGGAATTCAACATTGGAGGGTAGAAAAGAGAAACCATGGAGGTGTGAAAAATTAGATCACTTGTCATCTGCACACATCTTAGACTTTGTTCACTGAAATTCAATAAAGGTTTAGCCTTAATTTTTATACATTTGATTTCTAATGTTTTTAGTTACTACTAAAATAATGTGGTTACGTTTAGACCCTTTGTTCATGGGGAAAATAAAACAATCCGGTTTTTATTTGGATAGATCCACGTGAGCATGGGACTTTGGTTTTTTCTTCGGGGCCGGCTCAATTCTGACTTATCACTTGTCTTTCTAGGTCAATGGCGTGCAACTGTATGGGAAATCTCGCCGAGAAGCAGTCTCTTTTCTCAAAGAGGTGCCTCCTCCCTTTACCTTGGTTTGCTGTCGACGATTATTTGATGATGAAGCTTCTGTGGATGAACCAAGGAACACTGAAGCCCCTCTTCCCAAGATGGAGGTACTAGCTGAATATTCTATGGTTCCCATAGGAATGAGCACTCATCAAGAATGCCCTGAAGAGTGTATTTGGATATGAAATGAGGGGAGAAATTTCCATCTTCTTTTATTTGACTACAGTAGCGCTCAAGGGCAATAATGCATAGCTTTACAAACCCTTACTTTTCGTTTCACATCATAAAACTTTTTCTCTTCTTTTTTTTCTTTTTACTTGAAATGTTGGTGACATTAATGTGCATGCACTTCGATTTTAGAGAACGTTTTTTTAGTAATTTCCTGGGCTCATTACTTTTGGCTCCCAGTTCAACTCAGTTCATCTTAAACTTAAGATGTTGGTGAGTGTTGAATATCTAATGGACTTCCCTTTTTCAGAGCCTTAGAAATATGAAGATCTATGACCAATTTCGAAGTGAGTAAAAATTGCTGTAAAAGCCTTCAGAAGGTCAGAGAATAAAATAACATTTTCTGTGCTCTTGGTACTTTTTTTTTTTTTTTTAAGAACATTGTGATTATAAAAACAGTTTTAAACACGTGCTTTACCATTTTTTTTTTTAAGATTTTATTTATTTACTTGACAGAGACAGCGAGAGAGGGAACATAAGCAGGGGGAGTGGGAGAGGGAGAAGCAGGCCTCCCACGGAGCAGGGAGCCCAATGTGGGGCTCGATCCCAGGACCCTGGGATCACAACCTGAGCCAAAGGCAGACGCCTAACGACTGAGCCACCCAGGTGCCCCTGTGCTTTGCCATCTTATGCCAATTGTAACGTCATCTCTTATGCCACTTCCCCTACCCTACCCCCACTCCCTTACAGATTATAGTTCCTTAACACCAGTTTATTTATTTATATATTTTTTAAGATTTTATTTATTTGACAGAGAGAGAGTGTACAAGCAGGGGGAGCAGCAGAGGGAGAGGGAGAAGCAGACTCACCGCTGAGCAGGGAGCCTGATGCAGGGCTTGATGCCAGGACCCTGAGATCATGACCTGAGCTGAAGGCAGACATTTAACCAACTGAGCCACCCAGGTGCCCTGAGCTGAAGGCAGACATTTAACCAACTGAGCCACCCATTAACACCAGTTTAGACACACAGAGCCTTCCCTTTACCTGCCTGTGGTCTGAGTTTCAAGATAATCATGCATCTACCACTTAGTGAATTCTTGAGCAAATAACTTGACTTTCTGTTCATATTCTTTCTTTGAAAATTGGGGATACTTATAGTACTTACTGCCCTCATCAGTTTGTGTGAGAAGGAAATGAAGTAATATATGCCCAGCTCTTAGTGCAATGCCTTGCACATGAGAAGTGCTCTGGAAAAGTTAATTATAGCTCTTGACTCCTCCAGTCCAGCCATCTTTGTTTCCTGATTTCCTGAAGTATGTGCGAGGCTAGCCCTGCCTTATGGTCACAGATGCTTTCATGTGTATTAAGCTTGCTTTTACAAGAAAACTTAGCTCCTGTGAGCAGAGTCGTATCTTAAAATTATTTTGTGTCTCATAGTGTGTTTATTCTGTACCGGGTGTATAAGAATTGCTTAGTCCATTATTGATTGAGAATCTTTTTTTTTTTTTTTTTAAAGATTTTATTTATTTGACAGAGAGAGACACAGCGAGAGAGGGAACACAAGCAGGGGGAGTGGGAGAGGGAGAAGCAGGCTTCCCCCCGAGCAGGGAGCCCAATGCGGGGCTCCATCCCAGGACCCTGGGATCATGACCTGAGCCGAAGGCAGATGCTTATTGACTGAGCCACCCAGGTGCCCCGAGAATCTTTTTTTTCTTAATGTTTATCTTTGGTAAAACATATTTCAGGGAAGGAACTTGAATACCACTTTTGTGATTCTTAGTATCTTTGCTAAAATTCATGTGGATGAGGGCTTACCTCTAAAGATTGATAAAAATGCCTTTAATCTAATCTTACAGGGTGTGTAAATCACCCAGCTTGCTGACTCAGTGCTCCCATCTGTCATCCTTTACCACAATGGGTAAACAACAGCTTTGAATTATTCTAAATGTCAGCCTTGCTGCCCATTAGTTGATTGCTTTCTATTCTGTAAATACAGGAGTTATACAGAATTGATTGTATCAAAGTGATGTATCTCAGGTTGGAGTATAATATCTTATATACCTTGGATGCTTTAAAATTTCTGTAAACTTAGGCTTTATAAGTGTGTGCGGTTTCTTAAAATCCTGGCTTTTCTTTTTTTTTCTTTTTTCATTTATCCCCATATCATCTTAGGTTCTTAAACCTTATCTGGTTAGGCAGCTCAGCCAGAATTCTAATGCTCATTAATGAGTGAGGGTATTAAATGCCCCAGTAAAACATCATTTTATATTAGCTATTGGAACTTTACTTTTTATTGGAAGGTATAAAAATGTTTTCTTTTTAAATATCATTTCCTCACATCAGACTGATATATACAGAGGTTATTGATCCAGAACATCCCACTAATTTCAAGTTTTGTAATTCAAGAACCCAGAAATTGTTCCCATGTTTAGACTCAATCCACCATGGATTGAGTTTTGACTTTCCATGTCCTGCGGGGACAGTTTGAGATCTGGACCAACCCTAATTTAAAAAATGTTTTTGTACTTGCTATGGTGCCTTACTCTTCCATATTAGATGGGTCCCCTCCCTTTGATTTCATTAAGTGGATTTTCTAATGCAAGTCACTAAAAATTATGTTCCTGGGAATGATGCACTTTGATTCTATTTACTAAGAGCACTCTAAGTTTTAAGAAGTCTATTTTTAAAGATTACTATTTAGTCTGTAGCTTTATTTAAAAAGTTTCAAGGGATATGCAGTCAAAGATGGATGATTTGTTAATGTATTGGACAAATATTTATCAAGCGCCTACTGTGAGCCGAGCTCTGTTGTGCGCTGAGTGGATAGCTATTGGTAAACCCCATGGTAGCCCACACAGAGTTTCCATTCTAGCTTGTCATTTTGTTAGTTGCTAGGGCTACAAAGAAAAAGAAGATAATCTTTGAGCTTCAGATAGATGTTCAGAGTATTTTGAGGAAGATAAATCATATGAAAACGCAATACAGTGCTGTAAATAGTAATAAAAACTGAAGTTTGAAGTAGCTCTTCTTCTGTGTAGTCGACTCATTTACCCGCTATCCTTGAGCTTCCTAGAAGTCCCTGTAGCAGTGACTCTCCCTGAAAGGAGGGGGGAGCCTGGAATAGGGGCTTTGGGCGTATGAAGTCAAGGAAAATAACCAAGGACTTGTGTATTGGATAGTTTTGCTGACTTAGATCCTCCAAGATGAGATTTTCATTATTTCAACTCAGTGATTTTTTTTTTTTTTTACCAGTTTTTTAGACTTAGATGATTCCCAAGGACTTGGATTTTTTTCCACTTTTCCTAGTGAAGTTTTTCTTGAAAATTTCCAGAAGCCAACGAAGTGGTTTCTTTTGTGTCTTGTACTATCCTCTCTCTCTGTTGGCATCTTTCTATCTTTCACTGTAATTATGAGTTCATGTTTTGCTACCTAAATATCTTATAAGCTTTGATTTTATATGGTATTTTCATTTTTTTTCTTAAATTGCTTATTTTTCCTTTTATGCTTCTAATGGGATGACAGAACTCATTGAAGTATAAGAGGTCAGTGTTAATATTTTGAATGAAACAGGTACTTTACATTTAAAAAAATCCAACTCTATGAACAGTCTGCATTTTTTTTTTTTTAAGATTTTATTTATTTGACAGAGAAAGACACAGCGAGAGAGGGAACACAAACGGGGAGTGGGAAAGGGAGAAGCAGACTCCCCACTGAGCAGGGAGCCCGATGCGGGACTCGATCCCGGGACTCCAGGATCATGACCTGAGCCGAAGGCAGTCACTTAACCAACTGAGCCACCTAGGCGCCCTGTGAATAGTCTGCATTTTTAAGTACTTGAATTTCCATGAAGATCTTATACTAGAGTGTGTATGCCCCAGGGCATGCCCCTTCTGAAAAGATTAAAAAGATAAAGTATGCATGCCAAAGAGAATTCCCAGTTGGAGAAGAAGCTATGAGATTCCTGATATGTTAATTCTTTTCAGAATTGAAAGGACAATGTTTTGAAGCATTTATCTTTTTCAGGCTGACCACAGTGTAGGCATCAATACTGAAGATGATGATGATGGGGAATTAGCACTATGGTCTCCTGAAGTCAAGATTGTTGAACTCGTAAAAGATCATAAAGGCTTGGGATTCAGCATCTTGGATTACCAGGTATAAGAATCTATATTGAGTTTTTGGAGAGATTTGTTTTAAAGGTATGTGAAGTAGTAATTATTTAAGGTACCCACTAGGGAAAACTGAATGATTTGAGATATAATGCTACCATCCAAAGACAGGTGTTAAAATTTCCATTGTTACCTTTGCATTTGGTAGCTTTCTTAGTGAATAAAATGAGGGATGATACAATAATTGAACAGTGAGGGAAGCAATAATTTTATACCCATGGATGCTTTTAGAGACTGGAGTTTGAAGAATTTTTTTATATGGAGGGTTTTTCAGTCCCATTTTTATTGAGATCTATTTCACATATCATAAAATTCATGCATTTCAAGCATGCTTTGGGTTGTTTTTAGTATATTCGGAGTTGTGCAGCCATCACCACAGTCTAATTTTAGAACCCTTTCATCACCCCAGAAAGAAACCCGTCCACATTATAGTCATTCCCAACTCTCACTCTTCTATCTCCACTTCACACGAAGGTTTTTGTTTTGCTTATTTGTTGATATCAATGAGCTTGATTAAATAGAAATGTTCTTGATGAAATTACATGTTTATATTTAACACAGAATACATACTATTTATGTATTTGTATGTATTCCATTTATAGCTAAAGTCACTAATGCATTTGGAGGGTTGTGTGTGAAAGATCACAATAGGACATCTATATGTTGATTCAGTTTACTGGTTTACAGTATTTTTAGACCTTCTGATTATCATGGGGAATTTAAAACTGTTGGCAAAAAACCTCTTCACTTTTAAGATGCATGTTTTAATACTTTAGTGCTGCCTAAACACATTGTGGTTTAATAAAGCAAAATGTACTCTATCAAAGCACATAAAATGCCAAGTGATATAAAAATCAATTTTTTTAATATAATAAGGCATTCGGGAACAGATTAAAAGAAAAATACTTTGAGCATTATGTAAGAACATTAAATTCCATATTTAGGTAGTGTGATTTAAGATTAATGAAATAGATTGTTCGTTTTTGCTGGCATATTTCTGTGCCAGATAACCCTCTCTGTTATTAGAACTTTTCTTTGGAATATTACTGAATTATGATTTGTGGATTATAAATAATGCATATTTGGGGAAATATTTTTATCAAGTATCAATACTGTAAGATTTTAGAACTTTCTGTACTGGTTAATATAAGGGTATATGGGGGATGGGGTAACTGGGTGATGGACATTAAGGAGGTCACATGGTATAACGAGCACTGGGTGTTATTTAAGACTAATCACTGACCTATACCTCTGAAACTAATAATATATTCTATGTTAATTAATGGAGTTTAAGTTTAAAAAAAATAAAAACTATTAAAAAATATAAGGGCATATCAAACAAATTGTAGGTACCATCTCAATTTTTCTTCCCCAATGTACCCTTATTATCTACCACATGATAAATGATAAGCATTCGCAGAATGATTGAATAAAGTTTAGTTTAGCCAAAAATAACTGGAAGTAAATGAACACATTCAATGAGATTTTTTGTTAACCATTTTGATAATTAGGATTTAGTTTACGAAACACCTTTCAGATGAAGTGTTAGATATGAAAACACCTTTCAGATGAAGTGTTAGATATTCAGCTACATTTCCATTATGATTGGAACCTATATGTATTTGCATTCTTATATAATAGTTGCTCTTACCCTCTTAAATGACATGTGTAAGTTTTATATTTTGAATATTCCATGTTAAAGCAGAGAAGTGCTTTAGAAATAAAAACTTCAGTAAAGGAGAGAAAGAAAAAGTTGAGAGTCTTTAAGAGTTTAACCTGTAGTTAACAAGAATTCTTGTATCAGGGGCGCCTGGGTGGCTCAGTTGGTTAAGCGACTGCCTTCGGCTCAGGTCATGATCCTGGAATCCCGGGATCGAGTCCCGCATCGGGCTCCCTGCTCGGCAGGGAGTCTGCTTCTCCCTCTGGCCCTCCCCCCTCTCATGTGCTCTCTCTCATTCTCTCTGTCTCAAATAAATAAATAAAATCTTAAAAAAAAAAAAAAAGATGTTGTGGTTCTAGGAGAGTGTTTCCTAACACATATTAAAAAAAAAAAAAAAAAGAATTCTTGTATCAGTTCTGAGCTTTACCCTTAAAAAGAAAAAAAGTTCCAAATATGGAAAAAAATTTTTCTTCACTGCACTCCTATAGGTATGCCTTGAGGCATACTTTGTTTTTTTTTTAATTTTATTTTTTTAATAAAATTCTAGGTTTCTCCCCCCACCCCTTATCCTCCTATAATCATTACATATACTGACATTTCTGCACAAATTGTATAAAGTAATTTTGCTGCAAAAGAAGTAATTTTGCCTTTGTGCTTCTCAGAGAACTGATAGAAAAATATTTTATTTTTCAAACGCTGTTTTGATTCATATTAAAGCACTCAGCTTATTTACTTCTGTAGCTAAACCTTGGAAGCAAAAACATTCAATCTTAAACTGAATTTTTTTCTCAAGTCAGTCTTTTTTTTTTTTTAAAGATTTTATTTATTTGACAGACACAGCGAGAGAGGGAACACAAGCAGGGGGAGTGGGAGAGGGAGAAGCAGACTCCCCGCTGAGCAGGGAGCCCGATGTGGGGCTCGATCCCAGGACCCTGGGATCATGACCTGAGCCGAAGACAGACGCTTAATGACTGAGCCACCCAGGCGCCCCTCAAGTCAGTGTTTTACTTGGTAAACATGTCTGAGACCATGCATCCCTGGCTGCTAAGCACCATGGCGGACAGGGCTAGAAAGGTAACAGCTTTATTTTGAGCAGCGGGCAAAGACAAGGCAGCACTTTATAGCTACATTGTAACTAGATCCTGCATTTCTCAAGTCAGTCTTAAGTACATTTACTTATAATTGTATTCAGCACATTTCACCATTTGTCAGTGGCATATAGAACTGTTAAACACTATGACATTTAGATGACACATAAACAATTTAAAATTTGGTTTCGGGCAAGCTAATTAAGTGGTTATATTGTCCATTGTTGTAATTAGGTAATAAATTCTAAAGTTCAAAAAAATTTTTTTTGCAAGGGCAGGTGAAGGTTTAGCAAAAGTCGTGAAAGGCCATGTTCCTGGCTATTACTGTATTTGATGCATCCTGTGTGAATTTATTAGGTAGCTGAATAGGGCCAATGCAGATCCACCCATATCCCCTTTCCCCACTTAGCACGTTTAGAATAAGAATACTGTAGATACATTTTGGCCACACAGAGAAAGTTTTAGGACAGTGGGAGAGATTCCAGGTTGTAAAGGGCTGCATTAGCAGTATTGAAGAGATTGAAAATCTACTTAGCAATATTAATTTCGCACTAACTGGTTTTTCTCTAGGATAGTAAGAACTTCCTCAGGAACCTGACAAAATTATATACAGTGTCTGTTTCATTGGTGCTTATGCAATTTCTTCATCTATAAAATGGGGATAATGTCTAGCTCAAAGGATTGCTGTGAATTAAGTAAATGCATGTGTAAAGAAATAGGAAATGTTAACATTACTATGGGTATGTGAATATTGATAATCATCCAATTTAGAAAGTAAACTACAGAAGTCTAGATATTGTCCTTGAAGGTATAGCCCTACTACAGTATATTTGAACCCTACCAATTTTTAGCTATCTAGTTAGATTAGGAAAATTAATACGTAGATACCTTTGTTTAGTGAAATCTAAATTTAATTGTAAAATTACATTCTAAAATGGAACCAACTCCTGATGAACCATATGTGAGTTATTCTATTGTGGATTATGGGCCAGCAGTTTGCTTTTGAGTGAGCAGATAAAGGATCTTGAATTGGCCATGGAACTATGGGGTAGCTATCTGGATAGGTGGAAGTCTGAAAATTCAAAGAGCAAAGAGCAAACTGGATATACATTTTCATGAAAGGCATTTAGAATAGATGGGGGCAAAGGAAAAGGAGAAAGCAAAAGGGAATCATATTTACTATAACATAGTAAACTATGGTTTACGTAGTTTTTATGTTGCAGTAAATTTTATTCAGGTTGTAAGCCGCCTCATTAGATTTTAGGATAAAGTGATAATAGCTTTATTGGCTCTGATTTGAATGAAGGTAGAATATTTATTAGTCTCAAATATTTCTAGGTACTACTCCATGTAGTGGCTAGTTAAAATCCTGCCTTATATGTCTACCGTATTAGAAGACTCATTGGTCACTATAATGTCATACCTTGGAGGATAGTGTCATGGAAAACAGCAATGTGCGTAATTTATCAAGAACATGAATATTATGGCTTAACTATGTACTCTGTTTCTAAGCATTACAAAACTTCAGAAATATGGTTATAACTTTTTATAGTATAATTTCTTGCCAGTTTCTAGATGTGGTTTTCATATTGTGCTTTAGTTATGATTATGTGTAATGTCTTTCTTCCTTGGAATATTACTAATACTCATACTAATCCTAATATTAATACGAAGACAACTAATACAAATCCAATAATAATAGCTAACATTTATTGTTTACTGTTTGCTGGGCATTGTTCTGATTGCTTTATGTATTCCTCACAAGAACCCTGTGGAGTAGGTACTATTATTATCCTCATTTTTGAAGTGAGGAACCTGAAGAACAGAGAGGTTATGTAACTAGTCCAAGTTCACACAGCTAGTATATGGCAGAACTATAATTTGAACTCAAGCAGTCAGCTCCCAGAATCTATGCTTTTAACTACCATATTATGTTGCTCCTTTCCTTATGAGTGCATTTTATTACAGGAGATTTTTGTACTAAATTTATTATAGCAGATCTTCTTGTTTTTCCGGCTTGTAAAAAAATTTCATATCTTAAGGACAAGCTGCTAGATAGCATTCTAATTTTTAATGCTTATATGAAAGTTTAGTAAGTATTGAAAATTAATATAATGTGTTCATATGCATTGTGTAAAAGCTAGTGTTTATTGCTTCACATGAAAATAATTACAAATTTAAGAATGCTAAATTAGTGCAACTAATTTGGGCTATTATTCAAATAATGAAGCAATTATTAGGTAGCATTAGTCTGTGATTTTTAAAAATTTCTATCAAAAAGCTTGAAATAAATTTAGAATTGTGTGGATTTCACCTTGGGTTGACCTTATATATTAAACATGGCAAGTGGGTATTTTCTGGTGTTTTGATTTATGTTGAACTTTGAATAACCCCTCATGATTATAATTTACTGGAAATGTTTGACATTAGCCAATTTTTGAACATTAGCCATGATATTGCCATTCTTAATACTTTTGAATTTCAGTGATTTAGAAGGTAAAATTTATTAACCAATAATTCTCTTCCTTCCAACATCCCAGTCCTCATTTCTCTCCCCTCCTGATATGGACAGACTCAATTTTTGCCAGAGCAGATATTTTTAAAAGACTTTGGGTTTATCTCAGACACTAAGATAGATAAAAATTAGAAAACATTATAGCATAGCCATTGAGAGGTGATTCATACATAAATACTGTTAGTAATATTTTAAAAAATTGTTTGAAAGACCAAAGACAAATGATGACTCACTAAAAACAATAGTGAAAATATTCCTCCCTATTAAAAAAAAAGGCGATTAATTTTTCCTAACAGAAGAAATGGGTTATAAAGCCCAAATAGAATGAATATAAAATATTGCAGTATTGTTGAGTCTTGGATATGGCATACCTTACTATTTCTGAGAAAAACTTAGTGTGCAGGTTTTGCCTGACTTCTTCCTAACTCCATTAGATAAATTCTTTTTTTTTTTTTTTTAAAGATTTTATTTATTTATTTGAGACAGAGAGAATGAGAGACAGCATGAGAAGGAGGAGGGTCAGAGGGAGAAGCAGACTCCCTGCTCTGCGGGAAGCCTGCTTCTCCCTCTCCCACTCCCCCTGCTTGTGTTCCCTCTCTCACTGTGTCTACCTCTGTCAAATAAATAAATAAAAATCTTAAAAAAAAAAAAGATTTTAAAAGTTGTATGAAGAGATTGTGTAAATTTCATGTATGTGGCTTTAAATTGGCTTTTTTCTTATATGTACAACAGAATGACTTTCTCTGCACATTAGAAATGTATGTATGTATTATTATTACCATTTTTAAAGTACTTTATTTTTAAGTAATCTCCACATCCAACGTGGGGCTAGAACTTACAACCCCGAGAACTTGAGGGTTTTAATTTTTGCTATTTTCGGTGGCTGCGTCTACCAGTACACAGTGTTTACTAACTTGTGGAAGCCCAATATCATTACGTTCCTGTCAGCTAATTAGTTCAGAGACTCTAAGGTAGAGAATTAGATAGGTATTAACATAGGTTAGCATATAGTAGTACATACAGTAGTAATATTAAAAAGTCAGATACAAACCTATACTATTTCTAGAACCTAAGACACGGAGGACCGTCATGTGTTGCAGGTTACTATATGTACAGTTTCATGCTCAACGGGCCTCATAACATGGACACCAATATCCGGGCTGGTTTTTCCTTTTGTTGTTGTTTTTGTCTTCCCCCCCCCCCCCAAAAGGATTTTATTTATTTATTTGTCAGAGAGAGAGAGAGAGAGCACAGGCAGGGGGAGCATCAGGCAGAGGGAGAAGCAGGCTCCCTGCTGAGCAAGGAGCCCGATTTGGGACTTGATCCCAGGACCCTGGAATCATGACCTGAGCGGAAAGCAGATGATTAACCGACTGAGCCACCCAGGCATGCCCGCCCCCCTTTTTTTAAAGGAGTTCTTTGGGTTCACTTCACCCGTGTAGGATTAAGATAGTAAGAGTAAGAAAAATGGCGTCAATCTGCTACTGACGGTAGTGTCCATGTTTTTGCAAATATATAGCTTGCTGTTGAACAAACCACACATCTGCATTTAAAGGTCACTTTTGCTTAGGTTGGTAAAGGCTATTCGGTGCCCGTCCCTGATTCCTATCCACATTTATTTTTATTAACATCAAAGTGCCAACTGGGGTGAAGATTTCTTTTCACAGAGGATTTGCTTCCTTTCCCTCTATGGGGAAGTTCTGTATCTTTTAAATCATTTTAAGCTGCTTCATTTGAAAAATAATTCTTAGTAGTGTGTTCATGGAGTGGATTGATTGTGGCTAGTGGGGAAATTCTCTTATGGCTTAAAGATTGCTTTTCAAGCCTGAGAAGTGGGTGAATGAAGGGAGCCCACTCCTGGTGTGTGGAGTCTGTAGTGTGCTCAGGATGATGACTGACTTCCAAAAACCACAGTGCAGCAAGACTAAAGGCATCAGGAGACCAGAAGCCACTTAATAAGAGATCAAAGAGGCTGTGTGTATATCAGCTTGAAATCCAGATAGTACAGATCAAAAGCTTGCCTTAGCGAGGCAGCTGCAGGGGGATGAGTTAGCAGGAGGCCCCAAAGATCTTAAGTCAGGCCTGATGTTGAACTTTGCGGGAATTTCATGGCTCCTCTGGAATACGAATTTGGAGGGAAAAAAAAAATCCCATTGTGTCTAATGGGGGGGAGACGGAATAGAAGGCAGGCAGCAAATGCTTGTCAGCTGGTTGGTGCTTTCTCATAGGGTGACTCCCCTTTTATTTTATTTATTTTTAAATATTTTATTGATTTATTTGACAGAGAGCAAGCGAGAGCAGGAACACAAGCAGGGGGAGTGGGAGAGGGAGAAGCAGGCTTCCCGGGGAGCAAGGAGCCTGATGCGGGGTTCGATCCCAGGACCCTGGGATCACGACCTGAGCTGAAGGCAGACGCTTAACTACTGAGCCACCCAGGCGTCCCGGTGACTCCCCTTTTAACAGATGTTTCTTAAGGACTGTTTCTGCTTCATACTAGGAGGCATTGCTGAGGAGGAGGAGATCCTGAAAATGGTGTATCTGTTGTATTACCTTTCATGAGTGTTTCACAAATAGCCGAACTGCAGATTATTAGTGTTCATGAAATAGCCACAGAGAGCTAAAATAGAGGTATAAAGATGCTCAGATTTACTGCAAAACCTGGCAGTTATGTCTCTCCTGTGAAATGCTGAACATATTCCAGGAAGTTAGTGGGTATTAGTCTAGCTGCATATCTGTCTCCCATGTAATCAAAAACAGAATAATAACTGTCAAAAAAAAAATGTTGGTCTAAAGAGGAAACTCCTTCTCCAGAGCTATTTCATCACCAGGCTTTCCCGACCTCTCTGGGTATGAGGTGTTTTGGACGTCCTCCCTTGATTCTGATGTCACCATCGAGAACCATGGTGTGTAGATGACAAGTCACAGCCCCTCCTGCAGTATGGCAGAAAGACTGAATCAGAAACACCAACAGGTATTGAGAATCTGTTTTCCCCAGGCATGGTGCTTTGTACTGCTCTGCCCTGTCTGTGGGAGCCAGGCAGTGATCAAAGAGGCCATGCTCTCTCCAGTGAGGGCCAGGAAGTGGTGCTGTCTCCTTGTGGTACCAGAGGCCTAATTTGTTAATGATGCATGAAAGGGGATTGGCTGCCTGATCTTTATATACCATTTTCTAGGGCTCAGATTTCCCTTTCAGCTGTTCCTTTTGTATTTTCCCTTAGTCAGATACGACATTCTCTCGTACGCCACTGTGAGCATATAGGATGGTTAACAGCACTAGCTTAGAAGTCAGAGGGGACCAGGTTTTCATTCTGGCTGTGCCTCCCTACTAGGACTTTGGACAGGCTTTGGTTAGTCTTTCTTATTCTCAGTTTACTAAAATAATCATCTCGGAGCTAGAAATAATATTTGCCTTATAAAGTTGTAAAGACTAAATAAAAGACGTATATAAATGCCCACACTTTCCTAGGCATAAAATAACATGTTACCAGTTACTGAAAAATGATTATTCTGAAAAACAGAATCTGAGCACACAGTGGCTATACCTGTTACTCATTCTCTCCTTCAAAATAATTTATTGTTTGTTTAATATGAGCTAGTATGGGGTATATACAGATGAAAAGAGATGTTAAAGATCTTTGACAAATGTATATTGAGCATCATCTATGGCAGGCACTGTTCTGGACATGGAGAATATAGTAGTGAACAAAATAAACCATAGACTCCATGTCCTCATGGAGTTTAAATTCAATTGGGAGTAGAGAGTCAGTGGATAAATAAACATATGTTATATACACTGAAGGAAGAGAACAACTCTATATAATAAATTATGGTTTTAGCAGTGCTGGAAGTGAGACTAAGCCTCTGTGATGATTGCTTTTTAGGATTCAGAGGGACCTTCCAGGGAACTGAGGTATGCCTTGTAGACAAACAGGTAGTGGACATAGGAATGTCCCGGGATTGATTACTTGGTCCTTATTTCAAGTCTTGTTCTTCTTCTTTTTTTTTTTTTTTTAGTGGCTGTTAACTGTATGTACCTCTGTCTAAACTTTTGAGTTTTATTCCTTTTAATGAAAAATCCTTTGAGAAACTTTGTGTTCTCCTATTTTATTTGGAAAACAGGACACCATTTCACATGGTAATAATAGCCCATGATTATGGATTATATACTGCTTACACTGGGTCAGACATTGCTTACAGCCTTGATATATACATGAACTGATTCAATCATCCCCACAAACCCATGAGGTAGCTCCTGTAATCGTCTTCATTTTATGGCTGAGGAAACTTGGTAACAAGAGGTTAAGGAATTTGCTCAAGATCACCCAATTAGTCGGGAGTGGAGCTGGGCTTCTGAGCTCCAGTGGTGTGAAATACAGCCTTCAGACCAGAAACGACACTGATTCTTCATAACCATGGCTTAACACAATGATAAATGACAAAAAATTTCCAGTTGTCTTTCCAGAGAAAAGTACTTATTACAATTCCAAAAGACTTACTTGAGATCATTTCTTGTGGTTCCTTGCATTGACTCCTCCCACCTGGCCAAAGCTCTTTAGAGACCTGGCGGCTTTCTTCACCGCCAGAGAGTACAAACTGTTGTGTTACGTCCTAGATTTCCTAGCAGGACTCTGTGGCCTTTCTCCTGTACATTTTCAAAGTTGGCAAAGTTTTATTCTTCATGTTACATGCTGCATATTACAGAGTATTGGCTTCCCGTTCAAGGATTTTTCTTAAAAATCACAGAATTTTTTCTACGGAGTGCAGGGCATACTGTGTCCTTGATACGGCCGTGTGTGTCAGCAAACCTCCCAGCCTAGGGACGGTTTCTGTCTTTCAGTGTCTGCTCCAAGGGACAAAGAGGGCTGAGGACGCCATGCTGCTCTGACCCTCTCTTCAGATGCAGAGGTCTATGTATCTGGAGAGTTACAGGGTCAGCTCTTTATTTTCACGTGTTACCATGTAAGCATAATATCACCAATGGTTTAGTAGTTAATAGCACTGTTGGTTTAAATCACATATGTTCAGTTGAGTTTAAAAGACGGTTAACTCAATGGTAATTGTTAACTCCTCAGTCCCATATTTCCTGCTGACTTCTCCGTCATCATCTTCACAGTGGTAAGTATTGAACAGTAACAGTACTTTATGAAGTGACCTCTATGGACTTAGAAAGCACCTTTCGTGACCTGTGTCATTTAATGCTTTGCACAGCTCTGTGAAATCTATTGTTCTTCTCACTTCACCAGTGAGAAACCCAAGTCTCAGCTAGTATGTAGAAGTGCTTAGGCTGAGAATGATTTGTTGGGAAAATGAAAATAAATTCCAAAACTAACATTAGAAAAGCTTTTTCAAGTTTTGTGTGTCTGCATTTTCCTGACATCATAATAACTTTCAACTAATGTAGTTTCCCCCCGCACCCCCGGAAGATATTATGATATTATTTATAAATTCATTTTTCTACTTAACAGTTTTTTGAACAAAATACACGTAAAATTGACCATCTTAACATGTGCAGTTCTATAGTGTGATGTATATTCACATTTCAAGTAACGTAATTTTAATAGAGGGTGTGACTTTGTACTTGAGTACTACTGTCTGCCCAGTGGACATTTCAGCCAGATGATGGAACTTTTAGGTAAAGAACTGTTGTATGGTTTGTTTGTTTTATTTTCGTTAAAACCAGAAAAAGTCCTGGGCCAGGAGTGAATGGGAAACAATTACAGTATGACAAAAAATTTTCAAGAGATAAAACATTCAGGCAACAGATCTAATAGCCAAGGAAAATACCTAATCGGAGACTAGAAAGGATAAGAGAAAGAAATAATCTTCAAGAAGTGACTTCCACGGGACTCCTGCTTGAACCATTTCAATTATTATGGTGCTTAAAAATAGACTTTTAAAAAGTACCAAGCTATGCAGAATAAAATTATGTGCAAGCTGATGTATTTTTCTTCCTCTTTACAATATATTTTGTTTTTTTAGCAAGTTTCTCTGTCCACTTCTCTTCCATTGCACTTTTAATTGCCTTATGTGCTGTGCTTACTCTGCTGCTCAGGGACTGTTTAGTTCTATGCATGATGCATGGAAAAATCTATTCTTAACGCCTAATAGTATTTAGGAAGTAGTAAGACACAAGGAGCCAGGAACCATATCAGTTTAATCTATGTTGAGTGCACTGAATGTATTTTGTGGGTACTTTGTACATGATGGTGTTGTGGTAATTGGTATGATTAGTGTAATACTTGGCTATATTATAAAATAGTTAAAAATGGGATTAGATTCTGATAAGGTAGCTTGCCCATTATTCATTAAATCATTTATTTATTGCCTAGCATTCACTATAAATACATTTATTTCTCTTTCCTAAAACTAAATGCTTAGCTTGTTGGTCAAATCAGAAGCTCTTTTAGTATAATTAATTACATCCCACTATCTTAAACCAGAACTATTCTAGTGATTTTAATTCGACTAATAGTCCCTGACATGTCTTTTGATGCAATCTAAAAACGGCAAAGAAAAAAAAAAAAGTTGTTTTAAGACTCACCGTATAAAAAAAAAGGCACGTGTCCTAAATACTTTGTTTTATGTTTTTGTTTCGATTGTAGAATACTCAGGAAGTTAGATCTTGTGTAGTCACTGCCCTTTTTATGAGTTCTGAAAAGACATCACTAACTAAAATTATACCATATTTGTGACTATATTGTGCATCTTTTTTCATTACCGATGCTGTTTTGAATTAACTTTCACATCATACCCTACTTTTTATAGTGGTTTTCTGAATGTTTTGGTAGAAATTAATGACAAATTTGACTCAAGGTACTCTGTCAAATTTAGTTACAGGATTTTGGAGTTGGGGAAACAGATCCTAAGTGTCATATATCCAATGTTCTCATTTTACAGTTGAGGAAACTGACTCAGAGAAATGAACTTGTGAAATTAGACACAGCCAGGCTGGCACCAAGCTGGGGCTCAAAACTGGTCCCCTGACTTGGGATCCACACCCATCCTACCACTAGTGGATTGAATAGCTGTCTTCCTTGTCTTTCTCCCCTATGTCTATTTTCCCCTTAAAAAAAAAATATCCTTGGATTCTGTTTCCTGATTGACATTGCTCACAATGGAAATTTTAATTCATACCAGCTGTACACCAGAGCTTCTGCAGATAACCATTTTTTCTTTACAATATCTCTGTGTGTGTAAAATAATCTTTCCTTTGCCTTTGTACCAATTCTTTCTTCTGCCTACCTCCAGGATGGAAGAGTTCTTCCATCTTAAAAAATCTTAAAAAAAAATCTTAAAAAAAATCTTAAAATAATCTTTAAAAAAATTATCAAAGGTAATCTATACGTAATGTTTTTGGTTTTTTTTAATTTTTTTTTTTTAAAGATTTTATTTTTTGACAGAGAGAGACACAGTCAGAGAGGGAACACAAGCAGGGGGAGTGGGAGAGGGAGAAGCAGGTTTCCCACGGAGCAGGGAGCCCGATGCGGGGGCTCGATCCCAGGACCCCGGGACCATGACCTGAGCCGAAGGCAGATGCTTAACCGACTGAACCACTCAGGTGCCCCTATACGTAATGTTTTTTATTATCGACGTGTAGTTGACATACGATGTTGTTTCAGGTGTGCAATGTAGTGATACGACAATTCTATATATTTCTCAGGGCTCACCATGATGTGTAGTCGCCACCTGTCTCCTTACAATGTTATTAAATATTATTGACTATATTCCGTATGCCCTACTTTTCATTTCCCTGACTTATTTATTTTATAACTGGAAGTTTGTACCTCTTAATCCCCTTCACCTATTAGCAACCACCAGTTTTCTCCTCTGGCAACCACCAGTTCTATTTGTCTGTTTAATTTGTTTTTTAGATTCTACATCTAAGTGAAATAATATGGTATTTGTCTTTCTGTGTCTCACTTACTTCGCTTAGCATAATGCCCTGTAGGCTCATCCATGTTGTCACAGAATGGTGAGATTTCATTCTTTTTTTAGTGGATGAGCAATATTCCAGTGTGTGCGTGCGTGTGTGTGTGTGTGTGTGTGTCACATTTTCTTCATCTATTCATCTACTGATAGACACTTGGCGTTGCTTTCATATCTTGGCTGTTGTAAATCCCAGCAGTAGGATTACTGGATCATAGGGTTGTTTTCTTTTTTCTTTTTTTTTGTTTTCAGTTTTTCTAGGATATTTTTATTTTTCATTTTTTGAGGAACCTCCATACTGTTTTCGATAGTGGTTGCACCAATTTACTTTTGCACCAGTAGTGTATGAGGGTTCCCTTTTCTCTTCATCCTTGCCAACACTTGTCATTTCTTGTCTTTTTGATACTAGCCATTCTTACTAGGGTATGAGGATACCTCATTGTGGTTTTGATTTGCATTTCCCTGATGATTAGTGATGTTGAGCTGTATATATTCTTTGGGAAAATGTCTATTCAGGTCCTCTATCTATTTTTAAAAATTTTTTTGGGCTGGAGGAGGGGCAGAGGGAGAGGAAGAGAGAGAATTTTAAGCAGGCTTCATACCCAGCATGGAACCCCACGGGGGGGCTTGATCTCACGACCCTGAGATCATGACCTGAACTGAAATCAAGTCGGACACTTAACCAATTGAGCCACCCAGGCGGCCCTATACGTTTTTTAATCAGATTGTTTTTTGGTGTTGAGTTGTTGAAGTTCTTTATGTATTCTGAATATTAACCCCTTATCAGATATGTCATTTGCAAACACCTCCCATTCGCTAGGTTGCCTTTTCGTTTTGTTGATGGTTCTCTTTGCTGTGCTAAAGTTTTTATTCTGGTATAGTCCTAGTAGTTTATTTTTGCTTTTGTTTCCCTTGCCTGAGGGGACCTGTCCATAAATATGTTGGTTAAGCCGATGTCTAAGAGATTACTGCCTGTGTTTTAGGAGTTTTATAGTTTCAGGTCTCATATTTAGGTCTTTAATCCCTTTTGAATTTATTTTTGTGTATGGGGTAAGAAAACAGTCCAGTTTCACACAGCATGTAGCTGTCCAGTTTCCCCAACACCATTTATTGAAAATACTGTCTTTTCCCTTTGTATATTCTTGCTTCTTTTGTCATAGATTAATTGGCCATGTAAGCATGGGTTTATTTCCAGGCTCTATGTCCTGTTCCACCGATCTATTAGACACACATTTTTATCTGAAATAAAATATGGTCTATCTCTTTGCCATTCTGCTATAAAAACTCCTATTTCCTTAATGCTTTTAAAAGTTAGGGTTTTGAGTACAGAAAAACCAGACATTGTTCTTTATTTTGAATCCATGGAGTTAAGTCATTGTTTACATCTTGATTTCTGTTTTTCTGCATTAGAGTAATACTGCAAAGCATAGAAATGTTGACTGTCAGAACAGTCCATGGTATATGTCTCATGTTCCTCTTTAAAAAATACCTCTGCCAATTTTATTAAATGTGACCACTATTCTTATTCATTTCTTCAGTCTCCTCTTTATGTAACATTCCTTTCTCCATGCCTTTCCACTGAGCTTGCCATATTTGCTTGCATGGATTTGTGGTTTTACTTACAGAGCAGCTTCATGGCTAGAGCTCCCCACATCTTCAGGTTGATCTCTCTCTCTCAGAGCCCACATTTCAACTGAGCCACCATTGTGCCCCGGGTGATGCCCCTGCACCTTGCCTTAGTTTATGTGAACTCTGATCTCTTTGATCTGTGGGAATGTACCCAAATACTCATGTACTACATTTTATAGACACTGCAGAGACTTTGGAAATTATGCCCATCCATTTGGGCATGAGTACTGTCATATGTTTGTTCATGTAAAGGTGTCTTTAGCTCACCAAATGAATGGATTCTCTAGAACGCAGATATAAATTAAAATTTGGCGAACAAAGGCATGTTTGATTTGTACATACAGCCATGCTACACATTTTGTGCTGACTTCATCAGTGAGGTACCGAAATACAAACCTGTGATGGCCAAGTGTGGTACGTAAGGGACTCAACTTTGCACACTTTGGCAAGGCAATAAATATTATCTTCTAACAATTCGCCTTCTTTCAATATTAATTCATTTCGCAAATACCTGAAGATAGAGAAGCTGTATCACTTAGAGGCTAAGAGCATAAACCCTGGAACTTAACCAGCTGGTTTAAATTCTGGCTCTGCCATTTATCAGCTGTGTGGCTCGGTTAATTTTCCTCTTAGTTTTCTCATCTTGAAAGTAGGGATAATAATGGTACCTACCTCATGGTGGTTTGAAGGTTAAATGAATTCTAATAAGTAAGATCCCTAGAACATTCCTGGCATGGCAAGAACTCAGTCAGTGCTGTTGTTCTTACTCACCTATGATGGGATGTGTCCTTTGCCTTTGATGTACTTAACAGTCCAGTGAGGAGAGAGACACTAAATAGTTTCAGTCATTCAATATTTCAACTACTATTGAGTACCTTCCATATGGCAGTCACTGTAGTAGGTCCTGGAAATAAAGCAGCAAATAAGCAAACATACCCTTGCTCTCGTGAAGCTTATTTTTAGTAGGTAAGACAGTTAAAATAATTTCTGTAAAATGTCAAAAGTGTTAAAATAGAGAAAATGCAAGGTGCCATGGATACATCTAGCAGGAGGACCTAACTTATTCTGGGAAGTATGGGACAGTAAGGAAAACAATATTATGACAAATGCTCTGTGGAAGTCCTCTTTGGGGTTAGGGGTATCACCGAGTAGAAAGTTCCTGAGTCAGCTTTGGGGAGTCAGGGAAGGCTTCTCATTGGTGGAAACACACTGGAGCTGAGTCTGGTGGCAAAGATGGAGAGAAGCGGCAGTGGGGCAGGGAAAAAGTATTCCTGGCAGGTGGAATGGTTTGTCAGATGTCACGAAGGCATGTCAAAGCATTACATAGTCCTTGGATTTCAGTAGTTCTGTATTGTTGGGACAATGTTCGGGGCAAACAGGGATGGGCAATGGTATATAAGGGGAGAGCAAGAGGAGTTTAGACTCATCTGCAGATCCGAGGGAATTGCTCTACCAAACAGTTAGGACTTAATCCTGAGGGCAGTTGGGTGTTACTGAAGTGTTTCAAACAGAGAAGAAATTTTATTAATTTTATTGATTATTTTTATTATTTTTAAAAAGATTTATTTATTTGAGAGAGAGAGAGGGAGAGTGCAAGCCAGGGGGAGGGAAGGGCAGAGGGAGAGGGAGAGCAAATCCCCAAGCAGACACCATGCTGAGCATGGAGTGCTCAGGATTCCAGGACCCAGAGATCATGACCTGAGCCGAAATCAAGAGTCAGCCATTTAACTGACTGAGCCACCCAGGTGCCCAGTTTTTATTTTTTTAGAGAGAGAGCATGTGCGTGAGCAGGGGGTTGTGGGCACTAGGAGAGGGGGGAAGAGAGAGAATGTTAAGCAGGCTCCATGCCCAGTGCAGAGCCTCATGCAGGGCTTGATCTTATGACCCTGAGATCATGACCTGAGCCAAAATCAAAAGTTGACGCTTAACTGACTGAGCCACCGAGGAGCCCCACATTTTTATTTTTAAAGAGTATTCCTTTATCTCTATGGAAAATAGACTGGATGCGGGCAAGATCGGAGATAGGGAGATTAGCAGTTGCCCAGGCAAGAAATAATGAGAAGCTGAACCAAGGTAGCGGCAGTGGAAATGGAGAGAAAGGGTCAGATAGAAAAGATAGAAGATCAAATTGGCATGCTTTAGCCAGCAACTAAGTGGAGGGGTGAGGGGAGAGGGATTAAGTGAATGCTTGGGTATATGGTAATGCCACTCGGATTATTATGGGAGAGAAGTCTGTCAACTTGGATTTCCCCTACATGGAAACATCCTGTGTTTATAATATCAAACATGAATGTCACTTCAGCAAACCTCAAAAATTCTTATATGCACTTTCCTTCAGGCGGTACAGTGACTGTATTCACTTGTGAGACAGAGCAGTTATTTGGGTTTTCAGGATTTCATAGCTAAGTAGTGAGAAGAATTCAAGTCAGATCTCCTGTCTTCTGGTCTGGTGTTCTGAGGGAGGTTAGCTGTTCTCAATTGATTGTAGGAGTTTGATAATATTTTTAAGAGCTGTAGGGAGCACCTTTCATAAACGGTTGAGTTGAGGCAAACATAGGGGATACGGTTATAACTTGTATAATAATATAAGGCTTTTGAATAAAGAAAAATCCTTCAGAAGAGAATGGCTGGCATAGTAAAAGATGCTGTTCTTGTGTTCTGTGATTAGTCTTTAGTGCCCTCTATTGACTGCTTAGTCTAAAACAATGTTGATTCTGGAAAACAATGTTCCTCGCAGTGTTATGTACCAAAACAGGAAGAATTAGAGGTATTAAAATTGCGATAAAAGGTGATAAAAACTGATGGGGACTTTAAAAAAAATCTGCATGGGGTCTCAAAGTTGGGTAGAGGTCTTAAGAAATATCGCCATAACATTTTGTTTGCTGCAACATGGGTATGCTATTGTGGGCTAGATTTTCAGAAAACGGACCTTCCTGATGACGAGTAGCCTAAATCAGGCTGGTCTTTCAGCATTTTTTATGCAGCAAAGCCTCAAGAATAGCAGTTGCCCCAGTAGGCAGCAAGCAGCTGCTCGTTTTCCATAGGGCGGGTACTACATGTGATGAGCATGGAAGGAAATGACCGTTCCTCATTAAAGCAACTTCGTTCAGCTACATGGGAAATCACACAGAAAAGTCATCACAGAAAATGAAATAGTGATTATACATAATGGGGCATCTTCAGAAGTGGATGGTTTGTCTTTTTTTTTTTAATGACAAAGGAGCTGCCCTTTAGTTCTCTCTTCCAGGAAAAGGGGTGGTAGATTAGACTTAGTGTTGAGAATAACTAGAATAACTAGAGGTCTAAGCCTGAATAAATTTTAGTGAGCAGGCACACCTGGTATAGTTTAAGGTCTAAAGAAGACCACTTTGTATAAATGAATGCTCACCGTGACTTTTCTATAATAAGGGAAATCTGTTAATCGTTCTGTTTCTGGTATTGCCCGGTTAATCTTTCTTTGAGATGTTTCTAATTATCATTTCAGCTGGTTGCATTTTGAAAGCCTATTCACCTAATTGGGGTAAAAAATAGTGCTTTTTGATTTGGTGTTATATGAAGCTGCAGAGATTGCTTGCATCATGCTGGTGAAATCATTTATTTGCTTTTGGTATATTTTACTGTTGCAATTTTCTCTAAGAAAGCTTAGTAATTATTAATATGAAGTAATGCTAGTTGCTTTCTGTGCATTTCATGAAGGGAATATGCTATTATGTAGTTTCCCTTCCCCCCTAATAAAAAAGCCTTTCATCACAAACTGACATCCTAAATGAAGGACATAATTGTACAGCTTATTTATTAGTGTGTCAAACTTAAAATGTAATGGTTTCATATTTCAGAATGAAAAGTGTGTTGTGATTCATGGTTGCCGGTGACAAAATAGACAGCTCTTTTACATCTGCACTGATTGCCTGCTGATACACCACTGTACTTTTTTTGTTGTTCTTTTCTCTTCCTATGCAATAGCTCCCTCTACTTGAAAATATTGGTGTAATTATAGTTTAACACTATGTACTTTATTAGTGAGTACTCGTGACTATTTTTACTTTCCATACTCTTCATAAATATGAAGTGTTATGCATCAGAGCATGCTAGAGATTTACCAAGAATCTCTTGACCTTGGAACAGAAAAGCAAGGTTAAGGAAAGTAAGATAAGTTATGTTTGAAGGCATTTTTCAAGGAATTAGCTGTGTAGCTTTTGTTGATTTACATATATTTGGTTAAAATTCCATATAGTACTTGAAAATGAACCTTGATGTCTGAAACACAGAGGTCTATGAAAAATGGATCAGAAAACTTCAAAAGAACCATCAGCCACTTCACACTGACAGCCTGGAACTTGGCAAATTCTCACTTTGTTAATTCCAAAGTCTTCAGATTCTAACACAAAACATGACCTCTCATTTGTCAGGAAGGGTTCAACAGTAGTAGAATCTCATGTTACTACACCTTCCCTTTATGGAACAGTATGTGCATAATGAAACAATAGGAACAAAATAAACAAAAACAAAGTGTTTCACCTGGGATTTGATGATTTTTTTCTCTCTCCCTTACTAAGTTTGATGTTCAGTAATTGTACCATTATTTTAATGTGGAGCAAGTGACAGAACATGGTGGTCAAGAGGAAGGACTTGGGAGCCAGACTAGTTGGGTTTGAATCCTAAGCTCTGCCACTTACCAGATGGGTAATCTTGGCAAGTTTCCTTAACTCTCTGAGCCTTAGTTCCCTCATCTGTAGAAACATAGACAAGTGTTAGAGTAAAGCACTTAAAATAGAGTCTGACATATAGTACTATATATCAGTGTCCAATAAAATAAAAAATAATGGGCTATAAATTGGTTCTTATTAACCACATGTATTTATTGAATGTCAACATTATCTTTAGGGCTGCTTAATAAAAAGAAAAATGGGGCCCTCCCAGTGGATGAGAGTTATTTACACACTGGTTTTGTTCATGAAATGACACTGGTTTTCTTGTATCAGAATAGTTCTCACCGTGGGGTCCCTATACCATGTTACAATTTATATATTATCAGTTACACCTATGTTATTTTAAAACTACTTTTTTCATGCAGTGGAATATTCCGTGGATTCCATATCTTTTTTGAACTTCCTTCATTTGGCAGGAGGATTTTATACTGGTGGAATACATAAAAAATGAAGTATCATTTACCATAGTACACTTCTCTTAGAGCCTACATATTGCCCAAGAGCAGACTTGTCTTTGGTCTGTAGTATGACTGTGCTTGAGGATGTCAGAGAATCTTGCTCAACTGTCATCAGACTTTTTGTGGCCCAACAAAATACCAGTCACCAAAAGTTCAAAGAAGAAATGTGTAGGTATTGAACACTCAGACATGTAACTGAAATTGTTAGATGATGTTTCCACCTTGATATAAGCTGATATTTGTGTGGATGTATAGAGTGATACTGTAATAGATTTTGACGTCTTTGGAAGAATATCACGAGAATGCTGGATACTTAATGTAAATAGTCAAATGAGATTCACGAGTGTATGTGTTTTCGGAAACTGACTTATCTTTCTTCTTGGCTTGATCCTTAGGACCCTTTAGATCCCACAAGATCAGTGATTGTGATCCGTTCCCTGGTGGCACATGGTGTCGCAGAAAGAGGGGGAGAGCTGTTACCTGGAGACCGCCTGGTCTCAGTTAATGAATACTGTTTGGAAAACACCACACTTGCTGAAGCTGTGGAAGTGTTGAAAGCTGTGCCACCAGGCATCGTACGCCTTGGCATCTGTAAGCCTTTGGTGGTAAGTGTTCAGTTTTGTTAATATAGGACGTGATAATAGTGTAATACTTAAGAACATGGATTTGGTTTCGAATTCCTCTTCATGGCTTACTCTGTGTACTAATTCAAGTTTCTTGTGTCCTCGACTTAAAAAATGAGAAACATAATGTCTATCTCCTAAGATTCTGGGGGCTAAAGATTATATTCATAAAGTGCTTGCACATTATTGTATAAATAGGAGCTGCTAACATTGCTAGTCCTTTTATCACTTTTACTACTATTTTTATCTTCATGATATTAGCACAGATCTGTATGTTCTCATCACATTCCTTATGATGTAAATTAAAATAAGTCTATGCATTTTAACTTTCACTTGGGAATGATGTGGAAATGGCATGATAAGCTGAAATCCACTTAACTATATTGTTTTAACCATAGGCAATGAGATTTTAATACGCTTTTCTGCCCATCAAAGTGCCTCGTAACCCCTAGCATCTAGAACTCTATGTGGTCAGATCATCTTGAAGTTCTCTTACTGCTTAATCTTATGTCAGATTAGTGCTTATGACTAAGGGCCATATTACAATTAGGGTGCTTTTGAGGTTCCCCAGTGCAACAGAATATTCGACGGTAATTTGCAAGCAGTATGAAGATATTATTGAGTGCTTACTGTATGTATTTTAAAACCTTTACATGTATTAACTAACTTAAACCTCCTGGCAACTTGAAGAGGTTACAGATTACAGATGAGCCCATCAGGACACACAGAATTGAGCAACTTATCCGCAGTGATGTAGCTAGTAAGGGCAGAGTTGGGATATAAACTCAGGTGGCTTCAGACCACAGTGCTATATATTTAACTTGTTGCGAAGTTTAGTTTGCAGGCAGCCTGTCTGGAAATCGGTAGCTGGTCTTAGTAAAGTGTTAAGCTGGATTTCAAGAAACCTGGACTCCGTTTCTAGCTTTCCTATGAGTCAGACCAGTGGGTTTCAACAAAAAGATATGTACTATACATAAGGATCACCTGGGAGATGGTTAAAATGCAGTTTTGGAGGTCCTACTCTCAGAGATTCTCATCTTGTCATTGGGATGTGCTATTTAGGGATCTGCCTCTTCAGTGAATCACCCGTGTAATTCTGATGCAGAATTTCACACTTTGAGAAACATTATCTTAGTAATCTGATCATAGGTATACCACTTCCCTTCTCTGAGCCTATTTTTTCATCTCTGAAAAGACCGAACAAGACTAGAGGAGTCCTAAAGTCTTTCTTAACTCTAAGACTCTATCATTCTATTAATATGCTATATGACTATGTTAACATACTACATGTGTCCTTATGTATAGGTAAATATAGATACGTGTGTTCACTTATAGATATATAGGTATAGATATATAGAGATAGATCCTGTATTACACATAGTATTTATGCATTGGGGAACCTCAACATGGCCTTCATGAATTCCCCATAAAGATGCCAGTATATTATACTATCAGACACTCTAAATATTTCAAAATAGAGTATAGCACATAGCTAATCAA
The DNA here is from genome assembly GCF_011800145.1 of Mirounga leonina. NCBI lineage: Eukaryota > Metazoa > Chordata > Mammalia > Carnivora > Phocidae > Mirounga > Mirounga leonina. The sequence continues at coordinate 44,477,690 of NW_023270447.1, read as the reverse complement.
GTTCTTGACTTTGTATTCTATATTTGGTGTGTGGGTGTTGCCATAGCCAACGTGAGACACCAGGAGATGCTGGTTTGATTTCTGGGCAAATTAAGTTGTGGGGAGGAACTTGATATATATATATATTTTAAGATTTTTTTATTTATTTGCGAGAGAGAGAATGAGAGACAGCATGGGAGGGAGGAGGGTCAGAGGGAGAAGCAGACTCCCTGCTGAGCAGGGAGCCTGATGTGGGACTTGAACCCCGGGACTCCAGGATCATGACCTGAGCCGAAGGCAGTCGCTTAACCAACTGAGCCACCCAGACGCCCGGAACTTGATATTTTTATGGGGATCTCATCTTCTTGGTATTTTGTTTGTTGGCGGGGGAGGAGGGTGTTGCTGTCTAGATTTTCCCCGATGATTACTTGCCTGATTATTCGGGCTGCCAGAGGAAATCCCAAACTGTTTTATGTCCTGGAGGACTTAAATAGCATGACTTTACTCTGAAGCAGTTTAGGGATGTGTCAGGCGGTGTAAAAAAACAGAGCTTAGTTACTGGCTGGGTGTGGATTCCTGTGCTATTTCTGGCAGAGGGAGAGCTGCAGAGACTTCCGGCTATCAGTGCCACATTCTGAGGGGGTTTTGGAACGTAGTAATCCTGAGGCGGTCCTCTGCCTAGGCTTCTCTTCGTGAGTAGAAGGCTTCCAGGATACTTGGGAGTGGGAAGCCACAAAAGGGATGAAGACAAAGGTCACTTTCAGGACTGTAAAAAATTCTTAGTGGAGGGACACCTGGGTGGCTCAGTCAGTTAAGCTTTGGCCTTCGGCTCAGGTCATGATCTCCGGGTCCTGAGATCGAGTCCTGCATGGGGCTTCCTGCTCAGCAGGGAGTCTTGCTTCTTTCTCTCTTCCTCTGCCCCTCCCCACTGCTCATTCTCTCTCTCTCTCTCAAATAAATAAAATCATTAAGAAAAAATTCTTAGTGGAATTACTACTAATTCCTTCTTTAACATCTGGGTGCCTTTAGCAAAACTGTTGGCTCAGGAACTGTAAAGAGTGAGGCATTGATCTTCGTTAAGGTCTGTCTCTCTGGTGGTCCACTTGGTGGCCACTTAACCTTATCATGTAATGTTTACTGAGCATTCATTCAGGCCTCTGCAGAAGTGGGGTAGAGAGTGTGAAGAAGGTGACCCAAAATCAGCTGGGGCCAGAAAGCCTGTGGAATATATAAAAGTTAGGAGAACACGATTTTTTATTAAGTCATGTATTATATAGATATACATTGTCTATGTAATGTGTTTCATATTATATATTTTCATGTTAACCATGAATGGGGCTTATCTTCTCTTTTCTACAAATTCATCTCAGACGTACCAGATCCAAAAAATGAATGAACTGACTTCAGTTAAAAACTGCATTGTGTCTTCAGAGCTAATGGGTCAGAGCCGGCAGTGGAATGCTTGAGCCAGGCAGCTGGGGGGTTTTGCTCAGTTCCGTGATCTGCAAGGCTGTGTGTCCTTGGGCCAGTTATTTAACCTCGTCAGCCCCCACTTCCTTGTCTGTATGTGGGGACTGCATGGCGTGGTAGTTGAGATCCCAGGCCCTAGAGCCAGTTACGTAACTTTTTACGCCTCTGTAAACTAGTGTTAATAAGAGTACCTACCTCTTAGAATGTATATTAATATATTAATAAATACACTAAATTGAATATTTAAAATGCTTAAACCTATGCCTGGCACATAGTGTCATAAATACGTATGTGTTGCCATTATTTTTATATAAATATATAAATTCCTGACTTGGATTGCTGTGAAGATTAAGCTGAGACAAAGCATATGAAGTGTTTACCCTCGATTGTGATTTAGAGCTAGAACTTCATAAATAGTAGCTGTGTTCTGACCTAGGACTGCTATTGAGCTGGTAAACACTAGGATGGCTGAACCTTTTCTGATGGCAAGTGACTGCACTGTACCTTGGTTAAATATTTTGAATATTACCCTGTGTATACTGATACATTTCCTTTTTTAAAAAAGATTTTATTTATTTATTAGAGCGAGAGCATGAGTGGGGGGAGGGGCAGAGGAGGAGGGAGAGAATCTCAAGCCGACTCTGCACCAAGCACAGAGCCCGACGTGGGGCTTGATCCCACACCCCTGAGATCATGACCTGAGCCGAAACCAAGAGTTGGACGCTCAACCAAATCAGCCACCCAGGTGCCCCTATACTGATATTTCTTAATATTAAGGCCCTTTTTGGGGATGTTTTTTAATTTAAGGAATACTTTCTTTTCCCCACATAATATGTCTCTCTTCAGTCAGATCTTCTTTCACAGTTTTCTCCTTAAATATGCTGTACAGTCTTTTTTAGTTTAATGAGGTAATTTACTGGTTCTTCCCCCCTTTGTGAATAATGTCTTATTTTCAAATTAGCTATTGCTGAAGTAGAGGTAATGATACTGACTTGGTAATTTGATCTTATATCTGACAAATGTGTGAAACTCTAGTTTGTGCTCCTGTTGAATTTGAATTTTCTTTTTTAAAAAAATTATCTACCTGTCTGTCTGTCTACCTACCTACCTACCTACCTACTTTATCTATCTATCTATCTATCTATCTATCTATCTATCTATCTATCTATCTATCTATCTATCTATCTATCTATCT
>NW_023270447.1:44430362-44475036 GCF_011800145.1 Mirounga leonina | reverse complement strand
TCTATCTATCTATCTATCTATCTATCTATCTATCTATCTATCTATCTTTCATTATGGTAATCCCCTTCACCTATTTCCTCCATCCCTCCCACCCTGGTAACCATCAATTTGTTCTCTATAGTTAAGAGTCTGTTTCCAGGCACCTGGGTGGCTCAGTCGATTAAGCAGCTGCCTTTGGCTCCAGTCATGATCCCAGGGTTCTGGGATCGAGTTCTGCATCCAGCTCCATGCTCAGCGGGGAGCCTGCTTCTCCCTCTACCTGCCACTCCCCCTGCTTGTGCTCACGCTCTCTCTCTCTGTCAAATAAATAAATAAAATCTTAAAAAAAAAAAAAAGTCTGTTTCTTGGTTTGTCTCTCTTTTTTTCCTTTGCTTATTTGTTTTGTTTCTTAAATTCCACATATGAGTGAGATCATATAGTATTTGCCTTTCTCTGACTTACTACACTTAGCATTATACTCTCTAGCTCCATCCATGTTGCAAAGGCAAGATTTCATTGTTTTTTTTTATGGCTGAATAATATCCATTGTCTATATATACAACATATCTTCCTTATCCATTCATCTATTGATGGACATTTGGGCAGCTTGCTTCCAAATTTGGCTATTGTAAATAATGTTACAATAAACATAAGTGTGCATATATCTTTTCAAATTAGTGTTTTCATATTCTTTGAGTAAATACCCAGTAGTGGAATTTACTAATCATATGGTATTTCTATTTTTAACTTTTTGGGGACCCTCCATACTGTTTTTCATAGTGGCTGCACCAGTTTGCATTCCCACCAACAGTGTACAAGGGTTCCTTTTTCTGCACATCCTCACCAGCACTTGTTTCTTGTGCTTTTGATTTTAGCTATTCTGACAGGTGTGAGGTGATAATCTCATTGTAGCTTTGATTTGCATTTCCCTGATGTTGAGTGATGATGAACATCTTTTCATGTCTGCTGGCATCTGTGGTCTTCTGCCCATTTTTTTATTGGATTGTTTAATTGGATTTTTTTTGGGGGGGTGTTGTATCAATTCTTTATGTATTTTGGATACTAACCCTCTACTGGATATGTCATTTGTAAATATCTTCTCCTGTTCTGTAGGTGGCTTTTAGTTTTGTTGATTGTTTCTTTTGCTGTGCACAAACTTTTTATTTTGATGTAGCCCTGATAGTTTTATTTCCCTTGCCTCAGGAAACACATCTAGAAAAATGTTGCTACAACTGATGTCAGATTATTGCCTGTGCTCTCTTCAAGAATTTTTATGGTTTCAGGTCTCACATTTAGGTCTTTAATCCATTTTGAGTTTATTTTTGTGTATGATGAAAGAAAATGGTCCAGTTTCATTCTTTTGCAAGTAGTTTTAGGAATACTTAAAAAGGAAAAAAATGTTTGAGAAGCTTTGACTCAAATATGGCTTTCTTTTTAATAAAGAAAAGTTTGTTCTAATAAAACAATTTGCATAAATTTTATTGTGTCCTTGCACTTAATGGGAAGATGAGAATTAATCTGAAGAGAGTTCAAAACTAAGGTATTTTCTTGATTATAAAAGTGCTTCCTGGGGTGCCTGGGTGGCTCAGTCGTTAAGCGTCTGCCTTCAGCTCAGGTCATGATCTCCAGGTTCTGGAATCAGTCCCACATCGGGCTCCCTGCTCCGCGGGAAGCCTGCTTCTCCCTCTCCCACTCCCCTGCTTGTGTTCCCTCTCTCCCTGTGTCTTTGTCAAATAAATAAATAAAATCTTTAAAAAAAAAAAAAGTGCTTCCCATGGTAGCCAGAGGCGGGGAGAGGTGGGTAATATGGGTCAAGGTCATCAAAAGGTACAAACTTCCAGTCATAAGATAAATAAGTCCTGGGGATATAATGTACACCATGATGACTCTAGTTAATGAGACCATATTGTATATTTGAAAGTTTTAGATATAACTAAATTTATTATGATTTTGCGGTATATACATACATCTAATTATTATGTTGTACACCTAATATGTATAATGTTATATGTCAGTTATATCTCAATAAAAGATAGCTTCATGGTTGACAAAAACATTTCATTTGTGCTAAAAAAATAAATGAATAAACAAAATAAAAATTGTTTCCAGGGGTGCCTGGGTGTCTCAGTCAGTTGAGCATCAGCCTTTGGCACAGTCATGATCCCAGGGTCCTGGAAATGAGCCCCACAGGCTCCCTACTCAGCGGGGAATCTGCTCCTCCCTCTCCCATTGCCCCTCCCCCCCAACTTGTGCTGTTGCTGTCTCACGTGCTCCCTCTCTCTCTCTCTCTCTCTCAAATAAATAAGATCTTTAAAAAAAAAATAAAAATTGTTTCTGTTTTCAGGAAGATGATAAAGAGGACGAAAGTCATTATATTTTACATTCAAACAATAATGAAGACGAGACTGAACTTTCAGGAACAATTCATGATACAAATTCATCTTTAATACTTGAAGCACCCAAGGTATTTAGTAAATTGATTTCCTATTTGAATGGTTTGCTGTGAGCTAACATTTCCATAAAGACAAAAGCTTGTTCCCACTCTCAGCTAAAGAGATACAAATAAAATGATCCTCTTCTCTTTCTTTTATTTATTTTAAGATTTTATTTATTTATTTGACGGAGAGAGACAGTGAGGGAGGGAACACAAGCAGGAGGAGAGGGAGAAGCAGGCTTCCCGCCAAGCAGGGAGCCCGATGTGGGGCTCGATCCCAGGACCCCGGGATCACGACCTGAGCTGAAGGCAGACGCTTAACGACTGAGCCACCCAGGCGCCCCTATTTTTTTTTTAAACGAACGGTTTTCCCTGTTGTATCTCAGTGGCTTCATAAATGACATAGGCCAGATCTAAGGCATTTTCAAAGCACAACCATACCTTATTTTATACCACAGATACAGTCTTAAAATCTTGAGGGTAGAACACAATGTTCAAAAATAGACATGCATTTAAAATGCTGTAGAAAACAGAGCTATACCAAAGGACTTCTTACTGAATACTTTCTAAAGAAAAGAGTTATTTAGCCAAACCCTTCTTTACGCTTTAATTTTAGAAAGGCTATTTTGAAGCTTTTCCTTTTTTATTCTGAAAATGAATTGTGCTTATTTTGCTCTTTGCAGGTAGAGTATGGTATTGCTTTACCTGATAACAACCATCTGGTGATATTCTTTGCATAATTTATTGACAGTGCCTCGAGCTGATATTTATTTCTGTACTATACATTGTGGGGGTTTTCTTAGTGTAGACATTCTTTGTTAAAATTTCATAAGTGTATGACATCTTCAAATATACCGTATAAACACACCTGTAAAAAAATTAACTAGCTTGCAGTATTTGATACACTATAGTAATTTAAAGGTGGGAAGTAGTAGGTTCATTTCATGAATTTGCATTTGGTAATACTAATGAATAGGTGTCCAAGTAGGAAATATCACTGATCTCTCAAGAGGAATTGGGCCTCGTTGTGCTCAGCACTGTTGAGGATCCCCAGGGTTAGGTTAGAGGCTCAGCAAATCCATACATTCCTCAGGCAATACCTAGGAACTCAGCAAAGTTTCTGCACATGTATGACTAGTTTCAGTTGTGTGTACTTCTAATTAGTGAAATATCAGTTAATTAAAAAGCATACTATATTGGTTCCTTTTTGCCATGTAATTTCAGTACAGTTGAAAAAAATATATTTCTGTTACAGGGCATATTATAAAATAGTCGTACTCAAAGTAGTTGAGACATACGTCCCATATCTTTAGAGACTGCTTTTTGATAATTTCAAGAGCCATAATTTCTTTGGAGTTTTACATAAGCTTGAAAATATCTTTGCTTTCTTAGGTAATAGTATGATGTGTGTCTATATTTATGTACTACTTCTGTATGAGATGCATGAGCTAAATGTTCAGTGCAGCAGGTTAACAAAATTCCTATTTCTGATTGAGAATTTTCAGGTGGTTAATGTATAACAACCCTTTTGGAATAGTCATTCACCTTGCCAAGGGCAGATTTCTGCCTCTTACTGTTTGTCCCTTTCTTTGCTTTGAGGGTTATGTGGGAGTGAGCTTTTATTTCTCCTTTGTAATGGAGAGCTGTTCAAGTAACTGTGCCTTGGCGTGGAATGTAGTCATTGAGGTTATGTCAGGGGTTAACTCCCCAGGTAATGCGTAGAGTGCCACTTCAAGGCAGGTGGGGTTAAAATTATTTTTGCAACTTTTATTTACAGGAATTTAGAGATGAACCCTATTATAAAGAGGAGCTTGTAGATGAGCCGTTCCTCGATTTGGGAAAGGCTTTTCAGTCCCAACAGAAAGAGAGAGACGATAGCAAGGAGGCCTGGGAGATGCATGAATTTCTGACTCCTAGATTGCAGGAGATGGGGGAAGAAAGAGAGATGCTTGTTGATGAAGAATATGAGCTATATCAAGATCACTTTCCGTCCATGGACTTGTATCCCTCATCACACCTTCAAGAGGCTGCTCCTGTTTCCTCTGTGAAGGAACTTCACTTTGGCACTCAGTGGTTACAGGACAACGAACCACCTGAGCTTCAAGAAGCAAGATCCATGAGGAGTATGTATTCCCAGGAGACGCAGCAGTGTAGCTATAGCGCTGGAAACATGGTAAGGGGTGAGAACAGCTCTTCCACATCCCCCTCTTCTCTCCCCCACCCTCCCAACCCCTGTGCCTAAGTCATGTAACTTTCAAAAGAACAAAATGTAATGGAAAATACGGTTTTTGTAATTAATCATTTTTCCAAGATGTACCGTATAGTGTAATGCTGTAAGGATAAGCTCATCTCTCCTATATTATACAACTACTAGTAAGAGTCCATAGCTGTGGTTGCCTTTTATAGTGGTTTATAATGGGTTTTTGCCTTGTTTTTTTTTAATGATGTATTTCTCCAGATTACCCATTTCAAAGAAGAGTTCTTTTGCCATTTGTGGTTTTTTTATTCCCTCAGAGAGACACGACTCTATATTTCTCATATTGTGTATTTGTATTTATCAGGGAAAATCAAGGCAAAATTGACTCAAGATACATTGTTTATGTCTTGTTTATCCACACTGTTCTCTGTTATATATGATACTAAATAGAAGGTCACTGAACTCTTAAAAATTATCTTTACATTTGTGTTACTGCCTATTTTCAACTGGGCAGGAAAGCATTATATTTAAATAGATTTGTCCTTGCTATAGATCACCAATAAACTTTATTTTTATAAAATTAGGGTTAACTGGTCACCAATTGGAATCTTTCATTAGGGACATTTTTAATGTTTTTGTTTGTTCATTTCATGCCCCAGATCAACTTCCAGGGAAATGAAAATTATTATATAGAGGTTTTTTGTTTTTTGTTTTAAGAGAGGGAGAGAGGGGGTATAGGGACAGAGGGAAAAAGGGAGAGAGAATCTTAAGCAGGGTCCACGCCCAGTGCAGAGCCCCACATGGAGCTTGATCTCACGACCCTGAGATCATGACCTGAACTGAAATCAAGACTCAGAAGCTTAACCAACTGAGTCATCTAGGCGCTCCTAGGGATATTTTTTTACATGGCCACTTAGCAGTATGTTTAGATACAGCACAGTACTCCTCTCACAGAGATCAGCAACTGTCTTGCAATGCTGTGGGGAGTGTGCTTTTCTTTACTCTCTCTCAGAAGGCCCATAGGGCTAGTTTCTTTGCTCTCTCCTTCCTCAGACCTATCCTTCTTTTCCCCCTTTTTTGCAAATGCTTTGGGTCCTTCTTCTATGCAAGGTGCTATACAAGCTGTATTTATAGAATGCAAGAGGATTAGCAGACTCTGGAAAGTCTACCAGAAAACAGATGTTTTGGGATTATGTGAATAATGCCTGGATATGGGCAGAGGTGACAAAGAATCACCTGGTGTGTTGCCATTGACATTGGTGCTTTCTTTCCTTGCCAGTCCCGTTCCTGTATCTGTAAGTACTCTAACCCAAACAGAATATTCAGTTATATGGAGCAAATTCTAATCACAGATTAGTGAATATTCATAAATACTCTTTGTTGTGGCTTTCTTCTATAAAAAGAAAATTTTCTATTTACCTAAATATAAGGCAACCTGAAATAGAGGCCCATTTTAGTTTATAAACTTTCAGGGTTCTAGACTAAATAGTCGCAGTTACATTCACAGTATTTTATAAACATTCATATTTTAAAAACTGCCAAATGTTAAATTTTTTGCCTATTCTCACATTTAATGACATAATTTTATTCAGAGTCTTTCAATGCGTATTTATGTCCATAAATACATTATCACTAGAATCACCTTTCTGTCATTTAATACAGTTTTCCAAATATATCATCTTAATTTTCATATAGGTTGTTTGGGATACAGTGATTTTTGAATCCATGCTATCAGTCAGAATTTTATCCTGATTTCAAGTACTCATTTGCATAACAATAGGCTTTAAAAGAATTCCTTTTGTAAGCGCATAATGATTATCTTCACAATATAACCACTTACTCTGTTGTTTGTTAAACTGCTATTTAAAAAGCTTGTTTATGACAACATTCAGTGCTCACAATTTGAAAGACATGCATCCTAATTACTAAATCTGTGTTAAATTTCCTAGCTTCCTTCTTTTTATTTTCTATTTCTGATTCTGTGAGGTGACCTATAAGCTCCCTAAAATGGCATTGATTAAACTTGTTGCCGCCCCAGGGGTGCCTGGGTGGCTTAGTCGATTAAATGTCCAACTCTTGGTTTTGGCTCAGGTCATGATCTCAGAGTTGTGAGATCGAGCCCCACATGGGGCTCTGTGTCAGGAGCCCACTTGGGATTCTTTCTCTCTCCCTCTGCTCCTCCCCTCCCCTCCCCTCCAACTTGCACACTCTCTCTTTAAAAAAATAATTTCAGCCCTAATGTGTCTTGTGTGCACAATATTTTATTTTCTTTAAATAATTAAATCTTATTGTTTTGGGCATTCTTTTCCTGAACTCCACAATGATGGCAGTGTAAGGTAGGAAAAATTTTTCCTCTACTCTCATTGGTTCTCTGGCTGGGGCCTTGGAAATTAAGCTGATGAAAGATTAACAAAAGAAAAACAATTTATTAACAAGTGTGGCATGCACTCATGCAGTAGAAAGTCAGTGATGAATAACTCAAAGGGGTGGTTATACTTGGGCTCATATAGCTTCTTAACAAAGAACAATAAATTTATTGAGAAGTGACAAGACAAAGGAAAAAGGGTTTAGGTTTTAGGGTCAGAGCTGTAGGAAGGTAAATATAAGGGGGAAATTGATGGAAGATAAGGGTTGTTGTAGTTAGGTTTGTTATGTATGTTCCTCTTGCTGCCATCTCTGAGCTGAAAAAAAATCTAGATTCATCTCTGATGATGAACAGTCAGGGGAAGATAGCTTTTCAGTATGTGCTGTTTCACATTTGTCTTCCTCCCCGAGTAATCCTTATGCCAAAGTGGCATATTTTTGATAGAATGGTCTAATTCTCTATAACAGTTACACGCATAAGATCAGGATGGGCTTGAATCTTTATTTGCCCTCCTCTCAGAAAGGTACTCATGGGATGAAAATTTATTATCTAATATTAGAAGCTTTGGGTAGATTGTTAAAACATTTGAATACTTTACAAGATATGTAATTCTCAGTACTCCTTTAGAGAGTGCCCTCCAGAAGGGTAGAGTAACAGTATCACTTCTGTCTTCATTATAATATCCATTTTGGGCTACAGACATAGCTATATTTATGGAGTGCACATATTACCCAACTACTTAGATTTACCTTTCTCTACTCTCCATTTTATTTTTATTATTATTTTTTAAAGATTTTATTTATTTATTTGACAGAGAGAGACACAGCGAGAGAGGGAACACAAGCAGGGGGAGTGGGAGAGGGAGAAGCAGGCTCCCCGCAGAGCAGGGAGCCTGATGCGGGACTCGATCCCAGGACCCTGGGATCATGACCTGAGCTGAAGGCAGTCGCCTAACCAACTGAGCCACCCAGGCGCCCGACTACTCTCCATTTTAATTGAAGGATAAAACCATCAAGATTTATAGATCTGGTTCTTTATTTTTACTTGTAGTAAAATACACATTGCAGTAGCCCTTTCCATTCCCCACCCCCCACCCCTCCCCCCAATCTCTGGTTTCACTTTCACAATTTCAGTTACCTGATCAGCCAGGGTCTGGAATCAGATGATCCTCCTGACATATTCTCAGAAGGTCAATACTAGCCTAACACATGCCTGCATCATTCACCTCACTACATCTTATCACTTAGGCATTTTATCATCTCACATCATCATCATAAAAAGAAGGGTGAGCACAGTATAATAAGATATTTTGAGAGAGAAAGAGACCACATTTACATAACTCTTATTACAATATAATTGTTCTATTTCATTATCAGTTATTGTTGTTAATCTCTTACTGTGCCTAATTTATAAATTAAATTTTATCATAGGTATGTATATATAGGAAAAAACAGTATATACGGGGTTTGGTACTATGCTTGGTTTCAGGCATCCACTGGGGGTCTTGGGACATATCCCCCTCAGATAAGGAGGGGCTACTGTACATAAAATTTACCATTTTAACCATTTCTAGGCTTACAGTTCAGTAGCATTAAATACTCTTGCATTATTATACAACCATTATCACCATCCATCTCCAGAATTTTTTTCATCTTCCCAGATTGAAAGTCTGTACCCATTAAACAGTAACTATCCATCCTCCCCTTTTCTTATCCCCTGGCAAACAACCACAGTCCTACTTTCTTTCTCTAAGAATTTGACGACTTTAGGTACCTCATTTAAGTTGAATCATAGAATATTTGTCCTGTTGTGTGAGGCTTATTTCATTCAGCATGCCTTCAAGGTTCATCCACATTGTAGTGTATGTTGGAATTTTCTCCCTTTATAAGGCTGAATAATATTCCATTGTATGTATATAGCACAATCTTTTAACCCATTCATCACTTGATGAACATCTGGATTGTTTCTACCTTTGGCTACTGTGAATAATGCTGCTGTGAACACTGATATAAAATATCTGGTCAAATCATTATTTTAAATTTTGGGGAGTATATACCCCAAAATTAAGTTGCTAGATCATATGCAAGTCTATGTTTAATTTTGGGGGGGAACCACCATCCTATTTTCCACAGTACCTGCACCACTTTATATGCCCACCAGTAATGCACAAATTTTCCCATTTTTATACATGCCTGCCAATACCTGTTTTCTGTTTTTGTTTTTTTAAAAAGGTGCAAAGTAGTATCTTATTGTGGTTTTGATTTGCATTTTTCTAATTACTAGGAAAAGTTGAGCAGCTTTTCATGTGCTCATTGGCCATCCTCATATATTCTCTGGAGAAGTATCTTAAGTTTTTGCCCCTTTTCAAAAGATCTGACTCTTGCCTGGGGATTATTTACCTTAGACTGATTGTATATTCTTATTTTCTTCTCTGTTTAGAAAAACTCATTTTTCTAAAGAGCTGACCCTCTATATTGAAATTCAGATTCAGCTATCAATTCTCTTATTCCTCAGTTACATAATTGTCATTAACATTTTTTTTAAGTCCAGAATTGCTCTAAAATTTCTTCTAAGTACTCAGTGCTTACCATCTCCTCCTTACTCGCTTCTCTAAGGAATTCTTCTTTTATTCTAGGCAGCTAGGTTGTTATGTCTCCTTTCTCATCCCAACTTAATATTTGAGTTGAATTCTATGTTCTGTAGGCTCCATTAGATATCTGATAGAGTTCTGTACTTAGCTATACTCATCATCTGTATGGAAAAAGTCAGCAGTATTTGGTATATCAGTTTATGAGACATCCTTCTCTTACATTGAAGTATGACCAATATAATGTTAATGTAAACAGTGGACCGTGTAAAAGATGTCATTCACCTTTTTTGTTTTGAACAACCTAAATTTCCAACAGTAGAGAATAATGGTGTTATTCATCTTAAATGAATTGAGGTATGTTCCTCTGGTGGCCTTAACGGTATCATTTAATTTTATGCCTATAAAAGTTTGTAAGATATTAGGGACGCCTGGGTGGATCAGTTGGTTAAGTGTCTGCCTTCGGCTCAGTTCATGATCCTGGGGTCCTGGGATCAAGCCTCTGCCTCTCCCTCTCCCTGCCCCCTGCTCATGCTCTCTCTCACTATCTCTCCCTCTCTCAAATAAATAAATAAAATCTTTTTAAAAATATCAAATAAAATATGTTAGTGAAGATTGTCTGTTCTGGAAGACTATAACTTTCAGAAACCATAGAAGACATGTATCAAAGGAAGACAAGCAGAAAATGCAAAAATCATTGATTGTGCTTATCTGCAGGTTTTAGGTTTGTATTACTGGTATTTGCCAGGCAGATAAAAGTGATAGGAAGGGCAAAACAAGAGCTTAGAGCTATGAAAATCTCCGACCAGGTGTTTTGGGCTCATCAGTGAAGCTATTGAGGTTGTGGTCCAACGTGATCCATGAGTCAGTGTGTATCAGCCATTGACCTTTCTTGGTTGGATAGATCTTTATTCTTACACCTTTGTGATCATTTACTTAAATCCACTCATTAATGTTTATAAAACAATTTTTTTTTTGGTTAAAAAAAATCCACGGTTTAAAAAAAAATTGATATTATTAGCCTGTACCCTTGCAGATATAAAGTTATCAGCGTTTGTTACTGCTTGCCACAGTATAAACCGTTAACTGAGAATGGTCTGTTTGTAGAGCCAGTTTTCCACTATCCGCTATCTGGTTTGAATGATATTATGTTCCTCATTTTATCACAAAGTACTAATGCATTTCTGTCTGTCTTCCTCTCAAGATGAAAGAAAATTTTGGCATCGGTTCCCCACCCTCCATACCCTCATCTGAAGGAGGCAGTCAACAAAGCAGATTTGATGATCTGGAAAATCTTAATTCATTAACAAAAAGCAGTCTGGATTTAGGTTTGTGGTCTTTGTTTCTCATAAACACAAATTAAATTATTTTGCAATCTCAGTTTTATTTTTACATACGATAACTCTTTACTGTCGTATTTTCATTCATTATGCTGCAAATTTAAGTCTGTTTATTAATCTGCTTCAGAATATCTGGAAGAATAAACATAGCTCATATGTCAATGGAGGGCTTTCAGATTCTGTTTTCTGAGAGGGCTGTATTTTCAGTGCCTGGTTCTGCTTTTTATGAGCAGTATGGATTAAAACTAAAACTAATACCTTACATGCTAAACCTGAAATAAGTCTCTGCTAATACATATTAAAATCTCTGGTGCTGTTAAGTGATACTGTTAGCTCATTGAATGGGGTTGTTAAATATTAATAAAGCAAGGCATATTTTAAACATTTATGAAACATTTTTATAGCCATATATTACGGTCAATTTTGGTGCATTAATAACTTAGTTTCCATTAAAGAATCCTAAAAGTATAGTGCCTCTCCTTGCCTACCCCAATATTGATTCTTATATAATTTTGAAAACTTGACTTTTAAAAATAATTTTTCTTCATCCAACACTGAAATATCAAAGGCTATTATTAAGATCCCTAGGTGAGACAGTTAAGTTCTTTCACAGCACTGGGATTTATAGAGCCATTGTTGAAGATTTATGCTGTCCTTCACGTGTTACGACTCTGCTTATAAGGGAAAGTCTTTCTCTTTGGGCAGTTCTCATGTTGTATGGTAATACGTAGTAGGGCCAGAATGCACTATAGACGGTTTTATATTGGTTTCTATGAGTTCAGCATTCTGCTGAGTAAAATCTAAAGAATGGAATCTTTGGTGGTAAAGATTGAAGTCATCTGGGAGCGCCTGGGTGGCTCAGTTGGTTGAACGTCCAACTCTTGATTTCGGCTCAGGGTTGTGAAATCAAGCCCAGCGTTGGGCTCTGCTCTGAGTGTGTAGCCTGCTTCAGATTCTCTCTCTGCCCCTCCCCACCCCTTCTTGCTCACTCTCTCTCAAAAAAAAACAAACAAACATAAAAGATTGAAGTCATCTATGAGATGATTACAGTTGTCAATTCCCTGTAAGTCAAAACACAGCATGGATAGTTAATTTGGAATATCTAAGATTGGATGAGTTTATCCAGTTTTTCATCATAGATAACCAATTGTGACTAGGATGAAAATGGACTTTTTCCCCCACAACTGTCCCATGGTACTATTTTAAAAAATTTACCACATTTCTATAGTCCTCCCACTAAGTACTTGGAGAAGATTTATGGCACAAATGAATGAATTAACTGAATTAATAGGTCATGTCTGTTTGATTGCCATTGATACTTCATAGCAATGTCATTACTCTTTTGGGCCAGGCAATTCTTTGTTGTGGAGAGCTGACCTGTGCATGGTGGAATGTTTAGCAGCTTCCCTGCCTTCTAACCCTCATGCCAGTGGTACTCTAATTCCCAGTCATGATCAAAATCAGATTTCCCCAGACACTGTCAAATGTCCCCTGGGGGGTGAAATTGCCCCTGGTTGAGACTCCCTCACTGCGCTATACCATCAGGATTGAAAGGATAGACAGGCTAAATGGGATGGGTGTTGGTGGGGAGGAGCAGCAGAGTTGGGAAGAACATAGGGAAAATAGTCCCTCTTGAGCTCTGCTTTCTGTATTACCTAAGCGACTTCAAAGTTACCTCCTCTGACTTCTGCTACCTATGTAAGTTTCTTGGGGCCGCTGTACCAGATTGGCACAAACTTGGTGGCTTAAAACAACAGAAATTCATTCTCTCACTCTGCTCAAGGCCTGAAGTCCTAAATCAAGGTGCTGTGCTCCCTCCGAAGGCCTGAAGGAAAAACCTGCTTTTTGCCTTTTCCAGCTTCTGGTGGCTCTAGCCTTTTATGGCTCATGGTTGTATCACTGTGATGTCTGCCTCCGTCTTCACACAGCTGTCCTCTCTTTGCCCTGTGTCTTCTCTTCTTTGTCTCTTATGAGGACATCTGTCACTGGATTTAGGGCCCACGTGGGTAACCCAGGATGGTCTCATCTCACAATACTAACTGTATCTGCAAAGACTCCCCCTCCACCCCCAACTAAGGTCACATTCATAGGTTCTGTGGTTGGGTATATCTTTTAGAGAGGTCCCCAATCTGCTCACTACACTGCCTTAACCTAATACTTTGCAAGGCCCTGGGACTTTATTTTTTAGAGATTATAGTTTCGGGAATGAAGTTAGACTTGTATATCTTAGATTTGTCCTCACTGGAAAAGCATTCATAACCACATGCTTTCAGGAAAAATTTTGAAAGCCTCTAGAATGCTGTGCAGCGGGCGTGACTATTTGGATTAATGCTAACCGTGGGTAGGCTGAGAAATTACTAATACAGAGTTGACACAGATTTGGGCTGTGTTTTCTAAGCCATCTTTCAAAATGAAAGACTTGGGCTAAGTGTTTTCTAAGCCATCTTTCAAATCTGTAACTCTTTGACTACTTTATTAGTAACAGACAATTTTAGATTTATCTCTGAATAATTAAATTTCTTTTTCTGAACAGTTAATTTAAAACTTATTTTTGAGAACCTTATGTGTAAAGGGCTATTCTTGACCCTGTAGTTAATCCAAAATTTTGTATCCTCGGGGCGCCTGGGTGGCTCAGTCGTTAAGCGTCTGCCTTCGGCTCAGGTCATGATCCCAGGGTCCTGGGATCGAGCCCCGCATCGGGCTCCCTGCTCAGCGGGAAGCCTGCTTCTCCCTCTCCCACTCCCCCTGCTTGTGTTCCCTCTCTCGCTGTCTCTCTCTCTGTCAAATAAATAAACAAAATCTTAAAAAAAAAAAAAAAAATTTGTATCCTCTAAGAGCCTCTACTCTTCTTGGGCTGTGAAACTAAACCTATAAATTAGCATAATTAATAAGGTGAAGCATACAAGATAAATTCCAAGTCAATAATACATTTAGTGTTACAAGTTTTCAGAAGGTTTCAGACAGAAAGTAGTTGTTTCCTGATGTTTGACTGCCCCTGCCTGGATGGTACCTCCAGGGAACCCTGGATGAGTCTCTATCATTGCACCCAAGAGTCAGGCACACTTACTCATTTGCATGTAGCTCTTACTATAAACTGAGCTTTTAGAAGGGGCTTATATCTGATTGTGTTACCTTAGCAGGTGCTCAAGAAATATTTGTTGAATAAGAAAGTGAAATGCTACTTAATGTGTGGTTATTCAACAGCCCTCCTTCCCCCGCCCCCACACCACCCGCAGTGGCCAGGTTATACAATAACCCACCCTCCTCTCTACTGAGATTCTTCTTGCCTTTATTTTATTGACCATTCTGTTCTTGCACCTCACCAAGTATAAACCTTTTGAAAATTTCCCCCATTCCTCTCCTATAAACATTAACCTCCATTTGTCCAGGAACCTTTTTTTTTTTTTTTTAACTTTTTTGTTTTTCTAACCTTTGTGTGCCTGTATGACCCTTACCCAACACCTGCATAGGCCCTGGAGGACTCGATTTGTTTTATGGGCTCTGGGTACTGCAATGCACTTGGTGAGCAGCTCTGTAAAGTGTGAGTGTGTCAAGCACCGTGACAGATGAGAAATGTGTGCCTGAGCCCCCGCACCAAGGGTCCGTTGGAGGAGGAGTGGGGCAGAGGGCACGGGCAGCCTTTGTGCGGAACAGGTAATGAAAAGTTTTAAATGGACTGCAGCGACCTCTGAAACCCAATGCCCTAATTTAACAGGCCACTCTTACCAGCATGGGTGGGTGGGAAACCGCTCTGCAAATAGAGCCGGTTCCCTCTTCCTAACACTGGTGTTTGGCCCTTCTGGCCAGAGTTTGGCCCCACCCCTCGTCTCTCAGTGGGAAGGAGGAAGCCATAGGCAAAGCTAGAACTCGGAGGCGATGATACGGAGTACAGTGCTTTGCAGGAATGTCGGTCCCTGTGGACAGGAGTAGAACGGTACACGGGGATGGAGGACAGGCACCTGAGACGTCCTATAATACCACCTGAGCATTACAGTTACTTTCACCCCCTCTGCAGGTTCTGTTGCAGTACCAACTGATTAGGTCCTGATTCCAAAGTTTCTAGACAAGATAAAAAGCAGTAGTAGTGGGTTTGCAGAAGATTTGTTCGTTAGGAAGAAACGGAAAGAGTTCAGGTCGTGTTTATAGGAAAAATTTTAGGATAATTTATCTCTTAAAAATCATTTCTGATTTTCTAAAAAGCCAGAGCTCCAAAAAATACTATAAATGTATGGAGTCAAGGGAGGCATTTGATCACAATTCGTAATATTTGTCTAACACGCTGAAGAAAGAGTGGCTGAGAATTTCTAATCGATTACTGGGGTGTATCCTAAGGGTGATTAATGGGCCTATGCCATATGGACACAGGTCCCTAACTATGTGTCCTAGGACTGTATGCACAACTCTGCCCTAGTCTTTTTTTCAGTAAATCGGGAAACGTCACAGATGGCATGTCAGGTAAATTTGCACATTCCAGTTGGCAAAATGCCTTAACCTGAGTTTCTCCATCTATAAAATATGGTTGCTAGTATCTTTTCTCTCTAACTCATAGTTTGATATGAAAATCAAATGAGGTAAACAAATGTAAATGAATTCTGAAATTCATAAACAAAGCCCTGTTAAAAATGTGTTTTCTTAACAAGCACTGGGTGATGTATGCAGTTGTCGAATCACTATATCATACACCAGAACCTAATGTAACGCTGTGTGTTAACTATACTGAAATTAAAATTAAAAAAAAAATTTTTAGGGGCGCCTGGGTGGCTCAGTCGTTAAGCATCTGCCTTCGGCTCAGGTCATGATCCCAGGGTCCTGGGATCAAGCCCCACATCGGGCTCCCTGCACCGCAGGAAGCCTGCTTCTCCCTCTCCCACTCTCCCTGCTTGTGTTCCCTTTCTCGCTGTGTCTCTGTCAAATAAATAAAATCTTAAAAAAAAAAAAAATCAGGGCGCCTGGGTGGCTCAGATGGTTAAGCGTCTGCCTTCTGCTCGGGTCATGATCCCAGGGTCCTGGGATCGAGTCCCACATCGGGCTCCCTGCTCCGCGGAAAGCCTGCTTCTCGCTCTCCCACTCCCCCTGCTTGTGTTCCCTCTCTCGCTGTGTCTCTCTCTGTCAAATAAATAAATAAAATCTTAAAAAAAAAATTTTTTTTAATGTAAATGTTTTTATTTGGTTATTTGTTATTCTGTGGAATTTTTTTTAAATAAGGGAAATGTAGGAGTGCCTGCAGTTGGGACAGCTTAGGTTAATAAGGGAAAATGTGTAGTGAGATGAGAATAAAATCATTAAGGGGGTTTTTTTGATAAAATATTTCTATTGCTAAAATGTCATCTTTTCCGTGAGGCCATATGTAAAATTGTAACTCTTCCACTGAGCAGTCCCTATCCCCCTTTCTTGCTTCATTTTTTTACCATACTACTTGTCACCATATGACATATTAAACATTTTACTTATTTAGTTTAATATAAATAAGATTTCTACCTTGAAGGGTCTGCCCCTATTAGATGCCCATAACTATTTATTAAACAGGTGAAGGATGAATAAAAGCATCTTGTATTCACTATTATCTGGATTTGCTCTTTAGGCGTGATGATTCCAAATGATATCCAAGGCCCTGGCTTGCTTGTTGAACTCCCTGCTGTGGCTCAAAGAATGGAGCAAGATTTGCCCTTATACCAACTCCCCAGGACCCGAGTTGTTTCCAAGGCCTCGGCATACATAGGAACATCATCTAGATATACCGCTGATGCCTGGTATGATACCATTTATCTTTGTTTTCACATTATAAAGTAGTTTTCTTTTTGCTCTTATTTAAAAAACATGATTATGGTGGAACATTTGGAAAATACAGAAAATATGAATAAAACTGAATATTAGACAATTACTATGAGAATTTCACATACTTAAAATTGAAGCATATATACAATTTTGTATTCTTGCAGTTGTGTGGAAAACGATTACATAGAATATTTGCTTAGAGAATAAGAGTTTAATTGTTTAACAATGTAAGCAAGACATACAGACAGATTAAGGAGGGAATGGATTCAAGAGTTAGAGAATTTGCTGGAATTGGTGACTGATAAAGTGTCAGGGTGAGAAGACATAGTTGAGGATGACTTATGTTTCTGGACTGGGACAATAAATGAATTGTGGCACCATTAATTCTTTCATATATGATTGTAGGAGCAAAGGAAGCAACTTAAGTGTACATTGGTAGATGAATGGATAAAGAAGGTGTGGTATTGGGGTACTGGGTGGCTCAGTCAGTTAAGCATCTGACTTTGGTTCAGGTCATGATCTCAGGGTTCTGGGATCAAGCCCCATGTCAGGCTCTCTGCTCAGCAAGGAGTCTGCTTCTCCCTCTCCTCCTGTGCTCACTCGCTCGCTCTCAAATAAATAAATAAATAAAATCTTAAAAAAATAAAAAACGTGGTATATATGCAACGGAATATTATTCAGTGAGAAAAAAGAATGAAATATTGCCATTCTCAACAGCATAGACAGACATAGAGGATATTATGCTAAATGAGATAGGTCAGATAGTGAAAGACAAATACCATATGATTTCACTTATATGTGGTATCTAAAAAAAAACCACACGAACAAATGAACAAACAGAAACTGGCTCATAAACAGAACAAACTGGTAGTTGCCAGATGGGAGGGGGAAGAGGGATGAGCGGAATAAGTGAAGGGGATTAAGAGGCACATGCTTCAAGTTATAAATAAGTTATGGGGATAAGTGCAGCATAAGGAATACAGTTGATAATATTATAATTTTATGGTGACAGATGGTAGCTACACTTATCATGGTGAGCTTTTCACTATGTATAGAACTGTCAAATCACTATGTTGTACACCTGAAACTAATCAAACATCGTATATTATACTTCAGTTTAAAAAAAAAAATTATAGGAGCATGAACAGGTTGGAAGGGAAAATGAATTTGGTTTGGGACATGTTGAGGGTTCCACAAAGTGAAGTGGAATCAATTAGGTGTGTGATTCTGGGGTTTAATGTTGAGGTCTATCCTTATGTGCATAATTGGGAGCAAGATCACGTGTATGTGAAACTGCTGGATTTGAATAGTCGTCATCCAGAGTAAGCTCAAATAGGAAGAGCATAAGGCCAGAATTATAGTCCTGCAAAACAGCATTGTTATAGGTATGAATGAGGAAGAAAATAGTGGAGTCAAATGAATGAACAAAACGTTGGAGGAAATTGATGAGCCCAGAGAAAGTCATGGGGGCACCTGGGTGGCTCAGTCGTTAAGCGTCTGCCTTTGGCTAAGGTTGTGATCCCAGGGTCCTGGGATCGAGCCCTGCATTGGGCTCCCTGCTCCTCGGGAAGCCTGCTTCTCCCTCTCCCACTCCCCCTGCTTGTGTTCCCTCTCTCGCTGTGTCTCCCTCTGTTAAATAAATGAGGTAAAGGAGAAGGAGTTACACATATATAACTACATGTATATCTGTGTGTGTGTGTGTCTGTCTCTCTGTCTTTCTGGGATAGATCCAGCAAATGAATATGTCGATGCTAGAAAGATGGTGATTAAACACGGTCCCTGGCGAGGGTGAAGGGAGAGAAGGACATTGCACACCTAGAAGATGAGCCTTTGGTGGTTTGATGGGAGGAAGTTTACCTCCTCCACAGAGACAGGTGCCAGGAATGAAAAGGAAAGTACAAATACAAGTGCTATTTTGTGTCTTATGGGCAGGAATCCCAAGAGATATTTTATTTTTTATATTTTTTGTCATTTAGGTAAAGGTTATTTTAAAACAGGGATGAGGTGGTAGTAATGTGGGCATTAAAAGGAGAGGTGTCTGAGTAGGGATTCACTTTTGAAACAACGGTAGGAGAGTAATGGCTTAGTGGAAGGGAGTTTAGAAAAATCTTGGCGCCCCCCCCCCCCGCCCTTTTCCAACTTCCCAGAGCAAGGGAATGAGCATCACTCCCTTGAGCATGGTATCTGTGGCAGAGAACCAGAAGCTGTAGAGAGAACAGAAGAGGTTGAGAGAACATTCGGTGAAGAGGTCAGGGTGTGGAGTAGTTTCTTGACAACTCAAGGAGATTCCATGGAGTGTGATGGGTAGTTTGGCTGGAGGGTCTTGGGGGTGAGTCTGGGAACGGAAGCAAGGAGAAACCAGAGAATCAGGGAAGGAAGGAGTTGGTGGCCAAGCATAACAGGGATGAGAGATAGGGTGGATTTATTGGCATTCATGTTTTTATTAAAACTTTAGTCCAAGTATGTTGATATATGAAGTGTCTTAGAATGATAGCACTTCTCGGTTCAGCAACCTCGTGACCTTTGCCTATAGTTTTAGATAGAAACTTCATATTATCACAAACAGTTGGTCTCTGGACTTCAGCATAGCTCCTCTCTGAGTGGAAAGGAAAGACTCAGATCGGCTCAACTACTTGAAGGAATTCAGTGGCTTTTTATTCAGCAGAACTGGACCAGTGTGCAGAGGGGAGGTGCTGACAGGTCCTACATCCTGGTGCGAGTGATGTAACCAGCTCCCAGGGAAACACATAGTCTTAAACAGGCAGCGGGTTTGTTTCTTTAGGAGAGATGCCTGGAGGTGGAAGTACCGGAAGGCTTAGGAATATAATTTTATGACTTCTTAAAAATTAAAAATTTTTAAAATTTTTTATTGTTATGTTAATCACCATACATTACATCATTAGTTTTTTTTTTTTTTTAAAGATTTTATTTATTTGAGACAGAGAGAATGAGAGACAGAGAGCATGAGAGGGAGGAGGGTCAGAGGGAGAAGCAGACTTCCTGCCGAGCAGGGAGCCCGATGCGGGACTCGATCCCGGGACTCCAGGATCATGACCTGAGCCGAAGGCAGTCGCTTAACCAACTGAGCCACCCAGGCGCCCTTTGTTTTGTTTTTAATATTCAACTTGAAGGGGGCCAGTGGTGCAATGGATAATGTGTCTGTGGATCAGAATATTTATTCAGTTTATTTAAACTAAAAACAAAACAAAAACAGTTTACTTATTTCTCCTGCCTTTCACCCCCTGCCTCTTGAAACTACCAATGTATTCTCTGTATCTATGAGCTTGGTTTTTTGGTTCTTGTTTGTTTTAGATTCCACATATAAGAGAGATCATGTGGTGTTTGTCTTTCTGTCTGATTTATTTCACTTACCATAATATCCTCAAGTTCCATCCATGTAGTCTCAAAGGCAAGATTTCATTCTTTTATGGCTGTATAATAATCTAGTGTGTGTGTACACATACATATACATCATGATTATCTATCAATGAATTGTTTCTGTATCTTGACTGCCATAAATAATGCTGCAATGAACATGGGGGTGCATATATCTTTCACATAAGTGTTTTCATTTTTTTTTAGGTAAATACCCAGAAGTGATATTGCTGAATCATACAGTAGTTGTATTTTAAAATTTTTGAGGAACCTCCATACTTTTTCCAATTTACCTTTCCAACAACAGTGTACAGGAGTTCCCTTTTCTCCATATCTTTGCCAACCAACACTTGTTATGTCTTGTTTTGTTTTGTTTTGTTTTTTTTGATAATAGCCATTCTAACAGTGTGAAGTGATACCTCATTATGGTTTTGTTTTGTTTTTTTTGAAGATTTTATTTATTTATTAGACAAAGAGAGAGCACAAGCAGGAGGAGCAGCAGAGGAAGAGGGAGAAGCAGGCTTCCCGTGGAGCAAGGAGCCCGATGCGGGGCTTGATCCCAGGACCTTGGGATCATGACCTGAGCCAAAGGCAGACACTACCAACTGAGCCACCCAGGCGCCCCACCTCATTATGGTTTTGATTTGCACTTCTCTGCTGATTCATGATGTTAAGCGTATTTTCATGTACCTGTTGGTCATCTGTATGTCTTCTTTGAAAAAAATGTCTATTCAGATCTTCTGCCCATTTTTTCATTGGATTGTTTTTTGGTATTGAGTTGTATGAATTCTTTATATATTTTGGATTTTAGTCCCTTATCAGATAGATGATTTGCAGTTATTTTATCCCATTCAGTAGGTTGCCATTTCATTTTGTGTATGGTTTCCTTTGCTGTGCAGAAGAAGCTTTTTAGTTTGTAGTCCCACTTGTTTATTTTTGCTTTTGTTGCCTTCATTGTTGATGTCGGATTAAAAAAAATAATTACTAAGACCTATGCCAAGGAGTTCACCACCTAGGTTTTCTTCTAGGAATTTTATGGTTTCAGGCCTTACATTCAAGTCTTTAATCCATTTTGAATTAATTTTTGTGTATGCTGTAAGATAGCAGTCCAGTTTCATTTTTTTTGTATGTGGCTGTCCAATTTTCCTTACACCATTTGTTAAAGAGATCATCCTTTCACCACTGTATGTTCTTGCCTCCTTTGTTGTAAATTAATTGATGATCTATCTTTTGGTTTATTTCTGGGCTCTCTATTCCATTGATCTATGGTCTCTTTTTATGCCAATACCATACTATTTTAATTACTATAGCTTTGTAATATAGTTTGAAATCTGGAAACATGTTGCCTTCCAGCTTTGTTCTTTCTCAAGATTGCTTTAGTTCTTCTGGGTCTTTGTAGTTTCATAGAAGTTTTAGGACTGTTTGTTCTGTTTCTGTGAAAAATACCATTGGAATTCTGATAGTAGTTGCATTGAATCCGTATATTATTTAGGATAGTACAGACATATTTATGATAATATTTTTTCTAATCCATGAGCATGGGATATCTTTCCATTTATTTGTGTCATCTTCAATTTCTTTCATTAGTATCTTGTAGTTTTCAGTATGCAGGTCTTTCATCTTGGTTATTTTTAGGTATTCTTTTTGATCGAATTGTAAATGGGATTGTTTTCTTAATTTCTTTTTTTGATACTTTGTATCAGTATAAAGAAACAGAACAGATTTTTGCATGTTGATTTTGTGTACTACAACTTTGCAGAATTTGTTTATTCTAACAATTTTGGGGTGGAGTCTTTAGAGTTTTCTATATATAAGAAATATGCCATCTGCCAATAGTGAGTTTTACTTCTTCCTTTCCAGTTTGGATGCCTTTAGTTTCTTTTTCTGGTTGAATTGCTCTGGCTAGGACTTCCAGTACTATGTTGAAGAAAAATGTTAAGAGTGGACATCCTTGTCTTGTTCCTGATCTTAAAGGAAAAGCTTTCACCTTTTCACTGTTAAGTCTGATCTTAGCTATGGGCTTGTATTATGTGGAAGTACATTTCCTCTATACCTGCTTTGTTTAGGGTTTTTATTATAAATATGTTGAATGTTGATGTTGAATTTTTTTTTTTTTTTTAAGATTTTATTTATTTATTTGACAGAGAGAGACACAGTGAGAGAGGGAACACAAGCAGGGGGAATGGGAGAGGGAGAAGCAGGCTTCCCTCTCAGCAGGGAACCCGATGTGGGGCTTGATCCCAGGACTCTGGGATCATGACCTGAGTGGAAGGCAGACACTTAACAACTGAGCCACCCACGTGCCCCTGGGTGTTGAATTTTGTCAAATGCTTTTTTCTGCATCTATTGAGATGATCATATGATTTTTATCCTTCATTTTGTTAATGTAGTATATCACATTGATTTGTGAATGGTGAACCATACTTGCATCCCTGGAATCAATCTGACTGGATTGTGGTGTATGATCCTTTCAATGTATTGTTGAATTTGGTTTGCTAATATTTTGTTGAGGATTTTTGCATCTTTGTTCATTAGGGTTGTTAGCCTATAATTTTCTTTTTTTTTTGTGGTGTTTTCGTCTGGTTTTGGTATCAAGGTAATGCTAGTCTTATAAAATGTGTTTTGAAGAGTTCACCCCTTCTATTTTTTGGAAGATTTTGAGAAGGATTGGTATTAAATTGTCTTTGAATGTTTGGTAGAATTCACCAGTGAAGCCATCTGGTTTTGGACTTTTATTTATTGGGAGGTTTTCAATTACTGATTCAATCTCCTTGCTAGTAGTTGGTCTGTTCAGATTTTCTTTTTCTACATGATTCAGTCTTGAAAGATTGTATGATTCTAGAAATTTATCTATTGGCATATAATTGTTCATAGTCTCATAATTCTTTGTATTTCTGTGGCATCAATTGTAACATCTCTTTCATTTCTGATTTTATTTGAGTCCTC
Organism: Mirounga leonina; assembly: GCF_011800145.1. Lineage (NCBI taxonomy): Eukaryota > Metazoa > Chordata > Mammalia > Carnivora > Phocidae > Mirounga > Mirounga leonina. The sequence goes on along the minus strand of NW_023270447.1, from coordinate 44,452,038 downwards.
TTTTTTTCTTGGTAAGTCTAGTTAAAGGTTTGTCAATTTCAAAGAACCAGCTTATGGTTTCATTGATCTTTCTACTGTTTGTTTGTTCGTTTATTTATTTATTTATTTGACAGAGAGCGCACAAGCCGGGGGAGTGGCAGGCAGAGGGAGAGGGGAAAAGCAGGCTCCCCGCTGAGCAGAGAGCCCTACGTGGGGCTCGATCCCAGGACTCTGGGATTATGACCTGAGCTGAAGGCAGACGTGTAACTGACTGAGTCACCCAGGCGCCCCTCTACTGTCATTTTAGTCTCTATTTCATTTATTTCTGCTCTAATCTTTGTTATTTCCTTCCTTCTACAAGTTTTGGGCTTCGTTTGTTTTTCTAGTTCCTTGCTATGTAAAGTTAAGTTGTTCAAGACTTGTTTCTTGAGGTAGGCATTTATTGCCATGAGTTTCCCACTTAAAACTGCGTTTGCTGCATCATATGAAGTTTGGTGTGTTTTATTTACATTTTTGCTTATCTCAAGATATTTTTTTTATTTCTCTTTGGATTTCTTCTTTGACCCATCAGTTGTTCAGTAGCATGTTGTTTAATCTCCACGTATTTGTGAACTTTCTAGTGTTTTTCTTGTAATTATTTTCTTGTTTTATGCCATTGCAGTTAGAAAAGATGCTTTGTTTAATTTTAGTCATCTTAAATTGATTAAGACTTGTTTTGTGGCCTAACATAAGATCTGTCTTAGAAAATATTCCATGTGCATTTGAAGAATGTGTATTCTGTTGCTTTTGGATGGCATATTCTGTATGTGTCTGTTAAATCCATCTGTTCTAACATGTCATTTAAGGCTGATGTTTCCCTATTGATTTTCTGTCTAGATAATCTATCCATTGATGTAAGTGGGGAATTAAATCCCCTACTATTATTGTATTGCACTCTATATTTCTCCCTTTAAGTCTGTTAATATTTGCTTAATATATTTAAGTACTCCTGTGTTGAGGCATAAATGTTTACAAATATCCTCTTACTGGACTGATCCCTTTATCATGGTATAACACCCTTCTTTGTCTATTATTCTTGGTTTTAAAGTTTATTTTGTCTGATACAAGTATGGCTATTCCAGCTTCCTTTTAGTTCTCATTTGCATGGAATATCTTTTTCCATCCTTTCCCTTTCACTCTGTGTGTGCCCTTATATCCGAAGTGAGTCTCTATAGAGCAGCATGTAGATGGGTCTTGTTTTTTAATACATTCAGCCACTCTTTTCTTTGAGTATAGATTTTAGTCCATTTACATTTAAAGTAATTATTGACAGATATGTGTTTATTGCCATTTTGCTAATTGTTTTCTATCTGTTTTTGTAGTTGAGCTTTTCTCTGTTCTTCTCTTTCTTTCTTTTTGGTTTGATGACTTCAGTGGTATGCTTATATTCTTACTTTTATGTATTTACTATTGGTTTTTGATTCGTGGTTACCATGAGACTTAGATATAACAACTTATATCTATAATAGTCGACTTTAAGTTGATAATACCTTACATTTGATCCCATTCTAAAGCTCAGCATTTTTGCCCTTCCCCCACTATGTTTTGGTTTTGATATTGTATTTACTACATCTTTTTATCTTGTGTATCCCTTAACTAATTATTGTAATCATAGTTATTATTACTGGTTTTTTTTCTTTTAACCCTTACACTGGTGTTTTAAATAATCCACGACCTTTACTATATATTTACTTTTCCAATGAGATTTCTTCTCTCACATGTGTTCTCATTACTAATTAGCACCTTTCTTTTCAGTTTAAAGAAGTCCCTCTAACCTTTCTTGTAAGGCCATTTTAGTGCTGATGAACTCCTTTAGCTTTTGCTTGTCTGGAAAATTCTTTATCCTTCAATTCTGAATCATAATTTTGCCAGATAGAATATTTTTGGTTTGAAGTTTTTTCTTTCAGCACTTTGAATATATCATTCCATTCCCTTGTGACCTGTAATGTTTGTGCTCAAATATCTGCTAGTAGTCTTATGAGGGGGGTGGTCCTCATATGTAACAAGGTTTCTTTCTCTTGCTGCTTTTAATATTCTTTCCTGTCTTTAACTTTTGGCATTTTAATTATGATGTGTTGTGGTGTGAATCTCTTTGGCTTCATCTTGTTTCGAATTCTCTGGGTTTACTGGAGCTGGATGGCTGTTTCATTCCCCAAGTTAGGGAAGTTTTAGCCATTATTTCCTAATAAGATTTCCACCTCTTTCTCTCTCTCTCTCTTCTTCTGGGAGCCCTATAAAAAGTCAATGTCAGTTTGTTTGATGTTGGCTTGTAAATCCCTTAAGCTATTTTCACTTTTTTTATTCGTTTTTCCTCTTGCTGCTTTGATTGGGTGAGATCTTTGTCTTTGAGTTGCCCGATCCTTCTGTTTCATCTAGTCATCTATTGAACCCCTCTAGTGTATTTTTCAGTTCAGTTCTTGCATTCTTCAGCTTTGTGACTTCTCTTTGGTATTTTCTTATATTTTCCATGTTTTTGTTGAAGTTTTAACTGTTTTCATCCATTCTTTTTTTCAAGTTCAGTGATCGTCTTTATATCCATGACTTTGGACTCTCTATCAGGTAAATTGCTTATCTCCATTTCATTAAGGTATTCTTCTGAGGTTTTTTCTTGTTCTTTCATTTGGAACACTCCTCTATTTCTTCATGTTGCTTGACTTTCTGTGTTGGTTGTTAAACGGTTGATGAAACAGCCACCTCTCCCAGTCTCGAAGGAGTGGCCCTGTGTAGGAGATGAAACTTTTCATTCAGCCTTACTACAGCTCTTGGTTGATTCCCAAACCTCTGTGCTTGTCCAAACAGCCTATTATATTTTTAATAGCTCCTGATAGTTGAGGATGTGCCAATACCTGTCAGTGTCCAAAAGGGGAGATTCAGGTTGACTGAAAGCCAGACCCTCAGGCAGCAGCTTTAAAAGCATGCAAATATATATATAATCTTGAGGGGCCACATGTGTAAGCCCCACTGGCCACCAGACAGGCAATCTAGAGGTGTGCCTTGGGTGGCAGTCACAGAAATTGGGATTTCAGAAGAGTGTATAAGCTCCTTTTGGGGAAATACCAGTGAACTAGAGCAAAGCAGAAGGAGAATGCCGGGATGGTGTTCACAGCCCAAGTTCCTTTAGAGCAGCACTGTAGGTCGCTGAATGTGTGCCACACCTAAATATTGCCCCTCAGCTGAAGCTCCAGAATAAGCAAAGTGACCTTTTTTTACAGAAAGACTGGGGCATGTGCCTCAGTCTGCTGTCTTTGAATTGCCCTGATGGTAGTAGCCTGCCAAGAATCATCTTCTGATTGCCATAGTCCTGTGGGATCCAGGAATGCAAGACCCTTCATCCACCAGAGCCAGGCAATCAAGGGGTGTCCCCTGGATGTCAGCTGCAAAAACTGGGCACCAGACTCATGGAAAGCTCCCCTCCAAGAGTCAATGTCACTCTGGAGTGTGGCAGAGGGTGAGCATGATGAGAGCACTTGCCCTCCGAGGTCTCTGGAAAGGATTAGTCAGCCTCAAGGTGCATGCTTAATTAGAACCCTACCTCTCAGGCTACAGTCCTAATGATTAATAGGCTCCTGCATGGAAAGACCAAGCTCCTGGATCTGTTGCCTCTTGCTATGCTCTAGGGGTGGTAGCTATTGAAGAATTTTTTGTCCATTGGTTACAACTTAGTGGGACTCATGAGTGTAAGCCTAACAGGACCCAAGAATCAGGCAATGTAGAGGTGTCCCCTCTACAGGAGTCACAAATATTGGGGCACCAGATTAGGAGTATGAACTCCTTTTTGGGTGACACTGATTATTACAATCCCATGTGACCAGGAACATGAGCTCCTCTGGCTTCTAGCATCAGATGATCAAGAGGACTGGTAGTAAGAGGTCAGATGCTCCTTGAAAGTAGAGATCTCTAGGAATGGGCCTCTGGGCAAGCAGGGTGTGATAACTCTGGAGGGTGTCCAAGTGATTTTGTTCCGAGAGAGCACAAGCAGGGGGACCGGCAGGCAGAGGGAGAAGCAGTCTCCCCGCTGAGCAGGGAGCCCAATGTGGGACTTGATCCCAGGACCCTGGGATCATGACCTGAGCTGAAGGCAGACCCTTAACCAACTGAGCCACCCAGGTGTCTCTCCTTCTTTCCTTATAAGGCCACTTGAGATCCTGTCTTCAGAATCCACCTGGCTTCAGTCTTTTTCTAACTCATCTATGTCATCACCTACTGCCTAAAGACATATGGGTGCCTGTAATGGGGAGCATGCACATTTCTCAGACTGATAGCAGATCTGTAATGTAGATACATCATAGGTACTGTTCAAACATTTCCTCTGTTATCTGTAGCTACATTACCCTGAGAAGGTTTCCCTCGTGTCTGTATTTCCTCACTTATAAAGTGGGTAGTTCTTTGAGTTAAATAAGTGTGCATATAAAGGACTTCATAAAATGCCTTGAACAGAGCTTAATGAAAGGTTGGCAGTGATGCTAGATGACAAGGATAGACTTCATGGGCTCAGAGGTTTCTAGGGCAGTGTTCTTTGTTGCTGAGTTTATTAAAACATTGGAGGAGATTGTAGTTCTTTTGTGTGGGTGTGTGTAATGAGTAGGATCAACTCATAATAAGGAAAACAAGGTGTCAGAGCCTAAAACCTGGGAAGATGAACTTGAGATGAAAGACTTGTATTTAAAATTGAAAAAAAAGGGTGCCTGGGTGGCTCGGTCGTTAAGCGGCTGCCTTCAGCTCAGGTCATGATCCCAGGGTCCTGGGATCGAACCCTGCATCGGGCTCCCTGCTCAGCGGGAAGCCTGCTTCTCCCTCTCCCACTCCCCCTGCTTGTGTTCCTGCTCTCACTGTCTGTTTCTGTCAAATAAATAAATAAAATCTTAAAAAAAATAAAATAAAATAAAATTGAAAAAAAATCATGTTATATGTATACTAGTATGCAAATGAAAATAAATGCTTTCAGGTATAGATCCTTTGTTTTGAATATGGCAGGTAAAATAGGAGGGGGGTGTCATATTTGGGGAAAGGATTAAATGAATTATTGTTAAATTTTTTTTTTAAAGATTTATTTATTTATTTGAGAGAGCGAGAATGAGAGAGAGAAAGAGTACATGAGAAGGGGGGAGGGTTAGAGGGAGAAGCAGGCTCCTCGCTGAGCAGGGAGCCCGATGCGGGACTCGATCCAGGGACTCCAGGATCATGACCTGAGCCGAAGGCAGTCGCTTAACCAACTGAGCCACCCAGGCGCCCAAATTATTGTTAAATTTTGAGCCCCAGTACAGTGCCTGGCATGTAAAGCCTTGTAAGGCAATGGTGGATATCTAATAGATTTACCTTTAAGTTAATTTTGTGTAGATTCAGAACATTGGTAAGAGGCTGAGGATTAGGGGAGAATAAATATGTACTTTTGAGCAAAGACTACTCTGGAGTGTTTGAGTTGGGAGGAAAACGGGAGATTTCTAGTATAATGCTGTTGGAGCTGTTGTCTGCTCTGCAGGCGAAGACAAATGTGAAAAATTAGGACAAGAGGTACATAGAGCATTACACTAACGTGTTTGAAAATATAATTAGATCTTTGTTTACTAATTTAGGCTCTACAGAAGGCCAAATGAGAAGTAAATTTGATATAAGAAAGCAACTTACCCATTATGGCTTGAGTTTTTGTTTCTTAACAAAACTCTTAAGCACAGTTTTACATATTTATATAAAATGCACAAATTTTAAGGGACAGTTTGTTTAATTTTGATAAATTCATTCACAGCCTGATCAAGATATTACATCCATCACTCCTTGGCAGTATCCTGCCCCAGGCAACTACTAATATGACTTCTAACACCGTAAATTATTTCTCCCATTCTAGAACTCATGTAAATGTTGTCCTACAGTAGGTACTTTTTTGTGTCTGGCTTCTTTCCCTCAGCGCAGTCTGTGTCCTTCTAAACTTTAATGTAAGGGAATGCCTAATTCTTTATGTATACTCATGTCAGATAATAATTTGCTTTGCAACTTCAAAATCACAGTGTAACGTCTGTGTAAGTAGCCCTACTAGTGTGAAAAACACTAGTGCCTATTGTCCTGTTTCCTGTGGTGTGTCATGCAAAATTACCATATAGAATCTGCATTTAAAGAGGGAAACAATCTCAAGATAGTTTAGTTACAACCAAAACTCGTCCTGCTTGCATCATTTTAGAGTGCGGAGTTTACTTGACACACATTTTGGCTTAGTACTTAGTAGGTAGAAATTTTATATGAAAGAAGGTACATTGGAAAGAAAAGGTCTGATTCATCTCATTTTTGTATGATGCTGAAAATTTAATTTGCCTAGAGGTTATATATGATCAAATCTTACATTAATATCCACTTGTTCATTAATGGGGTGGTCCACCTTTCCCCCCAGTTCTGTAAAAGTGTTAACTTTGTCCATTTGTTATAAAGGTCAAAAATAAAAAGCACTGTTTCTATTGGATGGTTAATTCCTCTGGGGAAAATTGGTTATAAAACTCTGGATCAAAGTGTAAGAAGTACATTTCATTTATTTTAACATGAGATTCTAACTGAGCTACTGACCATATTTAATCAGTGCAAATTATAAAATTTGAGGTCAGAAAACCCTTGTTAAAGTTTTAAATATGGGGCGCCTGGGTGGCTCAGATGGTTGAGCGTCTGCCTTCGGCTCAGGTCATGATCCCAGGGTCCTGGGATCGAGTCCCGCATCGGGCTCCCTGCTCCTTGGGAGCCTGCTTCTCCCTCTGCCTCTCTCTCTCTCTCTTTCTCTCATGAATAAAAATAAAAAAAATAAAAAAAAAGTTTTAAATATGTTTGTGTAAATTTAGATCTTAATATATGCAGTAAAAATATTTTACTTTCTCAGTTAATTTTTAATTTGGGTTAAAAGGTATATGCATTCATCAGTGTAAAGTGACCACATTAGTTTGTATAGTTGCTCATCTCTTGTGATAGTATTTCCAAAATAAATCACACTATCTAGATAAGCTTTTGCAAGATGGGTTTTTTTTTGGGGGGGGGGTTGTTTTATTGTACTTTAAAGATTTTATTTTTAAGTAATCTCCACAACCAACGTGGGGCTTGAACTCACAATCCTGAGATCAAGAGTCACATGCTCCCCCAACTGAGCCAGCCAGGTACCCCTAAGCTTTTGCAAGTTTAATCTCTCTCTAGGTATGAAATAATCTGAAGAAAATATGTGTAAACTTCCTAAAGAAATATAATATGCTTTGAAAAAGTCAGTTTCTTCCAACAGAATAATCCTTTTGTTACACTATCAAAACTAAAATTTTGCATATTCTAGACAGTGTTTTCTTTCCCCCCTTAGTTGTATGTGAAAGCCAGCTGTTTTGGAAATTTTTGGTTTTCATTTTTTTAAGTGGGGAAACTAATCGTCCATACTAATGTTAAAACATGGTTTCCATTCTATTTTAGGTTTCTAAAAATTGAATAATAGTAGCATACATGTACCATAGTAAAAATACCTATGTGGGATTTTCTTCTTCTTCTTCTTCTTAATGCCTCTTATGAACTGTTTTTGCTCACAACACTTCTGACACCAAATATGTGAGTTTTCCCCTCTGCCCAACTACTGATTCTCTGGGCACTAACTGCTGTCTTAAAATTCAATTCACTTCTGACACTAGCTACTCAGAGTTAGTGCTGATCGCACGTCTAAGGACTTAGTCCCACAAGACTGTCCTGACTTCAGATGCCCGTCACAAGTTCCGTGTTGCTAGCTGTGCTTCTGACCAACCAGCTACAAATTGAGAGTTCCCATGATCCCTTTCTCAGGTTTGATGATCAAAACCTTTGATTTGCTAGGATGGCTCACAGAAATTAGGAAAGTGCTTTACTTATGCTGACTGGTTTATTATAAAAGATACAACTGAGAAATAGCCAAATAGAAGAGATGCATAGGGCAAGGTATGGAGGGGAGGTATGGAGGATGCACAGAGCTTCCATGCATTTCCTGGGTGCGTCCCCCCTCCCCTCCGCCAGTACATCAATACCTTGATGTATGTGCCAGTCTGGAAGTTCCATTATGTGAGCATGACTGGTTACATCATTGGCCATCAGTGATTGAACTCCATCTCTAGCCCCTCTCCTCTTCTCAGAGGAGGGTGAGACTGAAAGTTCTAACTAATCATATGGTTGTTTTTGTGGCAACCAGACCCCGTCCTGAAGCTGTCTAGGGCCTCACCAAAAGTCCCCTTACTAGCATAATAAACTCAGGTATGGTTGAAAAGGGCTTGTTATAAATAACAAAAGATGATCCTATCACCTCTGTCAGTTGAGAAATTTAAGGGTTGTAGAAGCTCAGTGCTTCTTATTATCACACCTATTACAATTTGGGATACAGGAAAGTAGAAAATGGAGAGGAGGAAGGTTTCAGTGTTGATTTGCTTTTTGGATTTTTAATTGTAATCTTCAGTTTATATTTAAAGGGGAATTCTAAAATACAACAGAGTGGGGTGCCTGGGTGGCTCAGTCAGTTAAGCGGCTGCCTCTTGATTTTGGTTCACATCATGATCTCAGGGCTGTGTGATTGAGCCCTGCATCGGGCTCCAAGCTCAGTGTGGAGTCTACTTGAGGATTCTCTACCCCCCTCTCCCCCTCCGCCAGCTCGCATGTGCTCTCTCTCTAAAATAAATCTAAAAAATAAAAATAAAAAAATAAAATACAGCAGAGCATGAAGATATTCCTTGCAGTAATAGCCGTATTCCAGGATATAATCTCAGTGTATCATATTTGGGATAGCAAATAAATTACATCAATAACATGGGCTATTAAGATGCTATTAAATAAAAAAATGATGATTATAATACACAAGGAAAATTTTGATACAAATTCAAACGAAAAAAATTGGGAATGAATGTTAAGCCTCAATTAAATGCCAGTCATATATCATTTAATCCTTACTATTACATAGGGTAATCAAAATATGGAAGTTTCTGCTATCACAACTATCCAACAAACATATATGCACATGTGCAAAAAACAATGTAATGTGATAAATAAAGACTTAAGTTGGTAGAATCATGGGTATCATTTAAGGATTGCATTCAGCTGCTTATAAACAAACACCCCACTTAGTGTAGCTTAAACAAACAGGGCCTTAATCTTTTTTATGTAAAAACCCCTGAAGAAGGTGATCTGTCAGGGTCTTAAAAACCTTCTTTCTGCTCTGCTGTTTTCTTACTGTATTGGTTTAGTCATTGTTTCTTCATGATTTTAAAATGGGTGCTCCACCGCCAATGTCATCTCTGCCTTCTAGGCAAGAAGAAAGGGAAGGTCCTAGAAAAAGCCTCCTGCCAGATGATTCTCTCTCCATTCAATGAGTTTTTCTGGAAATCTCTAGGGACTTTTACTTTTTTTTTTTTTTTTTTTTGAGACAGAGAGAATGAGAGAGAGAGCACATGAGAGGGGGGAGGGTCAGAGGGAGAAGCAGACTCCTCGCTGAGCAAGGAGCCCGATGCGGGACTCGATCCCAGGACTCCAGGATCATGACCTGAGCCGAAGGCAGTCGCTTAACCAACTGAGCCATCCAGGCGCCCCTAGGGACTTTTACTTTTATTTCAGAACACAACACCCAGTTACCATTAGCTGAAAGGAAGTCCAGAAAATGTATTTCTTTAAAGCTGGGCATAGTGCCACCTGGAATAAACGAGAGGTTATGTTGGTTAGGAAGGAGGGAGAGGACATTAGATAAGTAATTGGGAAGTATCTGCCAAGTTCTTTTTCCTTGAATATTCTGATGCTTTTAATAATAAAAAATACACTGTCTGAGGCAAGAAAGCCATCTGGTAGTGGGTGAAATGTTAATGGCCCCTGATGATCCCAGTTCCTTTTTTTTTTTTTTTTTTTAAGATTTTATTTATTTACAAGAGAGAGAACGAGGGGCAGAGAGAGAGGGAGAAGCAGACTCCCCGCTGAGCAGGAAGCCACATGCAGGGCTCCATCCCAGGACCCTGACTGAGATCATGACCTGAGCCGAAGGCAGACGCTCACCCGACTGAGCCACCCAGGAACCCCATGATTGCAATTTCTTAACTGATTTTTGGATTGTCTAGATCCTTTCCGTTTTCTCTTTCTCACTCAGCCTTAAACCATTATATCCTAGAAAGTCTGTCTGTAGAAGCAGCAAATAGGTGGAGTTTTATTACTTTTTATGGGACTTATTTGGGAGTTCAGAGAAAAATACAGCATTGAAACTTTGCGTGCTGCAACGTAGATTTGGATATTGTGAAGAGGTTGTGTGCTCAGGAGCCTTCTGTGAGCCTCAGTTCCTCACGTGGAAAATAGTATGACCTGCAGTGCTGCTTCACAGGGTTTTTGTGAACATGAAATGGAAGAGGTAGTGCCTCCATTTTTGTGTAGATGCTATTAAATAAACTTACGCTGTCAGACCTATTAGCTAATTTGGTGGTCCAGAGTCACATCCGTTTCATGGTGCAGGTTAGACTGGAGCTTAGGACTCCTGACTCCTCCTCTAGATAATGTATGGTAATGTGTCTACCCTATTCAATAGCATTACCTTTGTAGGTATTCTGTAATTCAGCATTTTATGTTGTTATTTCCATACTAACATAACTTGATGGGTGAAAGTGTAGTGGTAGGTAGGATCGAATTAGATCTAACATAAGTAAATCTCTCTGCAAACTGCAGAGTGATGGATAATGACACAAAACATTCATGGGATACAAATGACAAGGGAATTATTTAGGGTCAGGGTGACAGATCTAGAAAGAGGGATTGTGCTTACCAACTGTTTAGCCATTTCAGCTATTGATGTTGATTTATGCTGGAGTGTTCTCTTTGCTGGTTCATCAGTACCAAGTTTGAAGGAATATATTTCCTAATATTTTATATGTTGATAGAAAAACAAATGTGATATTATACAAATCAAGCACAGATTTTTAGAAAATTGCATCTAGAGTGTCACCAATAAAAGTGTTTATAATAGTTCTATGACTTTTTGGTGACAGGTGGATATTTATTGAGTTGAACATTAATGTTCTGGTTGATGTATGTATTTTATTGATGTAAATATTTTAAAAGCTTAAAAATTAAGAACTATTTACATATAGATTGTTTAATTTTGAAAGTTTCTAGGAGCCTTTAATACAACACTGTTTTACAAATTGTGTGTTTTTTCTTTTCTTTCTTTCTTTTTTTTTTTTTTTTTAAGATTTTATTTATTTGAGAGAGAGAGAATGAGAGAGAAAGAACACATGAGAGGGGATAGGGTCAGAGGGCGAAGCAGACTCCCTGCCAAGCAGGGAGCCCGATGCGGGACTCGATCCAGGGACTCCAGGATCATGACCTGAGCCGAAGGCAGTCGCTTAACCAACTGAGCCACCCAGGCGCCCCTCTTTTCTTTTTTTTTTTATTATGTTAATCACCATGTTTTTTCCTTTCTCTCCCCTCAGTGAGTTACCTGAAAGAGAAGAAGGTGAAGGAGAAGAAACTCCAAACTTCAGCCACTGGGGTCCACCAAGAATGTATGTTGATGACATTATTGGCTTTCTCAGGAGAACACAATCAGTTAGTTGCTCTTAAATTTCATAGTGTCATGTGGACATGTACTGATTGAGAAATTGCCATCATCCACATGTAGGCTGGCCTAAATTTTAGTTTTGTCTTATCTAGGGATTTTTAGCCAGGCAAAATGACTATAATCAACATTAAATGGAAAGTTTTATCATAGTTTTTCAGAAAAAGCAATTTACAAATGTCCATGTATGATAGTAACCAATGGACTAAGTATACCTTATTATTGCACCACTGCCTTGAATGCAGTAAAATTTCTTCCTTTTTTTTTTTTTGTTAAATAACAGCAACAGTAGTTGAGGCTTCCAGCATGTATTCATTTATCTCTATCCTCCTCCTCTTGTGTTCGTCCAAGTTTGCGCCTTGTTTGAGCTAACAGAATATAAAAGTCTTCCTTTAGCTGCTCTATTCTGCATGCATTATTAATCCCACGGTACCCACCCACATGGTCTGTTTTCTTCTTGCACTTCTGTGTTTTGTCTTAAAGACTCTTGGGCGCTGTTTTCTGAGCTACTTTTTAATTTCAGTTAATCATTGGCCACATCTGCAGTCTGAGTAAAATTCATAACCATTTGAAGGGCAAGTTTTATTCCATACTTTATTTTAAAAAGTGATGTGGAGGTAGGAAGAAAAGAGAGCCTGCCAGCTTTAAGAGCAAAATCTGTCCCCTACTTAAAGAAGCACAGGTTAAACCTGCTGACTGGAAAAGGCAGCTAGGGCAAGAAGCCTTTTAGTGGCAAATTTATTTTATTGTGAAAGTCTGTGCTTTTTGCCAAAATGATAATATGCGACTTTCTTGATTCCCCCACCCCCCCCACCCATTTGTTATTTCCTTCATCCATTCTTTGCTGATGTTAGGGCTATAGAATTAAAGAACTAATTATAGAAAATATATTGTGGTAGGAGATGGGAACATTAAGGCCAACCAAAATCTCTGAATATTAAGAGGATGTATTTATTGTTTTAGAAATCTTTTTCCAAATTCAAGCTTTCACATGCGCCATGAATGATTGATAATGTCCTATAATTTTGGAACTAGGTACAGTTTCGAAAATTGTAAAAATATATTCATATAAAATATGAGTCACAAGGATATGGTCCAAATCGAACACTTATAGTGACCATCCAACAAATTATATTAACTTGCTCATAAGTGAATTCATTTTCTTTTTACAGTGTTGAGATATTTAGGGAACCCAATGTGTCTCTTGGTATTAGTATTGTTGGTGGACAAACTGTTATAAAACGCCTGAAGAATGGAGAGGAACTTAAAGGTATATTTATCAAACAAGTTTTAGAAGACAGTCCAGCAGGAAAAACAAATGCTCTTAAAACAGGAGATAAAATACTTGAGGTAAGTGATGTTAAAATTCCGTTTTTGTTTGAAACCTACTTTAAGACAGTAATCATTAACTGGAAGTCCTTCCTTCATTTGTTGGGAGTATATGTGGATACAATTGGTGTATTTTCTTTCAATGCCCTAGTTTGTATGTTGTTTGCATAATTTTATGAGATTTTAAAGTTGGGGTGGTTATCGTATAGCATAGACAAAGGATCAGCTGACTAAAAAAACAATTTTACAATTTAACAGAATGAGTCAGCTCGTTAGCATTGTGTTTCTCCCATAGTCTTCAACAAACTCTAATTTTTTTTCATCATTTAAAAAATTTCTAATGTTCTGCTTTTAAATTGAAGTATAGTTGTCATACAACGTGACATTAACTTGCAGGTGTACTAGGTATAGACAATTCTGTACATTATGCAATCCTCGCCACCAGTGTGGTTCGCATCTGTTGCCATACAACATTATTACAATATTATTGACTATATTCTCTATAACAAGCTCTACATTGTATAAATATGTGTCAGTGGGATAGCCATGCTCATCCAGCCTCCACTGGAGGAAGGGGTGACTCCATTGTTCACATGCGGTAGGCTTTACAGAGCAGCAGAGTTTAGGGCACATCAAGGCGCTGAGAATGTCCTGAGGTCTGAGTCTCATACATTTCTTTGCACTGGGTTTATTGGATGGACATCATATTAAATAGCTTCAATCCCAGAATAGTGTTCTTGATACATGCTTTATGATGCTAAACTTCAGCTGTGGTGCTTTAGTTCTGATAGAATGAAAAGAGCCCTGGAGGTCACGGGTTGAAGTCTTGATTGTGCTGTTTATTTTGTATCTGTTCTTGGACATATTATTAAACCCACCTTATTCTCAATTTTGAAATAAAATGGAAATGAGAATCTAAAACTCATAGCATCATTGTGAGGATTAAAGCCAAGAACTGTGTAAAATTGCTCTGAATATACAAATATTAGGTTATATTTGTGTTTTTGAAATTAAAAGAAGATTTCAAACACACTAGGGTTATGGCAGTGAAGAAAATGAGCAAAATTCCTACTCTTAGGTTATTTACATGGTAGTGGGGAAGATAGATAACATACGTAATATGTAGAGTGTTAGATTGTAGTAAATAGCAGAAAGATAAGGAGGAACGAAGGGCAGTGGAGATGCTGATTGCAACCGATAGATAGGTTATGGAAGATGATCTTGGGACAAATACAGGAAGTGAGAGAGTGAGCCATGTGGATGTATAGGGGAAGAAGTCTCTAGGCAGAAAGAACTAAAATGCTTAAGCTCTGAGGTAGGAGTTTGCCTGACTATGTTGAAGGAACAGAAAGAAGTCCAGCACCACTAATGTCGGTAGAGTGAGCAAGAGAGTGTGAAGAGAAAAGTCTGAGAGGTAATGTGAAGCCACATCACAGAGAGCTTGGAAAGTTGTCCATTCTAGAATTGTGAATGTGTACATATTTTAAAAGGATTACTCTGACTTCAGGGGCAGGTGGGGTTTCCTTTATTAAGTATTTGCATACATAGCACCTTGTTTTTTTCATTCCTTCATTTTTACCCTTGTGATTTTGTTTTAGTTGTATGTTTTGTAAGCAACATATATAACTGGATTTTGCTTTTTTAAATCTACCTTGATAATCTTCATCTAGTAAATAACTGACACGGATTCATTTTTTACTTTGATTACTGATATATTTGAACTTAGTTTTTAAATATGTATTCTGTGTTTTGTGTGGTCCTTTTTCTTCCCCTTAACTTTCTATTTTGAAACAAAGGAAATTGTGAAGAAATGTACAAGGAAGTCCCAGGTGCTCTTCCCTCAGCCTCCCCCCCAGGGTTACTGTGTGACAGATAATACACGAGCAGAACCAAAATACTGATAAGGGCACAACACCAGTTACATAGGCACTGATTATAACTTGGTGTATTTTTATAGCTCTACGCAGTTTTATCACATGTGTAGCCTTGCCTAACCACCCCCACAATCAAAGAAACTCAGTGTATCACCGTAAGACTCCCCTGTGTTGCCCTCTACAGCCGTTCATCTCCCCTGCCATATCCCCCCATACCCAACCTCTGGCAACCACTAATCTGTTTCTCCATGTCTATAATTATGTTATTTCACAGTTGTCACATAAATGGAATTACGTATTCTGCATCTTTTTGAGATTGGCTTTTCTCGTTCAGCATAATTTCACTGAAGTTCATTTAATTTGTTGTGTCCATCAATAGTTCATTCCCTGTTATTGTGACTGAATACTTCTATGGTGTGGAGGTACCACAGTTTAACCATTCACTCATTGGAAGACACCTGGGTTGGGGTGCCTGGGTGGCGACTCTTGGTTTCGGCTCAGGTCATGATCTCAGGGTAGTGCAGTCGCCCTTTGTTGGCTTCCGCGCCCTTTGTTGGCAGTCTGCTTGGGACTCTCTCTTTCCCTGTCCCCCCCCCCCCCCGCCCACCCTGCCCCGTGAGCTTGTGTTCTCCCTCTTTCTTTCTCAAATAAGTAAATAAATCTTTAATATATATATGTGTGTGTGTGTATGTGTGTGTGTATATATATATACATATATATATAAAAGAAAGGCACATGGTTTCCAGTTCTTGGTTATTATGAATAAAACGTCTATACACATTTGTATACAAGTTCCTAAGTGGAAATAAGTCTCCATTTGTCTGCAGTAAATGCCCAAGAATGCAGTTGCTGGTTGTATGGTAAGTCCATTTTTAGTTTTGAAAGGAACTATTTTCCAGAGTAGCTGTACTATTTTACATTTCCACCAGCAGTATATGAGTGATCCAGTTTCTCCACATTTTCACCAACATTTGGTGTTGTCACTATTTTTCATTTTGGACAGTCTCATAGGTAGATAGTGATATCTCATTGTTCTGAGTTTCCCTAATGGCTAATGATAAAGAACTCTTCATGCCATCTGTACATGTCCTCTTTAGTGAAATGTTTGTGCATGTCTTTTGCCTGTTTTCTAATTGTATTGCTCATTGTTTTATCTTTTTAAATTAGGTGTTTCCCCCTTCATCTTTCCTGCTTTGAGTTGAATACAAAGTATTCTCTTACTTATCCATCACTTTTATATACTAATAAGAACCCACTGTTTTATCCCAGATTTAATAATTTCTTTAAACCCACAGCAGATTTGAAATGTTAACACTTTAATATTTATTTTGTCAAGCATATGGAGTCATTTGTTTACTTTTTTTTTTTCCTGTGAAAAGCATTACTCATTTGTTTTTAAGGAAAGCTTAATAATCCTCTCTGCCTTGAAACAATTGCATAAAGGAGCTAGATCTGTATAAAGAAGGATTTGTTGACCTGGGAAGTTAGCAATTAATTTAATTTTGGGAAATGGGTCTTACCGGTGTGAATGGACATACTTCTGGGTTATACATTTAAAGCTGAGAAAAGATTATATTTCTGCTGTAATATAACAGAATTCCATTTTTTCCCTAACTTCCTAACTTCAGTGATTCCCATTTAACCCTGTGGAAATGTGTGTTGGGGAAACAAAAGCTGATTATTACTCGAAGATGAAATGGTTCTATAGCTTCTACTTCTCTTACTGTTGAATGTTTTGGGGATTAGGTTATTCATAAGAAGCCTCACCAAACTGTTGTGATAGCTTTTAAGCTTCAGTTAAATTTTTTTCTATATTGGTTTACTATTATTCATATCCTTCCTGAGTTCATATGGGAAAAGATGTTTGCACAGAAAAGAGGTTTTCACAGAAAGAAGGTTTCATTAAAACCTTCCAGGGGGTATCTGTCAGAATAAAAGGCCAAAGTTCTTGCCACAGCCTCTGTGTGGTCGTGTGCCTTCAGCTGCCTCCCTGACTCATCTCTCTGCACTCTCCCTTGCACTGGGCGCCACACTCACCTGCTTTTAAACCCCTCTCCCACACTGGGCTCCTGTCTCCTACCTTCGGGCCCTTACCTCTGTGTCCCTCAGCTTCAGGTGGGCTGGCTTTTCTCCTCCCCGTGCTCTGACTCAGTGATTGATCATCCTCATCACTTCCAGCTCCTTGGATCCCCTTTGCTTTTACTGAACTTGTCTGGGGAAACCACATCCTAGTTAAATGCAACTCTTGGCTTATTTCAGGTCCCTAGCGTGGCTGGAGAAAATAACCAGCTAGGCTGTCTGGTCTCATTTTAAATTCATGAGCTCCTTCTCAACTGAGTCTTTAGTTCTGCCTTGCAATCCTGTATTATTTCCCTCGTTGTTTCACTCTCCTGCTTCCAGAGGTAACTCCTTCACACCTCCTAAACTGCCTTCCTCCATTTTAATCTCAGTTTATGGTACTTATTTCTTATTTCATGGAGAAAATAGAAGCAGTACAAAAAGGAACTTCCCCTTGCTCTCACTGCGTGCCAAATCTTTTTTTCTAATTGTATCTGTAACAACATATGAACTATTTGTGCTTCTAACTAAAGCCAGCCTCCGTAACTTGTGCCACGGAAGTCATTCCCTCTTCGGTGTCTGAGGACTCACTTCCTCAGGTATCACTTCTCTCTCTCTCTCGCATGCATTTTCCCTCTCTGCCACACCATGATTACTGTAATACCTCCCATCTTAAACACAAAAGCCAACCTTGATCCCACAGCCTTATCCACCTACATTCCTGTTTCTTTGGTCTCCTTATGGCAAAGAGGTATTCACAAATTGTCACTAACCACTGACCATAAGCCACCCCAACATTTATTAAGGCTTTGTTACATTATTGGTTTGAGAAATTGGTTCTGTTAAATATGGTAGATACAGAATGCTGTTGGAGATTTTGGACATGTTTGCAAGTTAGGTTGTCTGAAATTTGTATAAGGAGCTGTGTATACTTATCCCAATTTACTGAACAGAGAACACTTTTAGTAAAAACCTATGGATATTTTCATAGTTCTTTTTTAAACATAATTTGGGAAATGTTCAACTACTCAATTAAAATAATGGACAATTTGCTTAAAATATTGTACTTCTCAATTTGAGAGAAGAGTCCAGACCGCCTTCCCCTGTCCCCACTCAGAATTCTGTGCTGCGTTTAGTGGTAGAGGTGACATCATAGCTCAGAAACTTCTTAAGGTTCTGTCACTGACCGAACTACCTATTTTGGATAATTATATTTAACCAGGGCTGTTATTAAGATACTTGTCTTACTTTTCTGGAAGGTGGAATGTTATTTTCCTTAAACATGTTCTTAAACAAGCTTTTTGTGGGCAAATCTTTTTTTTTTTTTTTTTCCTTTTTTTGGCTTTGGTCTAATTCATTAGACTGGCTCTTCTCATCACTATATAACACATGTGAACGCTATAGCCTTTCTAATTGAAATGAAATTACTTCTCTGTTTTAGGTGTCTGGAGTAGATTTGCAGAATGCCTCACATAGAGAAGCAGTGGAGGCCATTAAGAATGCGGGAAATCCTGTGGTGTTCGTTGTTCAGAGCTTGTCATCCACTCCAAGAGTAAGCTTTAGTTGATATTTTCAAAAAATTTAAAAATACTCTATATATCTATGGACCAAGCTTTTGCCTCCATGTATTTTTCCACTTATTTTCATTTTGATCCTACTATTGCCTAGAAAAAGCATTACTTCATAAAAATTTAGTTATTAACTTCACTTTCCCTTTTTTTTTCTTTGATTGTGGTCTTTTGGTTAACTTTGAGTCATTCCAGTCTGCCTTGGTCTAAGTCACAGGCTGTGGAGTCAGACCTGTTTTCCATTCCTTAATTCCCTGTTGACCAGCTTTGCTGACTTGGAGACAAGTTACTTAACTTTTCTGAGTCAGTTACTTTGTTTATAAAATACTTGGAACATAAAGGGGGTCAGATATGAAAACGTTCTAGAGGTACCTCCATGCTCTGTGTAGTTATTAAAGAGTGTAAAAATGCAGACATGGTGCATTGTTGTATGTTCTGTTGGACATCCTGAATTCAAAACTAGCAGTATTTAATCATAACACTTTTATCTGTAATAAATTACCCTTTCGGTATGGAATTAGAACTTCGATACATAGATGTCAGTGGCAGGATATGTATTTTATTTTGCAATATGCAGCAGAAATATCACCCCTAAGCCCTGTGACTGGAAGAAATGTTTATTTTTCCTTTTTATAGTGGAAGACAGCTGTTCAAAACATAGGCACTTCTGAACAGTAGAAAAACTGCATTTTTTAAAAATGCTTTTCAATAAGTGAGGCAGTGATTTTCGACCTTTTCTATGTCAAGGCATACAGAAAATAATATATGTATGGCAACCTGGGCGAACAGATGTTTGGCGGCCCTGAGGGTGGGGACATACTTGTACCCTGCCTGCACACAGGGTCACCCCAGTGGGGCAGCTCTGCTGGAGTGCACTCTGTTGCAGTATGACCCCTCCCAGTCTCAGTGCTGTGTTTACACCGACAAGACTTACCGAGAATGGTGAACTGAATAACGTCTTCTCATTTTCATACAATTTGAAATTTGGGGGAATACACTTTTTAATTCTTTTTTTTGGAATCCAGGTTTTTGGAATCCACCTTTTAGCTCTTACAATATTGAGAAGGTCGTTGAGGCTATCACTTTTATTTCTGGAAACTGAGTTCCATAGGAAAATTGGCCAAATTATTCCTTGCCAAATGGTACTTCCAAAGAAACAGTTTTGAGCGAGAATGAGCCAATTACTTGATACCTTTAGGTGGCCACTTCTGACTACCCTGCCAAAAAATATTCAAAGCAAAAAAAAGGAGGTTATAAAGTCAACCAAAAAGTCCAAGCATGCATTTAATCCATCCTTTGCTGGTGAGCTAAGGTGGAAATTATCGCTTAGATGACACAAACAGTGCAATTTCTGTCACTGCTCAAAAAAAGAATTAATCTTTTTAGCATCATGTCATGCTCAAGTCACTTATTCCCCGTGCAGCACAAGAGACTGCCACATTGTGCATTTAGTTCATCAAGCACTGAACTATCTTTGGTTCTAGTCGAGGGAGCACATTCAGGTGATGGAGTAAATTTCTGTGTCCATGACTTGTTCCATTTTTTAACAGAAAGTGATTCCTTTTTTGGGGGGGGGGTAAGATTTTATTTATTTATTTGACAGAGAGAGACACAGCAAGAGAGGGAACACAGCAGGGGGAATGGGAGAGGGAGAAGTGGGCTTCCCACAGAGCAGGGAGCCCGATGCAGGGCTCGATCCTAGGACCCTGGGATCATGACCTGAGCTGAAGGCAGATGCTTAATGATTGAGCCACCCAGACGCCCCACACAAAGTGATTCCTGTTGAATGAAGTGTTGAAAGGAATCAAGTTTCCTATCTTTGCAGAATGGCCCTCTCTTTGGCTTATTTATTGTTGCAAGTAGTATTGGTCATCACAGGAATAGAAAATACAGCCAAATGCTTAATCATTTTCGACCACTTTACATTAAACTTTGAGACTTCCTGCAAAACCCCAAAGAAGTCATTTTCTGACATTGGGATCATCAAAGCCCCTATGTCTAAAGTGCCCTGGTCACATGGAGATTGTCATCAACATCATGAATTGAGCAGTGGTGTTTATATTTGTACTTTTTTTTTATTCTTTGAGTTATATTTTACTTTTTTATATTTGCGCTTTTAAAAGATGTTTTCGGAGTATCACCAATATATTACCTTTTTAAGCTTTTTCTCCTGAATTCCGCTGGAAAGAAATGTGTGTATCCACTTAGATTTAATTGGCAAATGCTTACTGGAGAGCAGAACTGATGATTTATACTGCACTCTGCTATACAAAGTTTTTATGCCAGCGTATTTTTTCCCCCACTTAATAACATAACTACATTTCACATATTATTTTTCCACATTTCAAAACAAACCTGTTTGAAATTAGGATCATCATTAAATTTCATTAGATTTATTATCCTATGCTGCTTTCTGTTCCCCTGTATTCCATTTGTTCTTCTCTAATATCATGGTTTCATAATGGCACCTTTTTAAACTTTATGTGTACATTTGCATATTAAACATATAAAAATAGTTTTTACTTTCACAAGAAACATGCTGTCTTCTACTTTTATTAAAGATGCCGGGGGCACCTGGGTGGCTCAGTCGTTAAGCGTCTGCCTTCAGCTCGGGTCCTGATCCCAGGGTCCTGGGATCGAGCCCCGCATCGGGCTCCCTGCTCTGTGGGAAGCCTGCTTCTCCCTCTCCCACTCCCCATGCTTGTGTTCCCTCTCTCGCTGTATCTCTCTCTGTCAAATAAACAAAATCTTAAAAAAAAAAAAAAAAATGCAGTCTTCTTGGTGAGCCTTTTGTCTTCCAAATTTGGCTAATGATACATTTACAGAGATTTCTTTCTGTGCTATTCAAAAAAACAGTGTAAACCTTGTGGGTGGCAGCTGACATTGTTTCCCATCCCAGAGCTTCTGTTCAGCTTCAGCTGGTTTTTTCCATGGTTTGAGAAAGTAGGTCCAGTGTGGACAGGTATTCTGACTTGTCAGGAAGGCGAAGTATTTTGTTTTAAGATTCATCAGGATAAGAAATACCACCAGGTTTTGAACTTGGGCCTTTGATGGTCCCAGTGTTATAAAATGACTTCTTTTGGGGTTTTGCAGAAAGTCTCAAAGTTTAATGAACTCGGACATGGACTTGGATTGTTGTTTATATTAAATAGAGGAATAAATACTAAGCACTAACAGTGTTCACATACAAAACATTAAATATATGTTGATCAGTGTCATTACTATTTTCTTTCTTTCTATCTATCTATCTATCTATCTATCTATCTATCTATCTATCTATCTAT